>NC_065538.1:21878764-22196433 GCF_932294415.1 Quercus robur
CGGTACCACCTCCTCGAAAAACTCCATTGCAAGACCACCCAAATACACGCCTGTCTGTTGACTAACAAAAACGGGCTAACCAACGTGAAACTATGGTTTGCCAACGAGTCTTGAGGCTTACCAACGCGAAAATATGTTTCTAATTATTATTATTATTATTATTATTAAAGGGCATGTTTTGGTTCCTAAACCTAAAAGGTAGAAGGATTCAGGCCTAAAGAGCCCAGCACAAGGAATTTTTAGAGTGTGGGCTAGAAACTAAGCTTCAATGAGTTGGACAATAATCATAATGGATTGAAGATGGCAAGAAAGCAAAGATAAACAAGTTTTGTACAAATAAAATCTTCCTCGACAAAGTCCGAGGAGAGCAGATCATGTATAGGCCTCTTTTCAATGTGATTACAAGTTCAGTTCTTATTGGTACAGTGTTTTTTTCTACAGATTCTCCGATCCTCCTTCATAATTAGGGCCTTTCTTCTTTATATTACCCTCCTTGCTTCATCCCTACCCTCCACGTGTAGATCATGCTCCTGTCTTTTATCATTGTCCCATCAACACCTTCCTAAAGTCTTTAGGAATAACTGTAAGGTTGAATATCACTGTTCAGGTATCACCTCCATATTAATATGGCCAGAGAGTTAGCTACAGAGCTTTTAATGCAGTAGTAGCAGCTTTCCCTTAGATATTTCTTATCTTCTCCTTGTCTTATTCATTCCTGATACTTATCCTTACCATTAGAATTGCCCAAAATGTTGCTCTTGATGGCATGTCATCCTTTTTGACCTTTGCTCTGTTTAGCCAAGGTGGCATTTTTCCTCGAACCACCTTCCTGAACCCTCATGACCAAACGCCTTCCTCCATTCACTAGCCCACACTTCTACATTAATGTTTACCGATCATCGGACTACTAACTGTCCTTGGACAGGGCCCACGGCCTAATATACATTTCTAGGCCTATCATCCCTACAATAGCCCCTCGAAATTCTCCTCTTTTTCTTCTTGGGAAAAAAGAAGGATTTCGATATTTCAATTACCCTACTCTTACCATACGTCACCTCTGTTTGCGCAGATGTCTTTTCAACTGCCCAAAGCACGCCCTGATGTTTCGGCATCTGGGACTCGCCTTCATTTAATTTCTACTGCTCCATGTTCCCCATGTTCTACGATACGATGTAGATCCAATGGCTGGGGATTTTACGGGAACTTGAGCGGGAGTTTTCCTACTTGCTTTTCCTTCTCATATATATATATATATTGCTTAAACACTTTAACTACTTCACTTTTTGCACTCTCAAATATCAAGAGCTAGTTTGAGGAGCCCTTCTTCACTTCCGTAAGTCATCTTTAGCATTCTCTTCTTTTTATCTTCTCTTTCTCTCTTCTGTCTCTTCTTATTGCTTTCATTATTTCTTCCAAATGGGTAGATTCACCTACTTAGTAGATACTCCAGAGGGTATAGAGAGCTTCAAAGCTCAATATCGAATCCCACTAGGGGTTTTGATTAAGTATTGTAAATAGGGGGAATGGCATGCCCGGAGGCAGGAGGGAGAAGTAGTAATCCCTATGATCGCTGTTAAGGACATATTTTGTGTAATTGGCTAATCCTTTGACAAAACGCACTTTCTTTGTATTTGGGTAGATCTAGGATGTGTTTAATACTTCAAGAAACATGTTATTCAAGTCTAGTATTAAAGCCATGAAGATTGGACCAAGAAACAAGTGAAGAAAAGCTGTTCACTAAAGCTGGACAGATAGCTTGACACCTACGGACAGATAGCTCGACAGCTACTTGATAGATAGCTATCTATCGAGGTTTAATGAGGCTCGACATATACTAACTATCGAGGTATCTATCAAGGTTACGGAAATTCAAATTTTTAGATCTGATTTTTGGCCCATGCTTATGTATTTGTGTAGGGTTTATTTTCTCACAACCCTACACATATATAAGGCTTATTTTAGAGGCCGTCACATATGAGAATACAAGGAGAACATATGCAAAAGGTGACCGATGCCTTATTCTCTCTAAAAGAAGCTACTGCGTCTTTGCACCTTAGGGTTTTGTAACCAAGTGCTTCTTGATCTTCATTATTGATGAAGTGAAGAACTTTGCAGCCAACATCTTCTTCAAGTTGGTAAGTTAGTCACATACTGGAAGCCGAGCATCATTGGTTAGTCACGTACTGGGATCTATGCAAAAAGGGTTCATATATTGAAGTGTTCAGAGGTTCTGAAGCGGTAGAAGGTTTCTGCTGTGAGTTCATCTACGGGGATTGTAAAGTCTAGGGACAAAGGTTTTTTACTAGATCTAAAACTTCTCTTCACTATAGTGGATTGCTTTTTGGGAAGGTTTCCCCCCAGGTTTTTTACTGTGAAACTAGGTTGTTTCATTGGTTTTCCTGGGTTATCATATCTTGTCTTATTTACTTTTTCGTTGCATGATTTTGACATGATATTGATGTTTATTTGTTTTAACAAGTTTTATTCATAGTAAATCTAATTAACAACTTGGGTTTAAAACTTGTTAATTCTATTAACTGAGGTCTAAATTTCCCAACAATCGCCTTTATAGAGGGAGGGATGAGAATCCCTATAGGTAGAATAACTAGGGATTATTTAATTACTCATATACTCTCTCCCACCCAATGTGCTCCCAATATGTTTAGGATTTTAGGTAGCGTTGACACCCTTAACGAAAAGATGGGTGTGAACCTTACCCATCATGACGTTAATTGGATTTACAATCATCATAAACTAACAGGGCAGGGGTATTACCTAAAAACCAAAGTCCTTGCAATTAGGTTAATATCGTGTCTCCCTAAATCTAAAAAGAGCATGAATAAGGACTTCTAAAAAGAGCATGAATAAGGACTTCTTAATCATCTTAGGAGAGTCACACGATGGGCTCCACTGTCCAACCAGAGAAGGGACACCAGGTGGGGTACTTTAGGCCTAGGTTTATGATTCTAACAATACTCTCTCTCTTTTTTCTCTCTTCTTCTTTTTTTTTTTTTTTTCCTTTTTTTTTTTTTTTTTTTTTTTTTTTTTTTTTTTTTTTATTACATTCCCTTCACTTAATCTTTATAGTTGTATTCTTAATTTTGTTGTACTAATTTCTGACAATAATTTTGTGTTAATGGCTTCGTAGATAAGCACTCTGCCATTCCAAACTTTAGCCTAATCAACGAGCCAGACCTTACAAAAATACTTAAGGCCGAGATATTCGTCCACAAAGACAGGCAATTAAGAGCTACTTATCTCATCCTCGGCTACAATCCTCTGTTATCCATTTTCCAGGCGCCCAAATACGTGATCAAGGTGAAGGACCATTGTTTGCACCTGATTAACGTTGTTGAACCTAGTTTTCTCAACCTAGGACCCGCTCTAAAAGGTGTACAACAAGTGGAACTACCCTTGCAATACACTGTCGAGGACGAGGCAACCCCTTCCCAACCTGCGATCAAGGAAGAAGAAGAATTGGTGGAAGTCTCAGACTCCGAAGACGACTTCGAGGTCTTTAACCAGACCCAATCTCCAGAAGCCCCAACTGGTGACTTTAGTCATCTCCCTCCAGCCTAAGTAAGCCATAACCAGGGAGTTTCCACTATTCCAAACACCATGGTGATACAGCGGAAGACAAGATCAAGTCTTCTTGGCCTGTTGGAGTCCCATGCTGGGGGCAATGTGCCGAAAAAGGCAATCCAAGCTAAGCCCCCCACTCCTCCTTCTGTCCAAGCTCCTCTACCCAACCCTGCTGACAAGAAGAGGAAACGAGAACAGAAGGGTAAGGGGGTGAGGGAGGAAGGATAAGGCCTTCCTTCCAAGGAAACTGAGCCCTAAAGAGGGACCAAGCTCGCCAAGACAACATAAACAAGGTCCTCTAGTGAAGGAACCATTGTGGACCGAAGGCATGACCGCTAAGTTGAAGTTCCTGCCTGGAATCCCTCCATGGTGTTGGATAGAGCTCCCTTACTTAGTGATGCTTCCATTCGAGATTTTCAACACGAGAAGGCCAGATACATGGCCAACACCGTGGAGCAAGCCCTCATGTTACCTGCTGACATGGCCGACCTTATGCCCATGAAGAAACACAAAGTGTTTCTTAGTCTAAAGAGGGACCTCGCATTAGTAAGTCTCGTAATTGGTTTTTTTTTTTTTTCTTTTCTTTTTTTTTTTTTTTTTAAAAACTTAAGGTCATTATTGTTTTTCTCTGATTATTATAATTCTTCCTTAATAGGCCGTTCAAGCTATGCACAGGGCTAAGGAACTAGTGAACAGCTCCCATAGGAAAATGAAGGAGGAGGAAGGAAGGCACATTGCTGTTGTGGACGCCTTTAATGTGGTCGAAAGGAGGATTCAGGAGCTGAAGAATAAACTAATCGAGGTTGATAGAGAGAATAAAAGTGCTGATGTGCCCTGTACGTGGTTGAGAAGCAAGCAGAAGCTCATTGTAAATAGCTTCGCCAGACTGAGGAGCAGCTAACTGCAGCTAAGGATCAGGTATCTGCAGCTAAGGAGCAAATAGGGACCCTAAAGAAGAAGTTGAGGCTGAAGAAGCCCTCAAGGTTGAAGTCTCGAGGGTATGTAGGACCTATTGCCTCCAAGTGTGGAACGAGGCCTTCAACCAAGCTAAGGTTGAGGCCTCCTCTACCCTTAGGAGAGTAGAGAATGTCTACTTCCCTATTGCCATCCACGCATCAAGTTCACTAGGCTCCAAGACTAACACTGTTTCCAAAGAGGCAGATTGTGACAAGGACAGCCCTGTCAGGATCCTCCCCTCCTCTAAGAGTCCTCCCATGGAAGCAGAGCAATTTTTTTCCATGTAATTGTTACTTACATTTTCAAAGTATGTACTCATGTTGCCCTTTTCGAGGCTTTATCTAATGACAAATGCCACCTTTCTTTTATGCCTTATTACAATTGTGCAAAGCCAAATATAACTTCTATTCTACTCTACACTTAATTAATATTGTTAGGACATATGTGATTCACTTGTTAGGAATATATGTCACTATTTTATGTAATTGGCTTATCCTTTGATAAAACACACTTTACTTGTATTTAGGTAGATTTAGGATGTGTTTAAATACTTCAAGAAACCATGTTTCAAGATTAAGTGTTGAAGCTTTCAAGTCTATCCAAGAAAACAAGCTAAAAGTGTAGAGTTACTAAAGCTTAACAGCTAGCATGTGTCAAGGTTTAAGAAGCTGTTTCAGCCCCGTGGCTCGACAGCTAGCTCGACAAATGCTTGATAGCTTTTATCTGTCGAGGTTTACAAAAAAAAAAAATTATGATCTGTTTTTCTTGGAATCCGTGGATGTGTCTTTGGGCCTTCTTTTCTCCTAACCCTAGACATATAAAAGGATTATTTTAGGGCCGTCAAACAATTCACAAGTTGCACAAGCATTGAGCAAACTCTGTTCAAGCAAATTGTGACCAAAGATGAAGTTCTTGCCCTAGTTCATCTCTTTCTCTTGAAAAAGTTGCTGTGTATGTGCACCGTAGGGTTTTGTGACCAAGCATCTTCTTGATCTTCATCATGTTGATAAACTGAAGAACTTTGCAACCAACAACCTTCTTAGTTGGTGATTGAAGTCACGTATTGGGATTCGCGCAATTGGTTAGTCACGTACTTTGGAGCCATGCATCGAAAGGAGGAACTGTCACTACATAACAAGTCCAATTGGGTATTGGGGTAAGGTTTTAATTGTAGGTTGGTAAGGTACTTGGGATTCCTTTACTTGTAACCGCTTGTTGTGATAATGGTGGAGTTTTGGGAGTGGTAACCTGAAAATCACCCGAAGGGGTTTTTACCATTAGGTTTTCCCCCATTCGTAAACAAATCACTGTGTTATTTATTTTCCACTGCATAATTAGTTTATTGGTGATTTGTTTGTGCTACCACGCATTTACATGTTAATTTGATTAATTAATAAACTTGGTTAATTATCAATTAATTCATCACAAGGGGTCAATACGATTTTGGCCAGTCAAATATCAATACGATCTGCAATTTCTTTCAATTCATGATATAATCTCATTCTGGATCCTAATAAGTGGTTACTCAAGTGATAACATAATTACCACAGTCTATGCACCCAATAACATTATAAGTTAAGTCTTTAAGACCTACAACCTTTAACAAAATGCATTCTTGACTTCAAAAACATACCTTATACACTTGAGACAAGTAATTCACTTGACTATAGGTGCTTTAGGCTCTTCTCCTTGACCTCAAATAACGGTAGATCGTGCACTTACTTATAATTGAAAGTTCAAAAAACGTGTACCAATACACTTTTGAACGTTTAGACCCCCAAAAATTAACTTAACCAACACAAGCAATATGTTAAACAACAAGTGTGCGGAAACTTAACATATGCTTTAATGTGAAATAGGATAAAAACTATCTAAGCCATAACATAATAAAATCACAGCAGACAATATAAAGGCAGAGATAGAGAGGAAGGAAGATGCAAACACAAAGATAACACCCGATGTGTTATCGAAGAGGAAACCGAAGACCTCGGCGAAAAACCTCTCCGCTGCCCTCCAAGCAGTAATCAATCCACTAGAAAATATAGTTGGGATACAAGGACAGCAATAAACCCTCCAAGCCTAATCTACCCAGTGCACCTAAGCCCTCCAAGCTTCTTGCTCCAACGAGGTTGCGCCGAACCTTTTTCTTTTCTAGCTTTCCGGATTCCCCTACTACACCGTAGCATCAACCAATGAAGATTGGCTCCTTCCTAACTGCTTCCCAGAACTCCAAACGACTGTCTCACAGAGATGATAATGGTGAGAACCAGGTTTGGTATAATGCCTCTCAAGGTTTTGACAATGGAGAGGAAGAGAGTGAGGGATTTTGATGAGACTCTAAGGTAGGGATTGTGTGTGAAACAATCTTGTTTTTCTTTAGGGTTTCTCTCTCAAAATTCTCTCTGGAAGCTCTCTTTCAATCGTGGGTTAAAGGGGTATTTATACTAGAGTGGAGAGGAATGTGAAACGTCAGGATTTTACAAAACAGGGGTGGCTCGCGGCTTGACTAAGTCGCGAGATCCAGTCGCGAGTTAACCGTATGGCCAGTTGTCCTGTTTTGTCCTGTAGTGCTCCAGCTAGCATGACTGTTCATCTTCCAGCATGCTTGGCACGTGTGCAGCTTCTGGCGGCTTGCAGCCGCGAGTCCACCCGCGGGTCCCAGCCGCGACACTCTGTTTTCTTGCACACTCTTGAGCAGTCTTCACTCTATCTCACTCACTACCCTTACAACAAACCCACCTAAATACAGGGTTACTAAATGCTGAATTACAAGCAAATTTGGCACGGAATAAAACCAATTAGATGGTTGAATAAATTCAACCTTACAATCTCCCCCTTTGGCTATTCCGTGACAAAACCCTAAAATAGACTCTAGACTTAACATGTGAGTTGGGAACAGTTGAACAAAACTCACTCACACCTAACTCTAAAAGCTGTGAAGCATTTGAATCATATGAACATAAACTCCTGAAACACAACAATGCACCATGATCATTGTAAGCAGAAAATTATAAATGCATATGAAACAGGCAATATGAGATCAAGCAAAGATGGAGTTAATAATCAAACCATGGCTTGATCAACCAAGTGAACACCACAAGGTAGTGATCACAATGCTCATTCACACTTGGAATGAACACAAGGACATACAAGTTAACAAGCACAAGGCAAGACACTTGTATGCTCAACACTCAACCAATGCATAGCACACAAGGCATATGCATCTAGGAACAATCCTAGAAGGGCACAAGAGTGACAGTACATAAACCAAAATGCAGAACATTTAGATTAAGGTACTGATTTCAACATAGCATAAAGGCTGCACTTAAGCAAGGTACATACCATAAAGCCTACAAGCTATGCATAAAACATAAACCCTAAAAGCTTACAAAAGCACATGGGTACAGAGCAACAAATACCTGAATAACATCATCAACATATATTAAAGTTTAAATCAAGAGTATATGAAATGAGTTAGAAACAGCTATACACCAAAACACAATGTATCAAAACCATAAAAACCATAAGTTTAGAAGATAAGACTAAAAACAAAAGTATGTCAAAAGTATGTGTGTACTCCCTCTATCACTAGATACCTCATGATCGTGTCCTAGGATTTGTAAAATTTCTCCAACCTCTGGATTTCGTTCATCATAGGGAGTTAAATTCACATTCTGAGGTCTGGTGATGCCGAGAAGATCTGCGATGGAGTCTGGGGTAACACAAAACTCTGTTCCTCTGACCCAGAAAATGAGGTTAGGTCCAAGATCAGTTGCATTGGAGAAGCATTCTTTGACCAGCTCATCCATTGGGTCATCAAAGTTTCCGAACAAGTTTGCCCAGTCTCGTTTCTCAAAGATTCGAGGGATGAAAGTAGTCCCTAAGGTGTTGAACTCTACTACCCGTTCCACTATAGTGGTTGACTTGTCAAACACATTTGAGTAGGCGTGTGAGTTAAGGGGAACTCTGAATCTATCCTCATTGGGATCTTGAGATGCCTGAGATGATAGACGAGTCCTTTTAGCAACTGGTGTTGCTGGTTCGTCAGCAACAATGTCTTTACCCCTGGAAGATCGACGAGACATCTGCAAGAGAACAGGCCAACAGAAAAGAACCAAGCAACAATACCCCACAAAAAGATTGTCAACAAGATTCAGTGGAAACAATATTTCAATATATAAACACAAACTGAAGATAGTGCAGACCCAACCAAAACTTCCAACAATACACAGAAGCACAAACTAATACGTGTATCAAACTTGGTGAAAGTGCACCAAGACAAAGATAGACGGCACAACTGACAAAACTGTCATTGAGACAGGTTAACATGACCATGATATGCAATAAGATACAGCATTTGAACATTTAGAGCAGATAACATAAATCACTCCATCAGAGGCATGAACATGGGGAAAATATTTCAATCATGAAGAAACCAAACATCCACACTGAAGCACGTGGATGAGAGACATACATTATGTTATCATAACCACTCAGTGACCAAAACCAAACACCAACATCAATATTCAGGCAAGTGTAAAGAGTAAGTCAAACAAGACACCAAACCCATTTCAGAAAAGATACTCAGATTCAATCATAGGCAAAAATCAAAACAATGAAATACACATTGTGACTGCTCAGCATGAAAACAGGTGAGAACAATATCAAACAAGACACTCCATACCCATTACACATAGAGATAAGTATAACGAATACAGTACCAGTCCAAACAGTAACAGAAATATGCAGGAAAAAGAAACTGAGATTGAGAAAGCAAAACCCATACCTTTTCTTGATGATTTGGATAAGAAACGAAGCACCAAAAGGGTTTGAAAAATGGATTCGCGAAGTGTTTGGGAGGAAGAACAGGTTAAAGTGAAAATGAACAGTTACAAAAGTTCGAGGGAAAACTGAAAGAGGTTTAAAAACTGCTCCTGTTTCTGTAAAACACGCGATTTTCGCGACTGGATTAAGTCGCCACACAGTCGCCAGCTCAAGCCGCCAAAGCACTTAAGAATAAAATTTTGAAAAATTTTTCTAAGTGTTTTTCGCGACTGGAAGGTCTACCCGCGAGTGAGTCGCGAGCTGAGCCGCGAAAATCTCTGAGTGAACCTCGCGACTGGACCTTCCACTCGCGAACAAGTCGCCAAAAATGACCAGCGAAGATGCGACTGAGGCTCGCGACTTGACATACCCGCAATTGAGCCGCCAAAACAGGGCAAAACTGTATTTTTGAAATTTTCAGATTTTTCAAACAAAATACTTTCCAAAAACACCTAAAACACTCAAAAATCTTTTTGTGCTTGAATTAACAAAGATTGAGCATGTGAAAAACACATTTTATCAAGTACAATCACACAAATGAATATGGCATTTATTGAACATAAACTTGTGTGTTGTGTGTGGATATCAACAATGAGATAGTCCTTTGTCTAATGTGAAGCTTCAATGATCAATTCAACCAAGGCATACACAATTAGCACTAGATCATGTGACCAATCTCAATTATAGAAATATGAATATATGACCTCCCACACATCTTGATAACAAAACTTGGAGCTTTTCATTTGACTCCACTAACAATCATAGCATTTGATCTTTTTGATCTTTTGAGGCAACATCTCTAACATTTCTCTTTGAAGAACAGGCCTTTGGCCTTTTTGAATGAAACATCACTTTTAATATAAGGTCGCTTACCCTTTTTCCTAGTCAAATACTAGAATGTGTGACAGGCTTTTGCAGCTCAATATCTCTTTTCATTTGGAGATTTACATTTGGTGAGCTCTTTTTAGCAAAACAAAAATAAAAAGTGGGAAGATATATAGACACAAGTCTATGCATGTCTCAAGATCAACATAACCATTCACTAATCATTCATGACAAGTTTGAAGATCTATTTACAACAATCACATAGATTTCAAGATTTTTCCCACAGTGATACGAGTGCATGAAAACAAGCAATGTTCGAAAATGCACACAGCCATTAGCACAAAGGTACAAGGCAAAACAAGTTTTGAGACAAAACTCAAAAAAAGTCAATCAAGCTTTTTGATTTTCTAATTTTTTATGTGATTTTTGGATTTTTGACACAAGAAACAAAAAGAATGATAAAACAAAATTAGGAAATATTCACAAGAGAATAATCAAACAACCAAGAACAAAAACAACAAGCATACCAAACAAACATAGTCACAAAGCATAGGAAGTATTAATGCATGGACATGTTGTAATGCTTATACATGAGTACCCCTTTTCACCCACACGTCACTTGCGTTTGGGGTGATTTCCTTAAAGGATTGGGTACGGGAGTTAGGGCTTTCAAACCTTCGTGAGAAGCTTTCCAAGCAATTGGTGAATGTACCAATCATCTTCATCACGTTCATCATTCCGGGATCTCCATTTTGCTCTCTAGATTGATCACCTGCCCAAGTTCTCCTATCAATTCTGGGTCCTCCTGACCTTTGAGGAGTTGCACTGTTCTTTGCTCTCAGCTTTTGGCAATTTGGTCGAGTGTGCCCTTGAAGTCCGCAATAATGGCACACATACGTTCCTCTAGGACCTCTTTGTGGTCGTGGACGTGACTTGGCACGGGATTCAGACCTGCCCACAGACTGATTACGATGATTCAGCATCCGTTGGTCCACCACATTCTTCTTCTCCTCCACCTCGAGCTTCACACCAGTAAGGTCAGCTACAACTGGATCTTTGGCCTTTACAAACTTCACTTCTTTAGTGACATTTCCAGTTGAACTACTTCCTCCGGTATATCCCAGTCCGGATTTGTCTGAAAAGCTCTTTTGAGAAGATATAACATCATCTAGCTTCTTGGTGGTGACCCTCTCTATTTTAGCATTTGCTTGCATCACCTCGTTCTCAAGAAATCTCACTTTAGTGTAAGCTTCGGACAGCTCACCGTTCAGTGTTTCAATCTCGCATTTGGCCTCCCTATACCGGATTAGGAGACTTTTGTAGTCCTCCTCAGCCTTCTTCATTTTTCTCACAGCAGCCTTGGCTACCCTTGTGTATTCACCCGACTTCTCCAAGAGTGAGTTGTAATTTTCTTGAAGAGTTGCTGTGCTTTCTTCTTCTTCAGCTTCTGATTCTTCAACAATTCCTAGTGAGTCATCATCACTATGTTCTCCAAGGTCTTGAACAAGCAAATTCAACTCATCCGAAGACTCAACATGAGCAATAGTCATGAAAGCTGAATAGTTCCCTTCTCCATCACAGCTCTCTTCAGATTCTGAGTCAAACGAATCTGAGTCACTCAAGGTCGTGGCATACACCTTGCCTTTCGATTTCAAATAATTAGGACATTCCTTCTTAAAGTGTCCATGCCCGTTACATTCAAAACAAGTGACACCTTGTATGGATTGGGATTCTTTTCCATCTTTCTTTTTGAAATCCCTCTTCTCCCTTCCAGAATTTTGGAATTTTCTCTTATCATCAAATTTTCCATTATTTTTGAATTTCAAAAATTTTCTGAAGTTTTTAACAAGATAGGCTACATCTTTGTCAACCACATCTTCTCCCGATGAGCCTTGATCTTCCACCTTCTCATTAATGGTCTTTAGAGCAAGGGATTTACTCTTCCGTTGATTGGGCAGCGACATCTCATAAGTCTGTTGTAACGACCCAAGGAAAAGCGCTAGCCACATCTGCGCTATACCTCAAAAGGACTAGTCACAATTGAGACTCCTTGCAGTTGTTAATAAAGCCCAGTTCAACCCAGTAAATACCTGATGTGGGACTCATCACACACCCACACACAACACACAATCAATCAAATTGGGGTATCACAATCTCTCCCACTTAAATCCCTAACGACCTCGTTAGGGTCCACTTTGTGGGGTAGTGTCTCTGAACCCACACGGGATTACCGGGCCGGCTCTGATACCATAACTGTAACACCCCAAACCCATACCAAGGATTTAGATGCACAACTTGTCTTAGAAATACTCAACAATAATATAATGGAACAGAGCGTAATTAAATATCCACAAATAAACTTCAAGTAATCAAAATCTTTCCTATGAAATCCATAAAACAAAACTTTAACAATAAAGTCTCCAAATACAATCTCAAAGAGTTCCACAAATGCCAAAATTACTATCCTAAGAAAATATACTAAAACAAACCCTCAACTAACATAGCTCCAAAAGAAGTCTTCAATCTATGTCTCCAATGATCTACCACCAAAAGATATTCCAGTGCTCTAATCTGAAAGGTGGAGAAAGGGGGTGAGCTAGAAGCCCAATAAGAGACTACATAACATGAGGATGTCTTTCAAAACAAAACATTAGTATCATTATCAAAATATAGTCTTTACAAAACATTTACCATAATATTGTAATCAGTAAATAAAATAGTAACCACTTTAATTGGCCAAAATACACTAAATAGGTAGAAACAATTTAATATAGTAATAAACAATTTTTCCACTTGTAACGGCCAATAACAATAAAACAATAGTTTGATGTGGAAAACATTAAACATTAGCCAGACAAAGACATAAGCTGCTAAACACTTGGTGGGTGATTCCCATAGGGAACAATAACACTAACCTCAAAGAGGCAACACTGGCTCCAAAGAGCAAACGATAACACTACACCACACCACAATAACACTACATCGGCCGAAGACCAACACTTAACCCTGTGTTGGCAAAGGTTGCAGATTGTCTAGCTGACTATTTGAAAACATTCTTATTTTATTACAATATTGTCAATACCAATCATATATCTTATAACAAATATTTTCTCAAAAATATAGTTGAGTCATTCTTAACACATACAATTTCAAGGTAACACTTAAGAAATAATAAAATTCAGGTATGTATACAAAACATTGATAATAGTATAAGTTTTTGGAAACTTCACTTTTGCAATTATAAATATATAAATATATTTTTACCATAAATATATATAGATATAAACGTCCTGAGAGACGTCATGTTCTGAAGTCCACTTACCTCTAGTTGTTAAACCAAGCTTCACCTCAACGGTCTGAAACAATATCAATTAGAACCTAAATAAACACAAGACGACTCAATAAGAAAGGATACACTAAGGCAGCAACAAAAATATAAGTTTCACTCTTAAAATTCGTATCTCACTACTTATTCTGAAACTATAGCTAATCTAGTACTCAATTGATTTATCAAGTACTCCAAAATCAATACCTAGTAAACAATTCTAATGAGCCGAAATGTAAATCTCTATATTATTAAATTCTCCCAGTACAAGTTGGCTTCCAAATGATCACATGCTTGTAGATCATATTAACCCAAAATAATATATATCATCCATAGAAAATTCTACCCGTAGGACATTAGTGACCTGAAGCATGCATTGATAAAGGTTTAGAACTTGACCACAATATAGATTACAAGATTCAAAAGTCCAGCCCCACTACCATGCGTAAGCTCTAGCAACTAGGTTATTTCCATGAGAGTTTGAGAGAGAGGTATACCTGACCACACGACCATACGGATGCAGGATTTGTTTCTTGTAACTTTGCTGTCTCTCTCTCTCTCTCTCTCTCTCTCTTTCAGCAGGAAACCCTAACCTACTAACACGTTAAAATTATTTTCACTTGGGCTCAAATATAAAACCCACTAAAAGCTTAAGTAAGCCTCCCAAGACTTCAATTCCCACTAAACTCATATTAAGGTTGTTTAGATGGGCCAGAACTCTAAAGAATTCCAATAACACTTAAACTCCTAATCCAATTAGGTTTTAGTCTCTTATCCTTGTCCTTAACTGATAAGGAGACTAAAAGTTTAATATGAATAATCCACAAAATAACTCTCACGTTACATCTTTTATTTATTTTCTTTGTAGATATCATAATATAAAATAATATCACCTTCACAATAAATTAAATAATTCATCAATTTCACTTTAGAAGCAATAAAATTAAATTTAAGTGAGGCGGGTGTTACATTCTCCCCCTCTTATAAAATTTTCGTCCTCGAAAATTCAAACATACCTCAATTTACTAGTGCTTCAATCTTAGTAGGGTCCACTGTAATTCCATCTCTAAAGATCATATGTCCTAAGAACACCACTTTATTCAACTAGCACTCACAGTTTCTCAATTTAGCATGCAACCTCTTGTCTCTTAAAATTTGCAAAACAATCCTCGAAAATATCACTTAATCTGACCAAATGTCACTTCTTAAACTTAGCATATAATAATCATTTTTTTTTTTTTTTAAATACAAAAGCGCCCCAAGGAAAATACACTAGGTCGTAAAACTCAAAGCAACATGATATGCTCCCACCCAATCCATATTATATTGTCTATAACCACAAAATAATTACATAGACTCAACAACCATTGTTTCACTTCATAAGAGAAAAATAAGGAGATGGTACCTGACTTAGATTCCTCAACACCTTGCCCAGTAATGGCAAACACTCTTCCTTGGATTTTTGGCCTATGATTTATATCATTAGGCTCAGCCCTTGGCTCACTCTTCAGATCTGGGCAATCTTTGATAAAGTGTCCAGTTTTGCCGCATTTAAAACATGCTCTTGACACCAAATAGCATGTTCCACCATGAGCCTTTCCACATCTTGGACAAGTCTTATGTGCCTTCTTGTTTGAATTGGGCACCCCTTGCTTCTTGAATGAAATTTCACTAGACTTTCCCTTAAGAAAATTACTTTGATTTGGATCCTTCTCTTGATCATTGGCCTTTGAAAGACGATTGCAATTTCTCTCAGCTATGAGAGCTCGATCTACCACCTCTGCATATGTTTCCAATTTGAACATGGAAACCGGTCCCTGAATTTCCTCCCTCAAACCCCTTTCAAAATGCCTAGCCTTCCTTGCTTCTGTGTCATCCATGTGTGGACCAAAGCGGGATAATTCAGCAAATTTCCGCTCATACTCATACACTGATTGAGTACCTTGTGCTATGCGAATAAACTCAGCTTCCTTTTGGACCATTAAACTATCAGGAAAATACCTCCTACGAAAGAGCTCAATAAAATGCTTCCAAGTTATAACTTCTCTCCCATGTGTCCTCTCTGTGGACTCCCACCATTCCAATGCATCACCTTTCAATACAAAAACAGCAAGGATAACTCGTTGCCCATCACTAACCTCCATTGCCCTAAAGAGTCTTTCTATCTCCTTAAGCCAGTTGTCAGCCTCTATTGGATCCTTTGTACCCTTGAAAGTAGGAGGGTCAAGCTTTCTAAACTTCTCTAAAGCACAAGTTGGATTGGTGGCTCCTACTTGATGTTGCACTATATTGGTTAAACCCCCAATGGCTTCAATAATAGCTTGAAGATTAGTGGTTCCCTCAGCATTCGATTGACCATTCCCTGTGTTCCTCCTTGGTGGAGCCATCTCTCTAAGCAATGCAACAAAATATCATAAGTACAGATTTTAAATATCCTTGAAGGTCAAAACCAACAAATAGATAGTGCAACAATCATTCCTACACGCTCCTAAAAAAAAACACTATGAAAGGTCAAATAATTCTAACATTAAAATTCCTAATGATCACACTCTTGTTCCAAAATAATCTTAATATTAAACCTATAAGTCTACAGAATCATAAACCTATGCTCTGATACCATCTGTAACGACCCTGCTCCAACTGTGTAGATATTGTCCGCTTTGGGGCCCATACCCCTCACGGTTTTGTTTTTCCCCAGGTTGCGCTGGGGAAAAGGCCTCTACACATTGAAGGGAGGTCATTCCTTATAAACACATTCTCATGTGCTTCCCTAGGCGATGTGGGATTCCATGGAATGCAAGACCCCCCTTTTGGGTCATTACAATGTTTATTGTGATACCCCAATTTGATTGATTGTGTGTTGTGTGTGGGTGTGTGATGAGTCCCACATCAGGTATTTACTGGGTTGAACTGGGCTTTATTAACAACTGCAAGGAGTCTCAATTGTGACTAGTCCTTTTGAGGTATAGCGCAGATGTGGCTAGCGCTTTTCCTTGGGTCGTTACAGATGGTATCAGAGCCATGCCCTAGCCGGAAGTGTGGGCCCCACACGCGAGGACGCGTGTGCCCGTAAGGGGGGTGGATTGTAATGACCCAAAAGGGGGGTCTTGCATTCCATGGAATCCCACATCGCCTAGGGAAGCACATGAGAATGTGTTTATAAGGAATGACCTCCCTTCAATGTGTAGAGGCCTTTTCCCCAGCGCAACCTGGGGAAAAACAAAACCGTGAGGGGTATGGGCCCCAAAGCGGACAATATCTACACAGTTGGAGCAGGGTCGTTACATCTGTAGAGAACCAACCAGCTCCTGTACCTTGATGTCGTCAAGATCCTTGCTCTCTTCAATGGCTGTCACTTTAGCACGAAAAATTTCCGGCAGTGATCGAAGGATCTTCCTTACAATCCTTGAGTCCTCCGTTTTCTCCCCCAAGTTAAACTTACTGACAACCACCTCATTTAGCTTCCCATAGAAAGAGTCAAAAGACTCATCCTCACTCATTTTAAGCTCCTCAAACCGAGTGGTCAGCATTTGTAACTTGGTGTCTTTCACTTTCTTCGTGCCTTCATAAGTTGTTTCCAGAATCTCCCATGCATCTTTGGCAATGGTAATGTGAGAAATCCTGTGAAATTCATCTGGAGACACACCATAGAAAATAGCATTTAGTGCTTTACTGTTAGCATTAGATGCAGCAAGTGCTGCCTTATCCCATGTGGATTTGGCTGCCTCAGGTTTGGTCCAACCAATCTCAACAGCATCCCACACGGATTCATCAATAGAGCATAGAAAAGCTCTCATACGAACCTTCCAAAACGCATAATTACTTCCATCAAAATATGGAGGTGCATTAAGGGATTGAGACCTATCCATCTCAAAAGGGAGTCAAGGATCACACAAATGGTAATGAAACCAAACAGCAGTGTACTCACTCTGATACCAATTGAAAGTTCAAAAAACGTGTACCAATACACTTTTGAACGTTTAGACCCCCAAAAATTAACTTAACCAACACAAGCAATATGTTAAACAACAAGTGTGCGGAAACTTAACATATGCTTTAATGTGAAATAGGATAAAAACTATCTAAGCCATAACATAATAAAATCACAGCAGACAATATAAAGGCAGAGATAGAGAGGAAGGAAGATGCAAACACAAAGATAACACCCGATGTGTTATCGAAGAGGAAACCGAAGACCTCGGCGAAAAACCTCTCCGCCGCCCTCCAAGCGGTAATCAATCCACTAGAAAATACAGTTGGGATACAAGGACAGCAATAGACCCTCCAAGCCTAATCTACCCAGTGCACCTAAGCCCTCCAAGCTTCTTGCTCCAACGAGGTTGCACCGAACCTTTTTCTTTTCTAGCTTTCCGGATTCCGCTACTACACCGTAGCATCAACCAATGAAGATTGGCTCCTTCCTAACTGCTTCCCAGAACTCCAAACGACTGTCTCACAGAGATGATAATGGTGAGAACCAGGTTTGGTATAATGCCTCTCAAGGTTTTGACAATGGAGAGGAAGAGAGTGAGGGATTTTGATGAGACTCTAAGGTAGGGATTGTGTGTGAAACAATCTTGTTTTTCTTTAGGGTTTCTCTCTCAAAATTCTCTCTGGAAGCTCTCTTTCAATCGTGGGTTAAAGGGGTATTTATACTAGAGTGGAGAGGAATGTGAAACGTCAGGATTTTACAAAACAGGGGTGGCTCGCGGCTTGACCTCGCGGCTTGACTAAGTCGCGAGATCCAGTCGCGAGTTAACCGTATGGCCAGTTGTCCTGTTTTGTCCTGTAGTGCTCCAGCTAGCATGACTGTTCATCTTCCAGCATGCTTGGCACGTGTGCAGCTTCTGGCGGCTTGCAGCCGCGAGTCCACCCGCGAGTCCCAGCCGTGACACTCTGTTTTCTTGCACACTCTTGAGCAGTCTTCACTCTATCTCATTCACTACCCTTACAACAAACCCACCTAAATACAGGGTTACTAAATGCTGAATTACAAGCAAATTTGGCACGGAATAAAGCCAATTAGATGGTTGAATAAATTCAACCTTACAATAGTTTCACCTGCTCATCCATTTAACAGCAAATCAAGACTGTAGTAGGTGTTAATTTACCCAAAGTATATGGCCGAGGAGCCAAATGTTACTCTAGTTCTATTTAACTCCTAGAGAGATAATGAGCAGTTTTACCAAGGTGAGTGATCCGAGGAACCATACATGATTAAGGTTCTGTTTAATACTTAGAAAAACAATGAGAAGTATTAATTTACCCAAGATATGTGGTCTGAGGAGCCAGGCATGACCAAGGTTCTATTTAATACTTAGACAAATAATAAGAAGTATTAATTTACCCAAGGTATGTGGTCTGAAGAGCTAGGCATGACCAAGGTTCTATTTAATACTTAGACAAATAATAAAAAGTATTAATTTACCCAAAGTATGTGGCTCAAGAAGTTAGGCATGACCAAGGTTTTGTTTAATATTTAAACAAGTAATAAGAAGTATTAATTTACCCAAGGTATGTGATCCGAGGAGCTAGGCATGACCAGGGTTCTATTTAATATTTAAACAGATAATAAGAAGTATTAATTTATCCAAGGTATGTAATCCGAGGAGCCAGGCATGACCAAGGTTCTGTTTAATACTTAAACAAGTAATCAACATAACACATAATGTCACAAATAAAAACATGGCATAATTTCCTTTCATTAATAATAGTACCTTCGCAGATTATTTACATTCCAGGGGTGTGGTATAACATTTTCATCTAGATCTTCAAGGAAATATGCACCTATACCAGCCATCGAGGTGATGCGATATGACTCTTCCCAATTGGGCCCTAACTTTTCCCATGATGGGTTTTTTGCAGTACCTACAACCTTTCTTAATACCAAGTCCGCAGGGGCTAATGGTCTTAACCTTAAACTTGAGTCATACCCTTGCTTGAGCTTCTGCTGATAATATGCTAACTGAACCATGGCATTTTCTCTGTGCACTTCAATCAAATCCAAGCTATTTTCTACCAAGCTGTCATTGCTATTTGGAGTGAACAAGCTTGTCCTTAGTGTTGGGAATCCAATTTCCAGAGTGTTAGGACATATATGTTTCACTTGTTAAGAACATATGTCATGATTTTATGTAATTGGCTTATCCTTTGACAAAACGCACTTTACTTGTATTTGAGTAGATTTAGGATGTTTTAAATACTTCAAGAAACCTTGTTTCAAGATCAAGTATTGAAGCTTTCAAGTCTGTTCAAGAAAACAAGTTCAAAGTGCAAAATCATTAAAGCTCGACAACTGGTCGACAGCTGCATCTATCGAGCTTAAGGAAGCTGTTCTTCATTCGGTGTGCTCGACACCTACTCGACAGCTGCTCGACACTTGTTATCTGTCGAGATTTAAGATTTTTAGAATTTCAATATGATTTTCTTGGGATTCGTGAATATATCTTTGGGCCTTCTTTTCTCCTAAACCTAGACATGTAAAAGGATCAGTTTTAGGGCCATCAAAGTGTTCACAAGTTGCACAAGCTATGAGCAAACTCTGTTTAAGCAAATTGTGACCGGAGACGAAGTTCTTGCCCTAGTTCATCTCTTTCTCTTGAAGAAGTTGTTGTGTATGTGCACCGTAGGGGTTTGTGACCATGCATCTTCTTGATCTTCATCGTGTGGATGAACTGAAGAACTTTGCAACCAACAACCTTCTTAGTTGGTGATTGAAGTCGCGTACTGGGATCCGCGCATTTGGTTAGTCACGTACTGGGAGTCGTGCATCTGAAAGGGGAACTGTCACTACAGAACAAGTCCAATTAGGTATTGGGGTAAGGGTTCAACTGTAGGTTGGTAAGGTACTTGGATTCCTTTACTTGTAACCGCTTGTTGTGATAATAGTGGAGTTTCAGGAGTGGTGACCTAAAAATCACCCGGTAGGGTTTTTGCTGTTAGGTTTTACCCATTCGTAAACAAATTACCGTGTCTTTTATTTTCCACTGCGTATTTAGTTTATTGGTGATTTGTTTGTGCTACCATGCTTTGCATGATAAATTGATTAATTAATAACTTGATTAATTAATTAATTAATTTCTATCACAAGGGGTCATTCAGTTTGTGGCCTATCATAGAGGAATCACAACCTCTGCCCCATAAGTCATTGAAAAGGGTGTTTCCCCAATTGACCTACGAGAGGTTGTCTGATATGTCCAGAGAACACGTGGAAGCTCTTCCACCCATTTGTTTTTTGCATCATCCAACCTTATCTTGAGTCCATTCACTATAACCTTATTGACAGCATCAGCCTGTCCATTCCCTTGTGGATAAGCCGGAGTTGAATACTTATTCTTGATACCCAATTCAGAACAATACCTTCTGAAAGCTTTGCTATCAAAATGAACTCCATTGTCTGAATTGAGGGTATGAGAAATCTCGAATCGAGTGACAATATTCTTCCACACAAACCTCTTGGCATCCATATCCCTAATGTTTACCAATGGCTTAGTTTCAACCCACTTGGTGAAGTAATCAATGCCAACCAAAAGCCATCTCCTATTTCTTGCTGCTTTAGGGAAGGGCCCTACAATGTCCAAGCCCTATTAAACAAAAGACAAGGGACTAGACAGAGGATTAAGAATGCCCCTTGGCTGATGAATGTGTGGAGTAAATCTCTAACATTGGTCACATTTTTTCATGTATTCTTGTGCTTCTTTTTGCATATTGGGCCACCAATATCCCTGAGTAAGGACCCTGTGAGACAAGGATCTGCCTCCTGTATGGCTTCCACAAATCCCTTCGTGTAACTCCTCTAAGAGTGGCTCTACTGCTCTAGGATGGATGCATAGCAAATATGGCTTAAAAAAAGAGCGCTTGTATAACTTTCGATCCTTGGAAAGCCAAAATCAAAGGGCCTTTCTCCACACTTTGTCAACCTCCCCCTTTTCCTCGAGCAAGACATCATCCTTAAGGAATAGCACAATAGAATCCATCCAACTAGGTCTTACCCTAATTTGATGAATCTGGACCTTCTCCCTCTTTATCTCAGTAGGTTTACATAAGTCCTCAACAAGGATAACCCGAGGGAAACTCTAGGCCAAGGAGGTTGTGAGAGTGGCAAGAGAATTAGCATGCATATTTCTGCTTCTAGGGATTTGTTATAACGTGAAAGACTTAAACCCTGATTGCAAGTGCCTAACCTGATTCAAATACTCTTGCATTCTCAAATCCCTGGCTTCCAAGTCTCCTTTTACCTGGCCTACAACCAATCTTGAATCTGAAAATGCCTCTACTGTTTTTCCTCCCATTTTTTGAACTATAGCCATTCCCACCAACAGAGCCTCATTGTTCATGGCCAAGAAGCCCAACCTTAAAGATTTCTCAATAATAATCCCTTCAAGAGATACCACAACTAGCCCTACTCTAGATCCCCTTTGATTTGCTGCACCATTAATGTACACCCTCCAGGATAAAGGCCCCTACAAGGAGACCACACCAAATGATTTTCCATCCATGCACTACTCTTCCCAGCTCTCTTCCCTTGGGGACTCAGTAAACACAGCCACCCAATTCGCAAGGACTTGGCGTTTAATGGAAGTGTGAGTCATATACTTAATATCAAAAGCTCCCAAGATCGTTCCCCACTTTGCAATTCTCCCTATGTAGTCATCTTTCCAAAACAGTGATTAAAGAGGAAGTTGGGTGAAGACTACAACAGTGTGAGCCTGGAAGTAATGAGGGAGCTTCCGTGTGGCATGCACCATGGCCAAAATGGCTTTCTCCAGTGGTAGATAATGAACCTTTGCTTCATGCAACGATTTTCTCACATAATAGACTGGTCTTTATACCCCATCATCAACCCGTACTAGTACCAGGCTTACCGCATGTGAGGCTACAGCAATGTAAGCAAATAGAACTTCCTCCTCCTTAGGCCTGGACATAATGGGTGGCTAAGAAAGATAATCCTTCAATTGTTAAAAGGCCGAGGCACAATCTTTGGTCCACTCAAATCCCTTCCACTTATGCAACAATTGGAAAAATGGCCTACACCTGTCTGTTGACCGAGAAATGAATCGATTCAAAGCAGCAGTCATTCCTGTCAAGTTTTGGACCTCTTTGGGATTCCGAGGAGGATGTAGATTGTTAATTGCTCTAATCTGATTAGGTTCCACCTCAATTCCACGATAAGTGACCATATAACTCAGAAACTTGCCAAAGCCAACGCCAAAAGAACACTTAGAATCATCAAGGCGCAATTTGTATTTCCTCAGAATCTTAAAAATATTCCCAAGGTCATCTACAAGTTTGGACTCTACTTTACTCTTTACCACCATATCATCTATATAAACCTCAATATTTTTGCCTAACTGAGCCTTAAACATCCTGGTCATCATCCTCTGATAGGTAGACCTTGCATTTTTCAATCCAAAAGGCATCACTTTGTAGTGGTAATTCCTAGTGGGTGTAACAAAAGCAGTCTTTTCCTGATCATCTAGAACTAGTAGTATCTGATGATAGCCTTGAAAGGCGTCCAAAAAACTCATCTGAGGATGCCCTACAGTTGCATCCACCAGTTAATCTATCCAAGGCATGGGGAAAGGGTCTTTTAGGCAAGCTTTATTTAAATCTATGAAGTCTACACATACTCACCACTTCCCATTTTTCTTCTTTACCACCACTCTGTTGGCCAACCACTAGGGGTAAAACACCTCTTTTATGGCTCTAGCCCACTTAAGCTTAAGCACCTCTTCATTGACAGCATCAGAATGTTCCCTAGATGAGTGCCGAGGTGGTTGCTTTTTGGGGATGACAAATGGATTGACATTTAAACAATGGCAAATGAAATCCGGATCCACCCAAGGAGCCTCGTAGGCACTCCATGCAAACACGTCAGTATTTTTCATAAGAAAAACTATCAGCTCTTCCTTCTCTGGAGAAGGCAACTGAACTCCAACCTAAAAGAACTTACCCTCATCTTCACCAATAATAACTCTTTCTAACTCCTCACTATTAGGATTAGTGCCATTAAATCCTATTATAGATGCTATATATGACTTAATATTGTTATTAATAAAGTTGTTTTATAATTATTTGAAATATTGGTAATATGAATATTCAGACATTATCATATAGTCCATGAGATGCATAGTATGTGATTTATGTGAAAAGTCACAGAAGATATAAATCACAAGTTATTTGTAAACTTAGAATTTTAGTTCGTAGTCGATGATGAAATTGGGCATTTCATCTGCGAAAACTATAACATATTAACTAAGATGATTTGTCTTGATCATGGAAGTGGTGACTTCTAGTTGATATGTTGATATGTTTTAAAAGTTAAAACATATTGAACTGGACCGCTGTGAGATTTATTATTCTCATAACGACTGTCAATTGAATAATAAATCTCACGACTTATATTTGCATGAACTCTTAATCCTGAGAGAATAATGGACCTGATCATGAAGTATAGGTTGCTTTGATATATCAGGAGTGAGATCTAAAGTAATGGTCAAAACCTCAGTATGTTGGGCAGCCACATTTAGTGTTGATGGAACATATATTCTCAAGATGGAATTCATAGTCTCTTAACGGAAATATAAAATATTCACTTGAGATAAGTTTAATGGGTTCAGTTATTCAGAGAGTTAGGCCTAACCACTTTAGTAAGAAATTACTAAAGTATATATTTATGAAATTGGATTTCATAAATATATGGTGAATAACTTAAAAGGATTAAACCGGGTACTCAAGGATTTAGATGTAGTAATTCACAAAGTGGCAGTCTACATTCATGACTTTGTATTACTACGAATATTTTATGAAGGGGTTGCATGTACAATAAAGTCTTGAGATATAATTTATTAATAAAGCCTAGAGTGCAATTATATTTATATAATGGTATTAAATATAATTAATGGTAACTTTGAACTTGTCAAGAGTTGACAGAAAAGCCCGAGGCCCATTGGAGCTAGAGTCTTATTTGTTCCCTTTTGGTCCCTCTCCAAGCCACATACTAAAGCCCAATTGGAAAGGCCCAAAAAGCTAGCCCAATTAGATAATCAATTATGTGAAGAGAAACATACAGAATTTTATGAACAATAAAATGGTTTGTGTGTTAGTAGAAAAATAGAACTTTTCATTCTCTAGAACATACACATATAACTGATTGAGAGACCACACATCTTGGGTGTTAGTGGAATTGGAGTGAAGATTGAAAGTGTTCCCGAGAACTTCTGATCTTTGGTTTTGAAATTCACTGCACCAAGGTACACTCTCTTGTTCTATATTCTGAAACTTACATAGTGCATATTATCAATTCTAAATGAAGTAGATTCGTTAATTTTCCACTGCGTATGATTTGTATGCATACAAACATGTGATTTTCCAACACTCACACCTTGCCACTTCTACCATCACATTCGTAGACCACACTAGCACCCTTGATTGCTATAAACCCTACTCGGCAGAGGCCGAGGACTCACCTTCGGTCTGATGTCTAATAGAAGCCACTAAGCACTGCCTAGCCATAGAATGGCTTCCAACCAGCTCCTCGACCTAACCCCTTGACGGATACTTCACCTTCAAATGCAAGGTGGAAGATACAACCCTCAAGGCATGAAGCCAAGGTCTGGCCACAATAACAGTATAGGGGGAGTAGGCATCCACCATGATAAAGTTCACTTCCACGACTTCTGACCCTACCTGAACAAGTAGTTTGATTTGACCTTTCGGAAAGACAATCTTCCCATCAAACCCTATCAGAGGAGAGTCATAGTAGGCTAGGTCCTTAAGCCTCAGCTTTAGCCCCCTAAATAGGTCAGGGTACATGATCTTTGCACCGTTGCCCTGATCTACCAACACCTTCTTCACATCATACCCTCCTATCTTGAGAGTAACTACTAGGGCATCATTATGTGGCTACAAGGTTCCAATTTTATCCTAACTAGAAAAGCTCAAAGCTGGTCGGACCTCCACCCTACTCCTCTTCGAATCAGGGGGCAAGTCTTCTATAAGTGGTCAAGCTATAGACATCACCCTGGATAGCTAAAAACCAGTCCTTCCTAGAGCAGTAAGAATGACACTAATTGTACCTAAAGGTGGACTTGTAGAAGCATTTCTCTAAGCTCCCGACCCTGTCTGACTACCCTATTAGTTGATACAGGAATTGCTTTAACTTCCTAATCTTAACCAATTGCTCTAAATGACTCCACAATGTCCTGCAATCTTCTATAGTGTGCCCCCGCTCCTAATGGTACTAGCAGTGAAGGCTTTGGTTACACCTCGTGAGGTCTCACCCCATCTAATTTGGCCATTTAAAGTATGGCTCACTCTTAATTTTTTTTTTCCAAGATTTGGTGCACAAGCTCTCGGAACATAGTGCTAACCACCTAAGTAGCAGTAAATTTGGACTGCCCAGCAAAATCTCTCTAAGGTCAGTTATTGTTGTATCTATCCAACCTAACATCCCTTCTATCCAATAAGACCACCTTAGCTTTCCCTTTCCCTTGTTGTTGGTCCTCCTCAACCCGCTTATATTCATCAATGCGGTCCAAGAGCTGACGCACACTCCTAACAGGCTTCCTTGTCAAAAAATTTCTCAAATCATGCTCGGCGGGTAGCCTGACCTTGAAAATCCTTATAGTCGCATCATCAAAGTTCCCTTCTATCTCATTAAATATTTCCTACTATCTGTCAGAATACATTTTCAGGGTTTTCCCTTCTCACATGGTCATAAAAAACAGGGAGTCCAAGGGTCAAGGAAATCTATTGTAGGTAACAAAACGAGCCCCAAACACTCTAGTTAGCTCCTCCAAGGAGTTGATGAAACCTTCCTTCAAACCATCAAACCACCTCATCGCCACAAGCCCTAAACTGGATGGGAACACCTTGCACATCAAGGCCTCATTCTTCGAATGGATAGCCATTCTCTAGTTGAAGTGGCTAACGTGCTCCACGGGGTCTGTCCTACCATTATACAGAGTGAACATGGGCTGAGCAAATCACCAAGGAAGCTTTCCTACTTCAATCCTACCGATAAAAGGGGACTTAGAAATTTGGTTAAAAGCCCTGCTCATAGCATCGTTGCCTAGACCTCTACGGGGTGGACTCTTACTTCTGCGCTTATAATGGTGATCCTCATCATACGAAAAAGACTCACTGGGAGGGGTCCTTGACCTAGGTCTATAGCTGCCATCCCTATCATCATCAAAAGAACGATCAAAGCTTGAAGGAGTTTTTCTCCGCCGCTCGCGGTGTAGCCTCCTCCGCAAACGGTCGATCTCCAACTGCATGCTTCTAGATTCTCCTCATAAGAGATGTGACTCCCACCTTAAGATTGACTCCTACTAGTATGCGTGGTATGCACACTAACCTCCTGGTCTCTCCTCCGTTCAAGATTGAGAAATTGATCTTGACGTTGAGAACCAACACACTCCTCCCGGTTTGATTTCGAACCTAACATAGCTGAACATTGATCTCACTAAAACTCAAGTATTTCCCATAGATGGCACCAATTGTAAGGGCATGTTCTGGTTCCTAAGCCCAAAAGGTAGAACGATTTAGGCCCAAAGAGTCCAGTACAATGAATTTTTAGAGAGTGAGCTGGAAACTAGGTTTCAATGGGTTGGAAAATAATCGGTTAAAGATGACAAGAAAGCAAAGATAAAAAAGTTTTATGCAAAGAAAATCTTCCTCGATAAAGTCTGAGGAGAGCAGATCTTGTATAGGCCTCTTTTCAATGTGATTACAAGTTCAGTTCTTATTGTTACAGTGTTTTTTCTACAGATTCTTCGATCCTCCTTCGTAATTAGGACCTTTCTTCTTTATATTACCCTCCTTGCTTCATCCCACCCTCCACGTGTAGATCAAGCTCCTGGCTTTTATCCTTATCCCATCAATACCTTCCTAAAATCTTTGGAATAGCTGTAAGGTTGAGTATCACTGTTCCGGTATTACCTCCACATTAATGCAACCAAAGAGTTAGCTACAGAGCTTTTAATGCGGTGGTAGCAGTTTTCCCTTAGATATTTCTTACCTTCCACTTGGCTTATTCCTTCCTGATGCTTATCCTTACCATTGGAACTGCTCAGAATGTTGCTCTTGATGGCATGTCATCCCTTCTGACCTCTGCTCTATTAAGCCAAGAAGGCATTTTTCCTCAAACCACCTTCTTGAACCCTCATGACCAAACACCTTCCTCCATTCACTAGCCCATAATTCTACTTTAACGTTTACCTGTCCTCGAACTACTAACTGTTCTCAAATAGGGCCCACAGCCCAATATGCATTTCTGGGCCTATCATCCCTACAATTATTATTATTATTATTATTATTATTATTATTATTCAATAGTTATTTAATTCTTATTATTATTATTATTATTATTATTATTATTATTATTATTATTGTTATTCTTATTATTATTCGATAGTTAGTTAATTCTTGTTGTTGTTATTATTATTGTTGTTGTTGTTGTTGTTATTATTATTGTTATTGTTAGAAAACGAGTTCCATATAAGTGTAACCTTTTGGGCTGGACCATCAAAAGCCAATATGTAATACTTAGCACTAGCATCCAAGGATGCAAAAAAAAAAAAAAAAAAAAAAAAAAAAAAACCTTTTTTGCATCCTCACACACTACTTTATCTATTTTACCAATTCATTTTATAACTCACTCTACATCTCAGTTTTTATTTTTACATACGACTCGATAAAATAATATAAACTACCTAATAAAATAATATAAAGTATTTTTGTCTCTCTCTTTCCTCCCACTATCTTTTTCTCTTCACACACAACCACTAAATTAAATATTATTTTTTTCTTTACAACTTATGAATAGTAAGGTTGTATATATGTGTTGAGGACCAAAATTTGACAAGAAAGCTCATTCCATGAAAAGTAAGGAAAAACCATGAGCCTTAACAAAAGAAGGCTCAATTCATGAAGTTCAGAAGGACCATGAAGGCCCATAGTCTCAAAAATAAGGAAAAAGAAATAAATAATAATAGGACCCAAACTTGGTCAGGCCAAACGACATGCAGTAAGAAGAGGGATCTCAGTCAAGCTAGGGGACATGCAACAAGAAGAATCAACATCAAGGCCCTAGGACCTTGATGTGTCCTTTTGAGGCCTTGAGAAGAGGATCTTGCCTGACACATGGGAAAGCCAAGGTGTATGAGTAGATTTCCAGCAAAAGCCATTAAAAAATCCAGCCAAACTAGGTATTATCTTTGTAACCCATGGTCCAAGCCCATGGGATCCCGAGTTGGTAGTAAGGAAGAAGTGATTTGGTTGGTAGGGGAATGATTTATGGTGAAAGGAGGATCCCAAAGGTTTCCCTTGGTTCATATATTTGCTTGGAATGCATGAACTAATGGAAAACTCAGTTCCTCCATGTGCATGACATCTCTCCACAATTTCCTCTCAATTGCCATTTTCAATCAAAGTTGTCATCCATTGCATTGAGCAGCCCACCCACTCCTTTGACTTTCCAAGAAGGAATCTTCCATTTTGTAGCTAAATCCGAACACCCTTTTTGAGTTATAATTGCCTAATTAAGCTAAACCTTTACCCAATGCACTTTTTTAGGTTCTAGTGGACATGGTTTTACCTAGCAAACTAAGGACGTCCTCACCTGGGGTACCAGCCATGACCACTATAAAAGGAACACTAAAGCATAGCAGAAATGGTGAAGGGGGGGGGGGATGGGGATTTAGATGGAGGAAAAAAGGGAGAATTCAGAGGTTCAAAAAGATAATTCTTAGAACTTTAAGAGCCCAGTAAGGGAAAGAAGAGAGCCAAGGAGGAGGAATTCATCCCACATCCTTGAGATCATTCAAAATATCATTTAGCCTCTAAAGAAATATATGTCAAAACATGCACACATAAGATATTACTCTCTCCCACAAAATCATCTTCACCTTAATATCTTGGAAGGCAATGCCCAGGCAAAGCTACTTGGACTTGAGTTCCAAATCCCACAAGTCTTGTGTAAAAGCACTAAGTCTGTGAGAATTGGGGTCAGGATCCTCGTGGCTGACTCATTCTTATGAAATTATTAGAATGTATATCCTAATATGAGGAACTAACAATTATTTGAAGATAAGTGTATTGTATAGCTATTCTTTTACAGGACCTATGGAGGTAAAGGGAAAGGACAAAACTTCATTGCATAATAAGCATGGAGAAAGATCCTATAGTTCAAGGAATCAACATTCTGGATTCCATGGATTACAGGCCTAGTACACTTGGGAACCACGACATCACATTCAGGTTACCATGACATCACGATCGGGGAACCAAGTGAAGGAACTCTTTTATATCTTCAAATGTGATTTAATTTATTCCAGTCTCATTTATATCTTCGATTCACACTCTTATGGAGTAGTTGATATTTTAATTATAGACTTATAGTGTCATGCTTCGGCTGCCAAATCTATACTAAACTTCTGTTTTCTCTTCTTTTTATTGCATTTTAATTTGAGGCACAAATTAGATATGTCACACAATAAAATGGGAGGGTAGTTAGTAGTAGACTCTGTATAACAAATCTTCACGAAATTTCTCTTCACAATAAAATGAGATTAATTTTATTTATTGCAAGTTGTTTTTTAGTTTTTATTACCTTTTACAATTCCCTGGTGTCACTATTGGTGTTATTACTTGTTAGTTTACTTAAATTGTTGGCTTGGATATCTTAATTTTTTCTTAACTTTTTTTTCCCTGTAGATACTGTTCAATGGATCACATTCCATACTTGGGAGGGCAGTTGTTGTGAATGCTAATCTTGATATGATTTGGAAGCATGAAAGGCCATTGGTTTAAAGCTACGTGTATCTCTATTGGATCTAGTTGACTTTTGCTTTTTGCTTGGAGAGGTGTGCGTGCAAAAGAAGACTCAGAAAAATTTGGAAACCAACTATGGCATATCAACTACTATTGAAATGAAGATACAAGTCCAAAGTACAAAATGCAGAAGAAGACTAAGTGAGACTGAAGAAGAAACGAGGTTGTTTTATGTAAATGAGGACCTGATGACACTTAGTGGCACAACAGCGTTTTGCAATCTCTTGTTTTTGTGAAACACTTAGATGGATTAGTTCCAATTTTTCTTATAAATAATTCCATGTGTTAGCTTGTAATTAGTGGTTAGATTAAAACAATTTTCCCACTTAATCAAGGAAGTTAGTTAGTTTTGCTTATTTCTTTTCCAGATTTTGTATATTAGGGATTAGATATTTTCTATCTCTTCTCAGTTGCTTGTAATCACTTTTACTCATCAATAAGAAAACTAAGTTCTATTTAGTTTTTTCTTCTTTAAAAGATTTTGAGTTTTTACAACTCCTGAATAAGCAGAGTGTTATAGCAAAATCAATTTGTAAAAGAGGCTATCTCTCTCTTTGGGCTGCGGTTAATAAAATTAGATAGGTGTTGTGGTTTGATTCTTTGATATTTGTGAGTTGCAGCATTCATATTTGTGAGATTTCTTTGCTAATGCTGTAGCTTTTGTGTTTTGGTGAAAATGTGCTTTGTAGACCTCTTTCATATATGTGGCTGGAACCTAGCATGAGATACCATAGAAGATGCGGTGCTTAATAATGAGAGAGATGCCACTAATCATGTAAAAAATAGCTTTCAAGTGAACAGTAAAGTCAAGATCATGTGAACATTAATATAATTTGTGTTTTTATGTCATTCTCAATTTTAGTATTTGCTACAAGCAAATTCATACACAAAGAACAACTCCACTTAGAAGGATAAAAATTGTGAAATACATTTAAAGGCCTAAAAAGCTAGTAACAGAACTCCTTCTGTCATGCCCCGAACCCAACTATAAAGATAGGCACGTGACAATCGTCGCATGCTTATAAAGTAAGCACCCTACAAGTGTGCAAGGCCTTCTTAGCAACTAAAATTTATCCTCAAAAATTAAATTAAATAAATCCAAAATACCTCAATAATTTCTTTATGAATAGATCTCCAATAATTTAATAGGAACGAAATTCAAACCTCATGTACATAATGCCAATTCGCCAATAAATATAAAACTATTAGAAGACCATCCAATCCCAAAATCACTAAGCTTATTTTCCTGCTCACAACACAATATCAAAACTCCCAAAACTTGCTATTCTTCACAATCTGAAATTGGAGGGAAAAAAAAAGGGTGAGCTGACAACTCAATAAGTAACCAAAATCCTAATTAGTTCTATCAAGCAATAGATCTCTAAAGCAAAAGATGTAATATGTGTTTTCAAAGTTATAATATACTATGTGTTTTCAAAATAACTGAAGCAGTTTCGTAATCATAAAATAGTAAGTTGCAAATAGATCACATACTTTAATCTGACAAATATATCATAGATGGTTTACAAAGTAGTTAGTTTTCCATATATCAAAGCTATAACTTACAATATGTTCCAAAAAGATACATAAGCAGTTTTGATGACTCAAAATAGTTCAAATACTCAAATATTTCAAAAATCACATATGCAGTTTTAAGGTCTCAAAATAGTTCAAATATTCAAACGTAATTCATATTCTTAACAATCTTATGACTATGGTCACGCTATATCCTTGTAACTGGGCATCAGAGTACCAATGAATAACCTTCATCGGCTGAGTATCAGAGTACCAATAAATAACCCCCATTGGTTTGGGTATCAGAATACTAACGAATAACCCCCATTGGCTGGGTATCAGAGTACCAATGAATAACCCCCATTGGTTTGGGTATCAGAATACCAATGAATAACCCCCATTGGTTGGGTATCAGAGTACCAATGAATAACCCCCATTGGTTTGGGTATCAAAGAACCAACGAATAACCCCCATTGGCTGGGTATCAGAATAAATTCGTAGAAAGATTGTTCATAATCATTTATATGAAATCATAATTTCTGACAAAAATATATCTTATTCATATGCATATATATAATCATATATTCAATATTCAAATCTATTTGTGATATTTCTATAATTCTTTACTTTAAATCAATATAGCTAAAAAAACAATTAAATAAAATACATCATATATTCAGTAATAAGATATATTTGTTATAATTCTTTACTTGAAATCAGTAATATAGTAGAAATAAAATTGTAACAACTGTAAACAATTTTCAGTAGTTAAAATACACAAAATAAAACCAATTAGGATAAAGTTACTTACCTCTAAAAGCCATACCAAAAGGAACTTCTCCCTAACACTTCTTCTAAAATCCTTAGATATCGCCTAAAACAATTTTACATGTACCATTTACTCAATAATCAAATAATTTAAGAATGACTTATAATGGTATCCAGTCAGAAGAGAAACTGCTAAAAAATATCCATTTTATATATTTCAGAACTATCATTAATTCATCTATATAAATTCTATCTCCTCACTAAGCCTAGCAATAATCCCCTATTTTTTTCACCAAACTCACATAGACATAATATTTTTGTTCCTTTACTTTCTGCCACAAATAGTTCCCTAGGAATAAAACCTATAGAACACAATATACTTATAACCATATAGGGTCTATACGTGTAGTTTTTTTTTTTTTTTTTTTTTTCTGCCACCGTTAGTCTCCTGAGATTTGGACAAACCAAGTACTACATCATACAAAAATCAAAGCACCATGACATTTACAAATACACCACACCATTCTTTTTCTTTTTTTGACTTGTCAGACCTTAACTCATCAAATCGGTACTATTCCGGCTATGCAGAAACTTGTCCCACCAAGCCTAAAATTCTGTAGATTCTATCTCCTTTCAACGTAACAAAAGGCATAGATAAGATTAAATTGAACATAAAACAGCGTCTAGTTTACTGAAAATAAATCCAAACTTTTCTTCGTTTGTATCATTAAAACTCTTGAATAATTAAATAGTTTCACTACTAGCCAAAATACCCACATAGAAAAATACTCTAATTCTAAATAAAACTTAGATTTGACAAGAAAGAAATTCTTAAGCTCTTACCTTAATTGTGCAATCAAACCTTTTTTACTGGAGTAATTTGGGTAGTCTACACTCTTAAAATATCTCTGCATATATGTTGACATAATAAGCTTATATAGCTAGGGTTTTAACCTTATTTTCTAAAAACCCCTTAGAAATATTAATTATAAAATTGACCCCATAAAAAAATTTACTTAAATAACCTTCCTTTTAATCTTTTTTTTTTTTTTTTTTTGGGTATTACACCTTCACTACATGATATTCGCAAAACAGAGTTGTATACATTACATATATTCATCAAAATAAAGCCATCAACTAATTCTTGCATTCCCCAGAACCAAAATTGCATTTGGAATTAGCCAATTGAAATTTTGAAATTGAAAAAAAAGTTAATAACTATAGTGGTATTCCATTGGGATGGTTTGGGTTAAACTACACAAAGACCTCCCTGACTGTCATTCTAAGGGGTCAAAAATCTAATCCCTCCTTAATGGCATAGCAAACTTGAGAGATTTCTTGTACTCTATTCCTTAATCCCCATCTCTTATGTAAGCAGAAAGTTAATGGAATCAGTCCATTTGGAGAGTAGCCCGGAACATTTATCAACTTGATAAATCTCCTTGAAAACTGCACATCTTGCATATAAAATAGCTCAGTATTAAGCTTCATAGTTTCTAACAATTATTCACTTATTTTCACAAACAATTTTTGTGCATTTCCCAAAAAAGAAAAAAAAAATTGAAATTAAACAAAATAAGGAACTACTGCCAATCCCAAACCACAATACAAAAGGGATTACATTAAACCCAAACCAAATAATGGGTGAATCTTAGAAAACCAAACAAAATTGTTAAATTCATGTGTTTCTAGGCTTCCCTACGTTGTTTTCTATAATCTTAAACTCAAACCAAATTGTTAAATTCCAATGAAGTTGATTTTTTGTAAAGAAATCAAGCCAAAAAAATTCCAATGAAGCTTCTTTGATCAGGTGACCTTTGGCAAAGAAATCAAGGATAAGGGAAAAATGATCATAATACTAGATCTATAATCACTTTTTTTTTTTGGTTGGGCATCTGAAATCTAGATGAATTTATATGCTAGAAAGACAATCTCAAGAAACAGGATAATTTTTTTCCCCTTAAAAATCATGAAATGAAAACAAAAATATAACACAAGGAACCGATAAACCCAGCAACCAAATATTGGCATCAGAGGACACAACCTCACAAAATCTCCACCAGCCATTCCTTAGCCATTGACACACACACACACTCTACTAGTACTGGGCTTCATACCCATTGTAAAAATCCCAAAAACATTGAATAATAAATTAATCAGATTTAAAAAAATAAAAAAATAAAAATGCAATGAAAGAAATAGATAATCTTTAGTGCTATAAATGAAACAAATGGATGATATTTGCAAAGAAATCACATAAAGAAAAAAAAAATTCATAAATTTGATTACTAGATCTAATCACATTTGGGTGGGTAGCTGAAACACTGTCAGTTCACATTCAATATTCGGTGGAGAGGTAACCGGAGCATCACTAGTGGCTTTTTTTGAGGCATGAGAGAGAGAGATTCTAAGGCATGTTCGGGTGGAAGAGAGAGGGTTTCTGAAATTTTTGAATAGGGGGGTAAGCGTGAAGAAGAGAGGAGAAATTAAAAGAGCAGAGAAAAATGAGAGCTCACACGGATCGCTGACGTGTCTAAATGAGCCGTCCAATTTTTGAGCATTAGATCAATTGAATGTGACAATGAGATTGAAGTGAAGTAATTTAGATACTTGTAAGGCCATGAAATTTGTAATCTAAGTCTAATAATCCCATCTTCGTTCATTTTATAGTGATAAATTCTTATACAACTAGATTCCTTCAATCCTTTCTAAAATTGACAACCCGTGTCCTGTGTATCTGACATAAAGATTAATTTTCTCACAATATGGGGTATGAATCAATTTTTTTTTTTTTTTTAATATCAATGTTATTTCAAAGGAAGCATTCAATTTTTCTTTGTATTTTATATTGAAACTAAGAGAAATTAATTTTTAAGACCATCTTTAAAAAAACAAAGTATATAAAAATAAAATTATCAATTCTTAAATAATAAATGAAATGCCGTAATATCAAGAATTTTGTAACTCAAATCATTAACTCTTGATGTTTCTAATGAAGATATGCAAGGTTCAAATATCACAATCTCAATGTAGAGATTGATGACAACCATGTGAGATTGGAGGTTGGCCAAGGTTGGCGGCTTGGTGAGAGTCAACTAACAAGATTGGCGGCAGCTTTGAGAGTGGGCTAGTGGTGTCTAAGGTGGCAAGATCAGGGGCAATATCTGAGGCAAGATCGGACATGAAAGTGAGAGAGGAAAGGCTGAGGGTGAATGTCTGAATGAGAGAAGAAGAGAGGCTGAGAAAGTGAAGTACACAGGTGAGAGGAGAGAGAAAAGTAGAATAAAAAAAATTAAAAGATTTAGAATTTTTGTCTGTACAATTGTATTATTAGAATTGTGCTGTTTACAAGTGCTAAAGCTTTTAACATTTAAAATAGGGCAAAACTTAGGTACAGTACCTTAGGTTCCCTATTTAAAATTTTGACATCTATCCAATTTAACAGACCAGGCAAACGGCGTTAATATTAAAAATTCTTTTTTTTTTTTCCCCTTCTTCCTTCTTTTTCCCGTACCCACAACTTAAAATCTCCAGTTTTCTCTGTAACCAAACGGGAAAGATCAAAAAATAAAAGCAGAACTGGGTTTCAAACCAAAAAACACACACAGGAGAGAAAGAGATCCAAAAGCGGGGAAAGGGGGTGAGGCTCAAATTGGGGCGGAGGCGAAGGACGAAGGGACAGTGAGCGGTGGAGGAGGATGAGTAGGAGAAGTAGCAGACAAAGAAGGGAGATACAGGGCCGAGTGCGAGTGGTGGTGGTGGTGGTGAGAAACCTCGCCGTGAGTGTAGTCGTTGAGGGAAGCGCCGGTGTTCTTGAGATACGTGGCATAAGAAGAGTGCACGACAGCGAAGGCATTGCGTGCAAAAACTGCCTCTTTCATGTAGAGCTTTCGATCTTTGCATCGAGACACGACTTCTTCATTCCTGATCTTGGATTGACTACCTTCTGGTTTTTTTTTCTCTCTTTCTTCTTTGAATTTCAGACACACATAGAGAGCAGCGAGAGAGAGCAAAAACCCAAATTCGATTGGTTTTAGAAATGGGGATTGGGATGAAAACTCGAAAGAATCAAAGACGTAAAAGACAGATTAGTAGAAGTAAACACATACACACACACCGAGAAAGAGAGAAAGAATCATAGATTAGAAAAGAAAGAAAGAAAGGAAACAGATACACGCATACACAGTTCACACACTGAGAGAGAGATATGAGATATTCTTTCTTTCTTTCTTTCTTTTCTTTTTTTAACGCCGTTTGCCTGGTCTGTTAAATTGGACAGATGTCAAAAATTTAAGTGGGGAACCTAAGGTACTGTACCTAAGTTTTGCCCTTTAAAATATGTGATGTGTAAGATGAAAGTTCAAAAACGTGTACAAAACACTTTTGAACGTTTAGACCCCCAAAAATTAACTTAACCAACACAAGCAATATGTTAAACAACAAGTGTGCGGAAACTTAACATATGCTATAATGTGAAATAGGTTAAATACTATCTAAGCCATAACATAATAAAATCACAGCAGATAATATAAAGGCAAAGATAGAGAGGAAGGAAGATGCAAACACAAAGACAACACGCGATGTGTTATCGAAGAGGAAACCGAAGTCCTCGGCGAAAAACCTCTCCGCCGCCCTCCAAGCGGTAATCAATCCACTAGAAAATACAGTTGGGATACAAGGACAGCAATAGACCCTCCAAGCCTAATCTACCCAGTGCACCTAAGCCCTCCAAGCTTCTTACTCCAACGAGGTTGCGCCGAACCTTTTTCTTTTCTAGCTTCCCGGATTCCGCTACTAGACCGTAGCATCAACCAATGAAGATTGGCTCCTTCCTAACTGCTTCCCAGAACTCCAAACAACTGTCTCACAGAGATGATAATGGTGAGAACCAGGTTTGGTATAATGCCTCTCAAGGATTTGACAATGGAGAGGAAGAGAGTAAGGGAATTTGAAGAGACTATAAGGTATAGATTGTGGGTGAAGCAATCTGGTTTTCCTTTAGGGTTTCTCTCTCAAAATTCTCTCTGGAAGCTCCCTTTCAATCGTGGGTTAAAGGGGTATTTATACTGGAGTGGGAGAGGAATGTGAAACATCAGGTTTTGGCAAAACAGGGGTGGCTCGCGGCTTGACCTCGCGGCTTGACCAAGTCGCGAGATCCAGTCGCGAGTTAACCATATGGCCAGTTGTCCTGTTTTGTCCTGTAGTGCTCCAGCTAGCATGACTGTTCATCTTCTAGCATGCTTGACATGTGTGCAACTTCTGGCGGCTTGCAGCCGCGAGTCTACCCGCGAGTCCCAGCCGCGAGTCTCTGTTTTCTTGCACACTCTTGAGCAAACTTCACTCTATCTCACTCACTACCCTTACAACAAACTCACCTAAATACAGGGTAACTAAATGCTGAATTACAAGCAAATTTGGCACGGAATAAAGCCAATTAGATGGTTGAATAAATTCAACCTTACAATCTCCCCCTTTGGCTATTCCGTGACAAAACCCTAAAACAGACTCTAAACTTAACATGTGAGTTGGGAACAGTTGAACAAAACTCACTCACACCTAACTCTAGAAGCTGTGAAGCACTTGAATCATATGAACATGAATCTCCTAAAACACAACAATACACCATGATCATTGTAAGCAGAAAATCATAAAATGCATATGAAACAGGCAATATGTGATCAAGCAAAGATGGAGTTAAGAAACAAACCATGGCTTGATCAACCAAGTGAACACCACAAGGTAGTGATCACAGTGCTCATTCACACTTGGAATGAACACAAGGACATACAAGTTAACAAGCAAAAGGCAAGACACTTGTATGCTCAACACTCAACCAATGCATAACACACAAGGTATATGCATCTAGGAACAATCCTACAAGGGCACAAGAGTGACAGTACATAAACCAAAATGCAAGACATTTAGATTAGAGTACTGATTTCAACATAGCATAAAGGCTGCACTAAGCAAGGTACATACCATAAAGCCTACAAACTATGCATAAAACAATAACCCTAAAAGCTTACAAAAGCACATGGGTACAAACACATTATATTGAATAAAAACTTAAACAATATAAACTAAAAGTGCATAAAGTTTCTCCCCTTCAAAGTGATGAGAAGCTGTGATGCACTTGGAACATATATACTTGTAACCTGAAACACTTGCACAAAACACATTAGACCCTCAAGGTAAAGCAAGTAATAAAAGAACAAGTATAATGTAACAAGCAAATTGGGATCAAGTAAACATGATGTAAAACATATGAGCAACTTGATCAAACACCAAAACAATCATATAGAAATGACTACAATGATTACATAGCAAATCAATTGATTATCCGAACATGAATTCAAAAAAGCACAATAGCAGAGGGATATATGCATGTCCAAAGCACAAATATGATGCAATGAGAACAACAAAGCATAACTCAAAGCACCATAAAGTGAACAAGAAAACAAGCAGAACAAAGATTTCTAGTTAACACAAAGTCTTCTCCCCCTTGGTATATGCATCTCCACTATGGAAAATCTCTCCCCCTACAAATGTGCACGAGAAATAGAATTTCTCCCCCTAAGGATGTGCACAAGAGTCATATAGAAATGACAAAACACTCCGGTATACTCTCTAGAGTATACTCTCCCCCTTTTTGTCAGGAATAGACAAAGGGTCAAGGAGAAAAAAAAAGGCAAGAGATGAAGGTATGAACAATGCTAATGATGCATGAGGGGTGCAAGATGAATGAGAAAATGAAGCTCAAACCTAAGACAGAGTAGCATGCTACAAAGCATAAGGTAAACATGACATGCTAGGATGAAGAAATAAGGTAAAGTCCAATGCATGACAAGGGTAGAAAAGGTGTGTGCAAGAGGTGGCTAAGTGCATGCATGACCAATGCATGAAAAATGCACATGTGGGGCAAAGTGTGTTAAAATACACAACCAATGAACCAAACATGTTCCTAATGAGGAAACATGAGAAACCCCAAAGTTTGGTACTCATCGGAGTCCAAACAAGCGAGAAAATGTCTAAGAGGCATTTTATCAAACACCTAGCATGCACACTATGAACAAAAATGTGAAACAATGCATGAACATCATGAAATCCACCCTTAATGCATGTTCTTTCTGCCACAAGGGGCCAACATCCAATGCATATCAACAAAAGAAACCAATCCCATGAAGAAAATTGACAAAAAAATAAGTTTTCCTAACCCCTATGATGAAAATCCAAACCAAGAGCACAAAACTCTCCAAAACACAATCTAAGGATCAAAATCAATGAAAAGAGTTTATAATTACCTTAGAGATGTTAATGGATTGAAAAACTATTCAAATTGGTTGGGTTTTGATGTAAAAATATTGAAAGAGGGGTTTTAGAGAGGATGGGAGAGGTTTAAAACAAGTTTCCCACGAAAAAGCTCTTTAAAAAGTTGATTCTGGGTGACTCGCGACTGGCGAGTCGCGAGCCAAGTCGCGAGTAAGCCGCGAAACCTCTCTGTATGAACTTGCGGCTTAGACTCGTGGCTTGCAAGCCGCCAAACCGAGTAGCCAAAACTGGTAGCTTGCTGGCAGCTCACGCAAGTAGCCAAAATGAGTGGCCAAAAAATCTGACACTTGTTTTTCAAACCAGAACATGTTTAAACATTGAAAAACAAAGTAAGCACTAAACATAAACACAAAAAGTGATAAAAATCACTTCCAAAAACATATAAAATGATCAAAAATATTTTTGGATTAATCCATATAAGATTGAGCACACACACATCACATTTAGACAAGTACAATCTAACAAATGAATAAGACATTCATTGAACATTAGGCATGTGTGTTGTGTGTGTGTATCAAATGTGGAATAGTCCTTAGTTTAGAGTGAAGCTTCAATGATCAATTCAATCAAGTCATACACAACTAGTGCTAAGTCAAGTGGTCTATCTCAATTATAGAAATGAACATATATGACCTCCCACAAGAAAATGATTACATATGATGAAGCTTTTCATTTAGCTTCTTTACAATTCATAACATTTGATCATTTTGAATCAAAACATCTCATTTTGAGATCGATGCCTGAAATTTGTGATATTTCAATTTGACGAACAAGCCTTTGGCTTTTTGGGCATCATACAATTTCATTTAAGTCGCTTTCCCTTTTTCCTAGTCGAATACTAGTATTTGCGACGGCTTTTGCAGCTCATTATCTCTTTTCATTTTGAGATTTACATTTATTGAGCTCTGTAAGCAATAAAAATAAAAGAGTGGGAAGAGATATAAGCACAAGTCTACGCAAGTATCAAAACCAACATGACTATTGACTAATCATTTATGACAAGCTTGAAGATCGATTTACAACAATCACACAAAGATGTCAAGATTTTTCCCACAAAGATATAAGTGCAAAAATAATAAGCTAAGCTTGAAAATGCACAAAGCCATTTGTACAAAGATACAAGGCCAAACTCACATGTGATATGTGCTCAAACAAATACGATTAAACTTTTTGAATTTTTCACTTTTTATGTGGTTTTGGATTTTTACTCACACAAAATAGAAACATAAAAGTAAGATAAAAAAACGAAACAATGCATACAAATAAATGCAAGATGCACAAAATGCATGAAGATATGACATTTAATGCATGAAGGGTCCTACAAAGATCGAAAGAATTAGATCAAGGACCAAAAGAGCAAAAGCTTAACCATAGGAACCCTTCCTCATCCAAACGGAACGATTGTTTGGAATGAGTGTCTCAAGAGAAGCGAGACGAGGGTTGGAAGAATGAGAACCGGAGATGCACATAGTCAAGGAGTTAAGAGCATTAAACATTTTCTTTAACAACATGCTATTTTCATTCAAATCCAGTTTACTCTTTTTAGCACAACTTCCAAAAAACTCAAGTTTCTCTTTTCTTTTGATTCTCTTAAGAGCTTGAAACTTAGAGCAATGAGGTCTTAGATGACCAAAGGCACCACAATGGTGATAAACAATGTGTTTAGGTCCACTAGGCTTTTTGGGAATGGATCTAGCAACATGGTTTTGTTCCCTCTTCAACTTATGACATTGAGGTCTTATATGACCAATCACACCACAATGGTGACAAGTTGGAACAAACTTAGATCCATCCAAAGCCTTAGGTTGAGACCTAAACGAAGGTTTTGACTTAATAGCCTTTCTCTCCACCTTTTGATTTCTTTATGTGGAGAAATGTACGCCGATTTGTCCTTTAAGGTAGAACACACACTAGGCACAAAATCGGGTACCACAACATGATTGCAACAAATATTATCATCCATTTTATCAATGGGTTCAGCAATCAAACACTTGGCATGCATCTTAAGAGATTCATTTTCACATTTAAGATCATCAACAAGTTTGTTAGACAAAACAAGTTTAGCATCCAAGTCCATATTCAAACATTCAAACTCTTTCAGCTTTTCAAGAGAAATTTCAGCAAGTTTTTTATATTTCTCAACCAATTTGTTGGATTCATTGAGCTTAGCAATCAAATCATCATTTTCACAAAATAACTTGCTCAAATTCTTTTGAAACTTCTTAGCATTTTTCTTCAAGAGTTTGTCAACAACACCCATGGATTCAAATAACATGTCATCACACTTATGAGGATTAACACTCATAGAGGCATTTTCACAAACACGTGGCATGTTACATTCATCACCAACCAAATCATGCAAAGAGGCATACAAAGCACAATCCATGGCAAATAAACACAAGGGGTCAAGGATCACACTTAGGTATTTAAACCACAACAAGTGTACCCGCTCTGATACCAAGTGAAAGTTCAAAAACGTGTACAAAACACTTTTGAACGTTTAGACCCCCAAAAATTAACTTAACCAACACAAGCAATATGTTAAACAACAAGTAATATGTTAAACAACAAGTGTGCGGAAACTTAACATATGCTATAATGTGAAATAGGTTAAATACTATCTAAGCCATAACATAATAAAATCACAGCAGATAATATAAAGGCAAAGATAGAGAGGAAGGAAGATGCAAACACAAAGACAACACGCGATGTGTTATCGAAGAGGAAACCGAAGTCCTCGGCGAAAAACCTCTCCGCCGCCCTCCAAGCGGTAATCAATCCACTAGAAAATACAGTTGGGATACAAGGACAGCAATAGACCCTCCAAGCCTAATCTACCCAGTGCACCTAAGCCCTCCAAGCTTCTTGCTCCAACGAGGTTGCGCCAAACCTTTTTCTTTTCTAGCTTCCCGGATTCCGCTACTAGACCGTAGCATCAACCAATGAAGATTGGCTCCTTCCTAACTGCTTCCCAGAACTCCAAACAACTGTCTCACAGAGATGATAATGGTGAGAACCAGGTTTGGTATAATGCCTCTCAAGGATTTGACAATGGAGAGGAAGAGAGTAAGGGAATTTGAAGAGACTCTAAGGTATAGATTGTGGGTGAAGCAATCTGGTTTTCCTTTAGGGTTTCTCTCTCAAAATTCTCTCTGGAAGCTCCCTTTCAATCGTGGGTTAAAGGGGTATTTATACTGGAGTGGGAGAAGAATGTGAAACGTCAGGTTTTGGCAAAACAGGGGTGGCTCGCGGCTTGACCTCGCGGCTTGACCAAGTCGCGAGATCCAGTCGCGAGTTAACCGTATGGCTAGTTGTCCTGTTTTGTCCTGTAGTGCTCCAGCTAGCATGACTGTTCATCTTCCAGCATGCTTGGCACGTGTGCAGCTTCTGACGGCTTGCAGCCGCGAGTCCACCCGCGAGTCCCAGCCGCGAGTCTCTGTTTTCTTGCACACTCTTGAGCAAACTTCATTCTATCTCACTCACTACCCTTACAACAAACCCACCTAAATACAGGGTAACTAAATGCTGAATTACAAGTAAATTTGGCACGGAATAAAGCCAATTAGATGGTTGAATAAATTCAACCTTACATAAGAGGTTTTAGTGTTTGGTGTGTGAAATGTCAAATTTTTGGCATTTGGCATACACTGCACAAAACTTGTAAATAGTGGCATTAATTTAGTGCATAGGTTATAATATCATCACCAGGTCCACCTCTAATAAATTCTTGCAATTTTTATAAAGATATTTTGAAGCGCGTAAGGTCCATTTTCTAATCTTGATAACCCGCTTTCTTTTCTTAATAATCTATAGGAGCAGGTTCTTTTAACTTGATATGCTAATGGCACATGAACTATAATATTATATGTTCGGATACAGTGTAAAAAATGAATAAAGGCTCATGACTGATGAGTACCAAAACTGGAAAAAGTGACAAATAAATTGTGTATCTTAGGATCAGAAAGTCTTTTGTATGAAATAAAATACGTAACTATTGAAGAATATTCCAAGAAAGTGATTTCATCCTTTTCTATCTCTTCACACACACACACACAAAGGCTAATAGCTTGGCCCATGGTCTTGCAGTCTGGGCAAAGCTTAATAATTCTCATTGGCTCAAGTCTTCAATCTCAGATTGGGTTTATTTCCTCCTCATTGGAAGCAGACGAACTGGGCCGAGACAGCATTTTGTGACTTTTTATTTCTCTGTTAAATACAGTCACCTTACTAAAAAAGTCAAAACAAAACAGACAATTTCACTACAAAGACAAAATCACAAAGCAATAGCCACCAAGCCACTGCAAGAAAATAAATTGAAGATGTGAAATCTCTAGACTCGTCATGCTGTGTCAATTTATATTGCAATCACAATATAAATTCATAGTTTAATTACTCTACAAATCCATATAAACAGTTGGAGGCAGATGAATGATGATAATGGTAAATATGTTGTGAGGGGAGAATATAGCTAGCAACTTTCTATGACTGCATGACTGAAGTTAAAATATCCTAAAGCTAAGGAATAAGAAAAATATGCCACTGCCTTTTTTTTATATGAAAATTCTTTTACTACAAAATGCTGGTGAAGAGAATAATGTTTCAACACATTAACATCTAAATCAGTAATGACAGAAAAACAAAGCCCAAAAGACCCAACTGCTCATGCCCATGTACCTTCCCTAAAAGTCTACCAGAGTTAAAAGAGGCTTGTTTTGAAAGTATGCTTCCAAGTTCATGACCACAAGGTCTGCCATTGCCTTGCAGGCTTCCAGTCTCGCTCCCCACGAGGCAGGAGGATTACATTTTCAAGCCCAAACAGTTGTTCAGGAACCTCTGGCTCATTTTCAAACACATCAAATGCTGCCCCACCCAGCCGGCCTTCAAACAATGCTTTTTTTTATCGGTAATAAGAGTTTTATTGATGATAAAAGAACAATGTGTTTACGATTGTAAACTCACTGCCCTTGAAACAAATACAATCAAATCATAAGGAAATTCTAATAGAGATAAGGAATTCAGACAAGGAACTACAAAGCATAAGACCCCAAATACGAGACCACTCAAACAAAGTCCTAACAAGCAGATTCTTCAACAAATCTATAGGTCTCTCAATGTCCTCAAAAGTTCAGGCATTGCGTTCCTTCCATACTAACCACATAAAAACATGCTGGCACCATATTCCAAACATTTGAACAATAAGTTCCCAACCAATTCCTCCAAGCAAAAAGAAGAGAAACAATTGTATTCGGCATCACCTACTGAACCCCAAACATAATAAGGACATCATTCCACAAAGCAAATGCAAACTTACAATGAAGCAAAAGGTGATCCACAGTTTCCTCATCACACCTACATAGACAATGCCAATTAACAAGGGGCAATATCTTCTTAACAAGGTTATCTATTGTAAGAATCCCACCCCTAACAGTAGTCCATAAAAAGAAAGATACCCTTTTAGGTACCTTAACACACCAAATGCTCTATCAAGGGAAAGAAACAAAAAGGGCTTTCAATAAAGAAATATAAAAGGATCGCACATCAAAAACACCACTATGATTCAACTGCCAAATCAGGATATCATCACCCTCCCCCCTAGGTATCCTAGCAGAAACATGCTCAAAGAAAGAATAAAATCTCTACATCTCCCATTCATTAAAGTTGCAACGGAAAAGTAAGTTTCAACTCCTACCTCCCCCATCTAATGCAAAAATAACCATGTCAAAAATCAGAGCTTCTTGAACCACAGCACATGCAAACAATTCCGGGTATAACTCTTTCAAAGAAATAGGACCACTCCAAGGGTTGTACTAGAACCAAATACAAGTGCCCTCTCCCACTACATACACCACATGACTGAAGAAATTGTCCGCACCCTTCCTAATATTCTTCCATAACCCATGAGTCCCTCTAACAACTCTAGTGCACCAACCTCCACTAACCTCCCCATATTTGGTGGCTATTACCTGACGCCATAAATGGGTAGCTTCCTTCCCAACTCACCATAGCCACTTCCCAAGTAGAGCTTGGTTAAAAAGCCCAATCTTCCGAATCCCCAAACCACCTTCCTCCACTAGCCAAACAACCTTATCCCAAGCAACAAGAGGATATCTAAAAACTTCATTAGATCTCCCCCAAAGGAAATTCCTCTAAATCCTCTCTAATCTGTCCACTATATGTTGTAGAATTGTAAACAAGGATAAATAATAACTTGGGAGACTCAACAAAATACTCTTCAATAAAGTAAGCCTACCTCCTTTTGACAAATACAACCGCTTCCAACCAGAGAGCTTTTTCTCCACCCTTTCTATAATAGAATTCCAAATCAAAGCATCCTTAAAATGAGCCCCAAGAGGCACTCCCAAATAAGACACGGGCAAACAACCAACCTTACAACATAAAATACGAGCCAAAGCATCCAAATTCCCAACCTCACCAACTGGCACAATTTCACTCTTGCCAACATTTACTTTTAAGCCTATAGTAGCTTCAAAAAAGATCAACACCATCTTTATATATAATAATTGTTCCCTAGATGCATCACAAAAAAGAATAGTATCATTAGCAAACAGAAGATGAGAAATATGCAAACCTCATTACGCATTGGGGCTTGCTTGGAAACCCCTAAGAGAGTCACCCTCTCTTGTCTTTTTCAATAACCTACTCAATACCTCCATCACCAACAAGAGCAAAAGTGGAGATAACGGATCTCCTTGACAAAGACCACGCAAGCTACCAAAAAAGCCAACCGAGGACCCATTAGTAAGCACTAAGAAACATACTGTAGAGATACAAGCCTTCATCCATCTCCCCCACTTCTCCCCAAAACCCATCATCTCAATAAGGTAAAACAAAGCATTTCAATTACATGATCATAAAACTTCTCTATATCCAACTTGATAATCACGCTGGAAACACCACTTTTCAATCTACTATCCAAACATTCGTTTGTTATGAGAACAGAGTCAAGAATCTATCTACCCCCAACAAAGGAATTCTGGGAGTTAGATATAAGTTTTTCCAATACACTTCGAAGCCTGTAAGCCAACAACTTTGACAAAAGTTTGTACAAACTTCCCACAAGGCTAATAGGGCAAAAATCTTTAATATTGATAGCATTAGTCTTCTTGGGTAGCAAACACAAAAAAGTAGCATTAAGAGATTTCTCAAAGATGCATTAGCTATGAAAGTCCGCAAAGAAAGCCATAACATCCTCTTCAATCACACACCAACACTTTTGAAAGAAAGCGATGGTAAAGCCATCAGGACTAGGAGCCTTATCACCCTCAGCCTCCCAAAGAGCCACAATGATCTCCTCCCTATCAAATTCCCTTTCAAGAGAAAACCTATCAGACTCATCCAAACTAGCAAATTCTAACCCATAAACAGTGGGCCTCCAAGATTTAGGGTCCGTTTGGATACAACTTATTTTTACTGAAACTAAAAACTGAAAACACTGTAGCAAAATAATTTTTAAATGTGTGAAAAAGTATTGTTCACTCTTTTTTTTTGCTGTTCATATGCCTTGGTGCACTGTTCATGTCCCATGAATAGTGCACCAAGCGCTAGTCTATTTAAAAAAAAAAAAAGCCAAACGTGGGTTTGGAAACGCGGATCCAAACCCACATTTAGGTTCCTAATAGAGACTCTTATAAAACCCCACCACCTAATCATGAATATCTGACTCAGCTTCATACATAATGCCATCGACCTCCATAGCCCTCATGGTATTAACTCGTCTATGTGAATTGGCAAGCTGTGGAAAAACCTAGTGTTATTGTCCCCCTCTTTTAAGAACAAAGCCCTTTATTTCTACCTCTAAGAAATCTCCTCCAAAGAAGCTAAAAACTCAATCTCTGCCTTGATCTCTATTTTTCTTGTTTTGTCTGCCGTACACAACACTTGCATACCTTCTCTCATATCAAGATCCAACAGCTCAAACAACAAACATTTTTTTTCTAAAATGCACATCCTTGAAAAAATGTTTATGCCAATACTTCAAGTCTCCTTTAAGAGCCTTGAATTTATACGCTAGAACATAACTAGGGGACCCCACAAAATGATATTAGTTCCACCAGCACCAAACTCGATCCACAAAACCCTCTGCTTTAAGCCACATATTCTCAAACTTAAAGGGACTTTTCCCCCTCGCCATGCCTCTTGCCTCCACGAGAAGGAGACAATGATCTGAAACAACACAAGGGAGAGGCCTTTGAATCACATCCAAGAAGTGATCCTCCCAATCAGTTGAAACCAAAACTCTATCTATATGAGACATAGAAGGGTTCACAGAGTCTCTAAACCATGTATACTCACCCCCGACCAAAGGTAGATCAACCAAAAAATTCCTCTCAATAAAGTCTAAATTTTGAACATGGCTAGACTAAACAAAGTACAACCAAGACACTCTATCGGATATCTAATAATGTTGAAATCACCAAAAACACACCAAGCTAAACTCCATCTCGCTCTCACACTATCGAGCTCTGCCCATAAAGCATCCCTTAAACTAGCATCATTTGGGCCATAAACTCTCGTACATATCTAAACAAAACCATCTGCCACACCCTTCAACAAGACAGAAATAGAAAAGCTACCCACCACACAATCAATTTTCTCATACACTCTTGTGTCCTAGGTCACAAGAATACCTCCCGCTATGTGAATGGCATCCAAAGCCACCTAATCTACAAAAGAGTTGCCCCAAAGACTATTCACAACAAAAGAATTGGTACAGTCCAATTTGGTTTCTTGAAAACACACTACATCACACTTCCATTCCTTGAGTAAATTCTTCACAGTGTCCCTCTTATGAGGATTGTTAAATCCCCTCACATTCCAAGATAAAAGTTTCAAATTCATGGGCAACCATCAGAGCCCAACCCATTGAACTTCACAATCTCTCTGGTTCGTTTACCAACTTGCCCATTGTAATTAACTGTAGAAATTAAATTCCGTAATTCCCTCATACCTTTTTTAGAGGAAAAAGCAATGCAGCAAAGACTACCTGCAGCACCTTGTTTCTCCCACACTTTCTCAAGTCGTTAAAAAAAATCAACATGCTACCTCTCATAAGAATCAATGGGGAAACCCACCCACTTACCAAAGCCCTTAACCATCTTACTTACCCAAACCGAAGGTTCCAAGTCATCCTCCACAGAGATGTCATCTGGGTCATCTTCCTCTGTCATTAAAACCAGACCCCCACTAGGATCTCATTGAGCCAGAGGTACAAATTCCATCAACTTCCAATCCTCCTCATCCTTATCTGACCTTGTGGGATTGACCCAATTCAACAACAAAGTCTCTTCTTTGAGAGTATCAAAAACCAACTTAGAAATAGGAGAGAAACGATTTTGTTCCAATAAAGACTGATGGCGAAACACATCGATAGTCTTCAATAGAGTCGTCAAACACACCGTAATTGAAGAATCCATAGTATCAGTGAAGCTGGGTTGACCATCGAAGTTCGAAACATGCGAAACCTCCACAACCCCACTGATCAGACAATCCATCGCTAGGACATCGAAAACTGAGACAGTAGAAGAAACCCCCCACCTTGACGCCGCTGCCTGGATAGTCTGTCGAAACAAAACCTGTATGCACAGCCACATCGGAACCCTCATTGGATATTGAGAGATCCCCTCCCATCTCACTGGTACATGGAGCCACTAGCAGTGACTTCTCGGCAAAGTCATGGGATATTGAGAGATCCCCTCCCAATGTAGAAAAAGTTGGGTTTCATCAATGAGTGGACCTTGTCCAACGTTGATAATAATGCCACACCCACCCCCCCCCCCCCCCCCCGCGGCGGCGGGGTGGCCAATGCATCAATGACTTCACAGTTAACACTTAACAATGTGGCAGGTTTCATCCGAGAGATTGCATGCCAAAATGAGAACAATTTGAGGCAAAGTCAACAATAGTGGAACGGTATTTGTAATTTGGATATTGTTTTTCAGCTCTAGAGCAGTAACTGATGGGGCAACCAAATGCTTCAGCTCTCTTCGCAATTGCTAAACCAATCCAGCACAACCCAACAATTCCAACTGATTGACCAGTGAACTGAAAAAGACAAACAAACAAATGAATAGAATGGAAAAAGAAAACTTCCAGTATAGTAAGACTGTATGTACATAAGGGAAATAAAGATTTTTAAGAAATTTATTATTATCAAGAAAATTCAAGTTTAAAACACTTACAGCTCAACAACCAATCAAAACCAAAAGACTAGGGAATAAAGATCGAAAAGAAATTTATTATCAGGAAAATTCGAGTTTCAAACCACTTACAGCTCAACAACCAATCCAAACCAAAACAACCCCCCAATCCCAAAGGAAAAATTGGGAAAAAAAACCCGCACACACAAAAGATACACAAACCTTTGTTGTCAATTTGAAATCCCCTTTCTTCCATGCCCCAGTCCTCACAAAACGACCTGCCACAAAAATCCTCAACACCACAATGTCAACCCTATTGCCATGTCTGCAACATCATCTGTTAACACATTGGGTGTATTTGTAACATGAATTCCCTTTTCTTTACATTTCACCAAATCAATCTTATCGAACCCAATGTTGTAAGCCAAAACAATCTACAATTTAGGCAAAGAATCAATAAGCTCAGCATCAGCACCATTCCATATGCTTGCTACTACTGCTTGTAATGAATTTGAGTACTCTTTCAGGAATTCTATCAATGAAGTTAGTTCCATAGTTTAAATATTTTGAACTTTTTTCAAGTTCTTGCTCGAGGTATTCATGCATTGATGCATCAGTCATTAAGATACCTATAGTGTCCATTAGAAAATGAGAAGGACTACATGTTTTTGTTAGGTTTCTGTGCTCGAGTTAAAATCAGGGGCTTATATGCTGTGACTTTACTTGATTGCATTAAAAATGCCATAAATGAGGAACGCAGGTCTCATTCAAATAAGTAACAAACATAACTGAAATAATTTTAGATATATGTAAATCTGAATGAGATTCTCTTTGGAAGCCAATAACACATGCATGAGCTTAAAAGTGAGTTAAGAGCATAATGGTACTTCCATATATAGCTAAGAGCATATGCTCAATTAATTTTGTGCTTGGATATACTCAAGACTTCTACATTATCTAAAAACCAGACAACGAAATTATCACAATTTAAAGCAGTAGTGTCATTATTTTTTAATGAAAATTTCAAGCACAGATAATTGAGCTTTCATACTGCCTTTAAGCTTCCTTCGAAGTCTATCTGCATCAAAATTAGAAAGAAAAAGAATGCATGACTGTGATCCAATTCAGATTTTTTCCAAACAAGTAACTGCATTTTTTTTTTTTTACCTTTTCTTGTATTTACTTTTCCCCAAATGTGATGAACACATTGAAGTTTTGAAAGACAGCATAGGTGACAAAATTAATGGCATCTTTCCTTTTATTTTTTGTTCTCTCCAAATGTGATGAACACACTGTAGTTTTGAAAGACAGCATAGGTGACAAACTTGATGGCCTCAAGGTGCTCAAAATTCTGTCCATTGAAGACCCTGTAGACATCGCTTATGAGTGGGACAGTCCAAAGTGAAATTTCCTCATTAATGATGCATTGGCCACCAACAAAATAAATATTGAGCTCTTCACTGTTAGTAAAAGTACGCTTAAGCACAAAGAGCCAAAAGCTCAGCATTTTAAGCTTCTAAAGTGAGGCACATTTAGGAGCTTTTTCCAATTAGCTCAATGCACACTTTCCGGGGCTTTTTATAATAATAATAATAATATGAAATGCAGCTATCAGATCTGGATGTTGTTGATATACACCATGGATTTGTTATATAAAATTCAATTTTATGGTATCATATCATACATCTAAGCCCACCCCTCCACGCCTTTACAAATTATAGAAAGTACAAATCTATTTGGGACCTCACTCCATATACCACACATTCTCACCGAAGGAGACTCAAGCAAGAACGAGGTCACTAGGGAGGACAATAGGTTCAAGTTATAGTTCACCTCCTCATGAGAGACTATAAATTTAAATGAAATATACAAGGAAGATGACGAGGAGAGACTATAAATTTACAGGAAGTAGATGAGGAAGACAATGAGGATTACAAATCTTTTGATGACAATAATAATGGTCCTACGCTCAATGAGAATAATGATTATATACTTTCAGGATTGCATTGCATTGCTTTTGTTAGTCATAGAAATAATTATTTGACATTATAGTGCTCTTCAGCCTTTGCCTTTTGGGCATATTGTGATTCAACCACATACATAATGTCCTCATTTTGATCATGGCTATCAAATATCATTGTATATTTTGTAAAGCACAAGAGAATCATATAGAATGTTATATTTCAATATTGTATTGTTAATTGATCACTTGATGTTACATTCTCCATTAATAATTAATGGAGACTGTACTTTAAAAACTTTAATATTTATAATAGTTGATATACTTCAATATTATCAACAAAAATTGATGTACAATTATAATTATTATAATAATAATATTATAAACTAAAAGGCTAAAAGCACCTATTTCCATATTTGACACTTGACAGATACTATTAAGACTTGTAATGTGCAAAAATTTGAATTAGAATCAATTCACATGGTGTGTCAGACAGGTGTGGGAACTTTTAACAAAACATCACACCAAAAAGGTTAAAAAGGAAACCCAAACTACACAATGTTAAACCTATTTTCTCCTATACAACTAAAAAAAAAAAGGGTTAGAGAGTGTTAGGATTAGTGCCCCTAAATCCTATTGTATGATGATATGTATAACATTAAATGTTGTGATTAATAAAGTTGTTTTATTATTATCTAAAATTATGGTAACATGAATATTTGGACATTATAATATAGTCCATGAGATGTATAGTATGTGATTTATGTAATTTAGTCACAGAAGATATAAGTCACAAGTTCTTTGTAAACTTAGAATTTTAGTTCGTAGTCGATGATGAAACTAGGCATTTCATCTGTAACATATCAACTAAGATGATTTGTCTTGATCATGGAAGTGGAGAATTCTAGTTGATATGTTGATATATTTTAAGAGTTAAGACATATTGAACTAGACCGCTGTGAGATTTATTATTCTCCTAACGACTATCAAATAAATAATAAATCTCACGACTTCTATTTATATCAACTCTTAATCCTGAGAGAATAATAGACTTGATCATGAACTGTAGGTTGGTTTGATATATCAAGAGTGGGATCTAAAGTCACGGTCAAAATCTCAGTATGTTGGGCAGCCACATTTAATGTTGATGGAACATATATTCTCAAGATGAAATTCATAGTCTCTTATCGGAGATATAAAATATTCCCTTGAGATAAGTTTGATTAGGTTTAGTTATTCATGATATTAGGCCTAACTAATTTAGTAAGGAGTTACTAAATTATATATTTATGAAATTGGATTTCATAAATATACAATGAACAACTTAAAGGATTAAACCAGGCACTCAAGAATTAATATGTAGTAATCTTCAAAATGGCAGTCTACATTCATGACTTTGTATTACTACGAATATTTTATGAAGGGGTTGCATGTATAATAAAGTCTTGGGATATAATTTATTAATAAGGCTTAGAGTGTAATTATATTTATATAGTGGTATTAAATATAATTAATAGTAACTTTGGACTTGTTAAAAGTTGACAAAAAAGCCAAAGGCCCATTGGAGCTAGAGTCTTATTTGTTCCCTTTTAGTCTCACTCCATGCCACATACTTAAGCCCAATTGGAATGGCCCAAAAAGCTAGCCTAATTAGATAATCAGTTAGATACAAAGAGAGAAACATACAGATTTTTGTGTGACACTATTGTGGAATGAAATGGTTTTGTATGTGAGTATTTTACACTCTATTATTCTCCCTTGAACATATTCATATAAACTGATTGAGAGACCACACTTCTTGGGTGTTAGTGGAATTGGAGTGAAGATTACGAGTATTCCCAAGTACTTTTAATCTTTGTTTTGAAATTCATCACACCAAGGTACACTCTTTTGTTCTTATATTATGAAATTTACATAGTACATGTTATCAATTGAGAATGAAGTAGATCTGTTAATTTTTTGCTTCATATGTCTTGTATGTGATACAAACATGTATTTATCCAACAATTGGTATTGGAGCGGTCTTCAGTTTCGAATTTGTATAACATGTTTTGTGAGTTTTGGAATTAGAGATAGTAATTTCATGTTGTCAAAAGATTATACATTTAATTTTCTGCATGGTTGTTAAAATTATTGTTTGATGAAAACTGATATTGATGTTATGATGTTGTTTAAGTTTGATATTATGTATGTTAAATTGATCTTTAAGGCTATAGCATTAATGGAATTCAATTTTGATATCAATCTCTCTCTATTATGTTCATATGATGGTTGTTTGTTCATGAAAAACCATTGAAAACTTCTTTAGAAAAATTCTGGAAAATTCGAGTTTCATGAGTTTCCATCGATCAAAAATTGCTTTCGATTGATCGAGTGAAACTGTGACCAATCTGTTTGATTTGATTGATATTCGATTGCTAGTTGATCGATTGAATGTTCTTTTTTTTTTTTTTTATCAATCGTGAAGCAGTCGAGTACCAATTGAGCTAGGCAGATTGTTAAGTTTGTTTCGATTGATATTCAATTACTAGTTGATCGATCGAGTAACGATTGAGTACCAATCGAGCCAGGCAGATTGTTTGGTGAGAATTTTCTAATTTTTTCGAGCAATCAAGATACACATTCGATCGATCGAAAACTGTGAACTCTGAATTTTTCTAAGTGTTTTCACATGGATAAAGTGCAAGGCTATGTGTAATGAGATTACACAAGTTTTCTAATTAAAAACCTTTATTTTAAAACATCTAGTGGGAGAGAGATACAAGGGTTGGATTTCACGACCTCCATTGTCGATACATAGTAGTATGAAATATATACTTTTTCTTTGCTCTGAGCTTAGCATTCCACGTAGAGAGTATTTATTTCTTGGTCCTATAAGATTGAATTTCCTGGTTTATAGTGGTTTGATCAAACACCTTGTCTTAGCCTTAAGCTTTGCATTCCATGCGGAGGGTGTTTTGTATCATGGTACTACAAGATAAACCTGTTTATGGTAGATGAAATGTGGCTACACATGATTCTAGACAATGGTATACACTAGACTAAATATTATAGTATCATCTATGTTGAGTTCTTACTATTATTATTTAGCGGCTAAATGTATAATGACATATTATTAGTGTTTGATAAGAGTTATCATGATAACACTAATAATGAAAATAGTTCTCAATCAATCATAGTATTTAATGTTCACTCTATGCTGAGGGATATTAAATATGGGATTGGGTTGTTGTTGCATATATTATATTATGGTTTTATTAAGGTTCCATACTATATGTTTATATGCTAAATTGATAATGTCCAGTTTACTTATTATATTAATGTTTATTGTTTTCAGATTTGATCTTGGCATCATTTAGCCCACTTGTTACTATTCTTAATCAAAACAAATTGACTGGATCCAACTATGGTGATTGGAAAAGAAAGTTGGACATTGTTCTTAATGCAGAAGAGCACAAATATGTGCTTACTCAACCATGTCCTAACTTTCCATCATTAGATGTTCCTCCTGAGGAAAAACAGCGATATGAACGTTGGCAAAAATCTAATGAGATGGCCAAGTGCTATATCCTAGCATTTATCTCAAATGTTCTATAACATCAAATGTAGGATGTAGAACTAGCTTCGGATATAATGCTAAGTCTGAAGGAGATGTTTGGTGAGCAAGGCCGTTTTGCAAGGCAAGAAACTATGAGGCAAATTTATAATACCAAAATGACTGATGGCACTTTAGTGAGGGAGCATTGTCTTAGTGACAGGCCAAAATCGTATTGACCCCTTGTGATGGATTAATTGATTAATTAGCCAAGTTTATTAATTAATCAAATTAACATGCAAATGCGTGGTAGTACAAACAAATCACCAATAAACTAATTATGCAATGGAAAATAAATAACACGGTGATTTGTTTACGAATGGGGAAAACCTAACGGCAAAAACCGCACCGGATGATTTTCAAGTCACCACTCCTGAAACTCCACTATTATCACAACAAGCGGTTACAAGTAAAGGAATCCCAAATATCTTACCAACCTATAGTTGAACCCTTACCCCAATACCCAATTGGACTTGTTCTGTAATGACAATTCCTCCTTTCGATGCACGGCTCCCAAGTACGTAACTAACCAATTGTGCGGATCCCTGTACACGACTTCAATCACCAACTAAGAAGGTTGTTGGCTGCAAAGTTCTTCAGTGCATCCACACGATGAAGATCAAGAAGATTCTTGGTCACAAAACCCTACGGTGTACATACACAGCAACTTCTTCAAGAGAAAGAGATGAACTAGAGCAAGAACTTCGTCTCCGGTCACAATTTGCTTAAAGAGAGTTTGCTCAATATTTGTGCAACTTGTGAACTGTTTGTCGGCCCTTAAAACAATCCTTTTATATGTCTAGGGTTAGGAGAAAAAAAGGCCCAAAGACACATTCACGGATTCCAAGAAAAATAGAACATAATTTTTGTTTCTTTAAACCTCGACAGATAGAAGTTGTCGAGCATTTGTCGAGCTAGCTATCAAGCCACGGGGCTGAAATAGCTTCTTAAACCTTGACACATGGTATCTATCGAGCTAACTGTCGAGCTTTAGTAACTCTACACTATTAGCTTGTTTTCTTGGACAGACTTGAAGGCTTCAACACTTGATCTTGAAACGTGGTTTCTTGAAGTATTTAAACACATCCTAAATCTACCCAAAATACAAGTAAAGTTTGTTTTGTCAAAGGATAAGCCAATTACATAAAATAGTGACATATGTTCCTAACAAGTGAATCACATATGTCCTAACACTTAGGATGATCTCTAATTTGAATACACAGGAAGTTTTAGGTGCCGATATTGATGGAAAATCCAAAGTGGATATGATACTCCAGTCACTACCAGAATCATTTAAGAAATTTAGACTTAATTATAATATGAACAAAAAGATTTATTCATTGTTTAAATTAATGAATGAATTGGTAGCGGCGGAAGGCATTCTTGGTACATCTAGTGTTAATGCAAATATGGTTGAAGCTTTTACTTCTCAACCTAAGTCAAAAGGCAAGGGTAAGAAGAAGAAGAAGAAGAAGGACTTCACCAAGCAAGATGGTAAACAAATTGCCTTAGGAGTTGCCAACAAAAGAAAGAAAATCAAAGGAAAGTGTTTCCATTGTGGTGAGAAAGGACATTGGAAGAGGAATTGTCCAAAATTCAGAGTTGCTAATAATAAGGGTATTAAAGTACATTCCTTCCTGAAATATGTTTAGTACAAAATCTCACAGATTCCTGGTGTGTGGATTCAGGTTGTTCTAATCATATCTACAATTCTTTGTAGGGGTTCTAAGAGACCAGAAAGCTGAATGAAGGGGAATTGTTTCTTACTTTGGTTTATGGGAGTAGAATTCCAATTGTAGTTGTTGGAGTGTTTAATTTATGCTTTGATTCTAGAGTTTTAATATTGGAAGACTGTTTGTATGTACCTAATGTTTGGAGAAATTTAATTTCTACAACTTATTTAGGTAAACAAGGATATTATGTTATCTTGAAAGATAATGTTGTCATAAGAAGGATAAAATGTTTATCTATTCTGGCAATATTGTTGATGGTCATTATATTCTAACTCCTGATAAGCATGAATTATATAATTTTGAATTAGATAATAATTCACATGTGAAATTATTAAGAGAAAGTTTCCTTCAACTAGTGATGCATATCTTTGGCACTTGCGTTTGGGTCATATTAATTCAAATAGAATTCAAAGACTGATCAAAGATGGTCTCTTATAGCCATTAGACTTTGATGGATTTCTAGTTTGTAAATCTTGTTTGGAAGGCAGAATGACCAAACGACCTTTTAATGTAAAAGGTAGAAGAGCCCAAGATTTGCTAGAACTAGTGCATTCAAATGTATATGGTCCTATGTCAACCCAAGCAAGAGCTGGCTATGAGTAATTCATTACTTTTACTGATGATTACTTTAGATTTGGTTATGTTTACCTAATGAAACGGAAGTCCGAAACCTTTGAAAAGTTCAAAGAGTTTAAGGTTGAAGTTGAGAATCAATTAGGTAAATGCATAAAGGCCATTCGATCTGATCGAGGTGGCGAATACCTTCTTGGGGATTTCAAGGATTACTTAACAAAAAATAGGATTATATCCCAATTGACTGCACCTGGAACTCCACAACAAAATGGTGTAGTAGAAAAAAGGAATAGGACTCTTTTAGATATGGTTTGGTCCATGATGAGTTATTCGACTCTATCAATTTCTTTTTGGGGATATGCCTTAAATACTGCAATGTATCTTCTAAATTTTGGTACCTTCGAAGTCTATTCCTAAAACACCTGTAGAGTTGTGGAATGGGCATAAGCCTAGTATGAGACATCTCCATATTTGGGGTTGTCCAGCACATGTGTTAAAAGGAAAGTCTGACAAGTTACAGTCTAAAACAGAATTGGTTTTCTTTATAGGGAATCCAAAAGGAACTGTTGGAGGTTAATTCTATAGTCATAAAGACAATAAAGTATTTGTTAGTACAAATGCCAAATTTTTGGAAAATGACTATATGAATGATTATACTCCTAGCAGTAGAGTTGTTTTTGCTGAAATGAATAAACCTATAATTGAACAACCAATGGATGAAACTAGGGATGATGTGATCATATCGGATACACCACAAGACATTACTCATGAGATGACTAGTACATAAGAGCCTTGTCGTAGTGGGAGGATTGTTAGGCCACCTATAAGATTTATAGGTTTGGGAGAAATTTATGAAGCTCTCTCAGAAGAGGCCAAAACTGATCATTACACTTATAAAGAGGCAATGAATGATACAAATGCACATCATTGGGTCAAAGCTATGAAATCTGAATTAGATTTAATGTATTCCAATGAAGTTTGGGGTCTTGTAAAGGTGCCTAATGGCATTAAACTTGTTGGTTGCAAATGGGTTTACAAAAGGAAGAGAGGGGTAGATGGAAAGGTTGAAACCTTTAAAGCAAGACTAGTGGCGAAAGGGTATACACAAAAAAAAAGGTATTGATTATGAAGAAACCTTTTCACCAATAGCAATGCTTAAATGGCAAATGGATGTCAAGATTGCTTTTCTAAATGGCAATCTTGAAGAAGAAATCTATATGAAGCAACCAGAAGGTTTCATAGCAAAGAACCAAAAGCTTATGGTATGCAAGTTGAAAAGGTCCATTTATGGACTTAAGCAAGCATCTAGGTCATGGAACATCAAATTTGATCAAGCAATCAAGTCATTTGGTTTTGAACAAAATCTTGATGAAACATGTGTGTACAAAAGACATCAAGATAAAATAGTAATGCTCTTAGTACTTTATGTTGATGATATTATACTTAGTGGAAATGAAGTAGGGGTAATGTCATCAGTAAAGGTTTGGTTGTCAAGCCAATTTGATATGAAGGACTTGGGGGAGGCTAACTTTATTCTAGGGATCAAGCTTTGGCGAGATCGCAAGAATAAAATGTTACGCTTATCATAAGCTGGATATATAGATAAGGTTCTAGAATGGTTTAGCATGCAAAACTCCAAGAAAGGATTACTTCCTTTCAAACATGGAGTTCCTCTGTCTGATGACCAAAGGACTAAGACTCTTAAGGAAGAAAATATGATGAGACAAGTTCCTTATGCTTCTGCAGTGGGAAGTCTCATGTATGCCATACTTTGTACTAGACCAGATATCTGTTAGTCAGTTAGCATGGCTAGTCAATAACAATCAAATCCAGGACCAAAACATTGGCAAGCTGTAAAACATATTCTCAAGTATCTATGGAGAATAAGAAATTATATGCTTGTTTATTGGTGTGGGGATTTGATTCCTATTGGCTATACAGATTCAGATTTTCAATCCGATCTTGCTTTCAGAAAGTCCACTTTAGGTTATGTATTCACCTTGGGAGGTGGAGCCATAAGTTGGAGGAGCGTTAAGCAATCTTGCATTGTTGACTCCACCATGGAAGCTGAATATGTTGCAGCTTGTGAAGCAGCAAAGGAAGCTGTTTGGCTCAAGAAATTCCTTTCTGATCTTGGTGTTGTGAGAATGGAGCAAGTTTTTATCACATTTTTTGCAACAATAGTGGAGCGGTTGCACAATCCAAAGATCCATGGAATTACAAGAAATGAAAGCACAATGAAAGAAAGTACCACATCATTCAGGACATTGTTGCTTGAGGAGATGTAGTAGTAGCAAAGATAGATAGTGCAAATATTCTAGCAGATCCCTTGTCCAAAGCCTTGCCACAAAAGACCTTTGAGTTACAACTAGAGGGAATGGGAGTTAGATTAGTGCACAATAGTCTTTAGGGCAAGTGGGAGATTGTTAGGATTTGTGCCCTTAAATCCTATTGTATGATGTTACATATGACATTATGTGTGACATTATGTATGACTTACTGTTGTGATTAATAAAGTTGTTTTATTATTATCTAAAATTATGGTAACATGAATATTTGAACATTATCATATAGTCCATGAGATGCATAGTATGAGATTTATGTGATTTAGTTACAAGAAGTTATAAGTCACAAGTTCTTTGTAAACTTAGAATTTTAGTTCATAGTTGAAAGTTCAAAAACGTGTACAAAAACACTTTTGAACGTTTAGACCCCCAAAAACCAATTTAATCAACACACGCAATATGTTAAACAATAGTGTGCGGAAACTTAACATATGCTATAACATGGTATTGATTAAACAACTATCTAAGCCACAACAAAATAAACCACAGCAGATAATGTAAAGGCAGAGATAGAGAGGAAGGAAGATGCAAACACAGCGATAACACCAGATATGTTATCGAAGAGGAAACCGAAGACCTCGGCGAAAAACCTCTCCGCCGCCCTCCAAGCGGTAATCAATCCACTAGAAAATACAGTTGGGATACAAGGACAGCAATAGACCCTCCAAGCCTAATCTACCCAATGCACCTAAGCCCTCCAAGCTTCTTGCTCCAACGAGGTTGCGCCGAACCTTTTTCTTTTCTAGCTTTCCGGATTCCGCTACTTCACCGTAGCATCAACCAATAAAGATTGGCTCCTTCCTAACTGCTTCCCAGAACTCCAAACGACTGTCTCACAGAGATGATAATGGTGAGAACCAGGTTTGGTATAAAGGCCTCTCAAGGATTTGACAATGGAGAGGAAGAGAGTGAGGGATTTTGATGAGACTCTAAGGTAGAGATTGTGGGTAAAACAATCTGGTTTTTCTTTAGGGTTTCTCTCTCAAAATTCTCTCTGGAAGCTCTCTTTCAATCGTGGGTTAAAAGGGTATTTATACTGAAGAGGAGTGGAATGCGAAACGTCAGGTTTTTCCAAAACAGGGGTGGCTCGCGGCTTGACCTCGCGGCTTGACTAAGTCGCGAGTTCCAGTCGCGAGTTAACCGTATGGCCAGTTGTCCTGTTTTGTCCTGTAGTGCTCCAGCTAGCATGACTGTTCATCTTCCAGCATGCTTGGCACGTGTGCAGATTCTGGCGGGTTGAAGCCGCGAGTCCAGTCGCGAGTCCCAGCCGCGACTCTCTGTTTTCTTGCACACTCTTGAACAATCTTCACACTATCTCACTCACTACCCTTACAACAATCCCACCTAAATACAGGGTTACTAAATGCTGAATTACAAGCAAATTTGGCACGGAATAAAGCCAATTAGATGGTTGAATAAATTCAACCTTACAATCTCCCCCTTTGGCTATTCCGTGACAAAACCCTAAAACAGACTCTAGACTTAACATGTGAGTTGGGAACAGTTGATCAAAACTCACTCACACCTAATTCTAGAAGCTGTGAAGCACTTGAATCATATGAACATAAACTCCTGAAACACAACAATACACCATGATCATTGTAAGCAGAAAATTATTAATGCATATGAAACAGGCAAAAAGAGATCAAGCATAAGATGGAGTTAATGAACAAACCATGGCTTGATCAACCAAGTGAACACCACAAGGTAGTGATCACAGTGTTCATTCACACTTGGAATGAACACAAAGACATACAAGTTAACAAGCACGAGGCAAGACACTTGTATGCTCAACACTCAACCAATGCATAGCACACAAGGCATATGCATCTAGGAACAATCCTACAAGGGCACAAGAGTGACAGTACATAAACCACAATGCTGAACATTTAGATTTAAAATACTGATTTCACATAGCATAAAGGCTGCACTTAAGCATGGTACAAACCACAAGGCCTACAAACTATGCATAAACCATAAACCCTCAAAGCTTACAAAAGCATATGGGTACAAACTAACAAATACCTGAATAACAGTTTTACAAAACATAATATATCAACTTAAAGAGAAGAAGGAAACAAAAAAATAAAGACACTCCCCCTTAGATAGTGACACTCCCCCTTAGGGTAATATCCTCCCCCTCTGATTATGCCTATCACTCCCCCTTTTTGTCATGGAATAGGCTAGTCATCCTCTTCTAGTTTTCTCTGAATTTGATCCAACTGAGTCTGAAGAGAAGTAAACTTCATGTCCCATCGGTTGCTTTGATGGTGTAGAGAAGCAGTGAGTCCAGACATCTTTGTATTCACCTCGTGGACAGAGGAAACAATGCGATCAAGTTTCTCATCGAGGGAGAGATTGCTGAACTGAGAGTCACTGTGAGATGCAGAAGTTTCTGGTTTGACTCTCTTCCGACTATGTCCAACACTTGCATTGTATGTACGCATGTTGATCGGACTCGGTTTGGGGATAGGAGACTCATCAGTCGATGGATAGATCCCCTTGAGCTTCAAGATTCGTGAAATGAGACTGCAGAAAGGAATGCAGATCCGAGACTCACTGCGAAGAACTGTTTTGCGCAGAACATGAAAGATGTGAGCACAAATGTCAATTTCTTCATCAGAAACCAGATCATGAAGAAACAAAGCTCGTCCGAGATTCATATACCCAGTACTGGACAAAGGGTACAAATTGTGAAACATCACAATTGTAAGCACTCGCAGTTTCGGAGAAAGGGAGGAAACACTGATGGATTTTCCATTTGGCGAGAATTCCAAGTCTTGACCAAGACTTTGTTTTAGAAGCTCCTCATCAGGACATAGATCGTCATAGACCGGTGAATGACGAAAAATTGGTCTGTTAATGTGAAGAATTTCTGCCAGGTATGTAGGAGAAACAGAAAAGCTCTTTTGCCGAACCCAGCACTTAAGTTCATCTCCCTCCACAATTGCATTAGCATAAAATTCTTTAACCAACTCTTCATACACGATATCCGGATCCGAGAGAAGGTAATTCCAATCCTTGTGAGCAAAGCATATCGGAATGTCAGTGTTATGAAGTGAAGGCAGATCCACCGCTCTCTCTAGTAGTGGTGTGGCATGAAGAAAGAAGTTCTCATATGACTGATATGCTGAATAGGATCTGAACTTATTGGGATCGAATCGCTGTGATGAAGAGCGAGTCACTTTCGGGAGAGGTGTGTCTTCATCAACATCAATTACGGGTTCCTTCCCTTTGGAAGAACCTCCTTTCACAGCAGCCTTTTTGAACGGAGACATGACCAGTCTGTATTATAAACAAGGGAAATGACAAAAACACAATCCAACAGACTATATCAACAGAGGGTTAGTGAAAATGTAGGAACAATGAGGAAACCCTAACAGCTGGATGAGTATGGTCAGAAAGTAACAATGAGGGACACCAAAGGCCCAAATTAGAACTACACAGTAGAGAGATCAAGTATGCCCACAAAAACAGCTGTAAAGGGACCAAAATCAACACCACATCAACAAGATACCACACAAGAACAAAGTGAAATATGATAGCAACAACAGATCAGACAAAAATTAGCTAACCCTAGCTAAGCACATGATAAAGAACACAACCAATCAAAAGAAATTAGCTCAAAGACCAGAAGAACAGGTAACAATAAGTTAACGAAGACATCACAAAACCCATCACAAAATCACACTCAAAAGAGAATAATCCAGAGGGAAAACCATAACAACAGGAAAATTAGAGTGCAAGACAAGGAACCATACCTGTGAGTCGACGATTTTTAGCTGAGAAGAAGCAAACAATGGAGAACGACAATGGAGGCACGGTGAGAAAGGGAAAGTGCAGAAGAAAAAGACAATGAACAGTCACAAAAAGATCGAGGGAAAACAGAAAATTTTAAAAACTGCCCCTGTATGTCCAAAACACGCGATTTTCGCGACTGAGACAAGTCGCCACACAGTCGCCAGAATAAGCCGCCAAAGAACACAAAAACAAAAGTTTGAAAAATTTTTCTAAGTGTTTTTCGCGACTGGAAGGTCTACCCGCGAGTGAGTCGCGAGCTGAGCCGCGAAAATCTCTGAGTGAATCTCGCGACTGGACCTTCCACTCGCGAACAAGTCGCCAAAACTGACCAGCGAAGATGCGACTGAGTCTCGCGACTTGACATACCCGCGACTGAGCCGCCAAAACAGGGCAAAAACTGGATTTTTGAAAATTTTCAGATTTTTCAGCAAAACACTTTCCAAAAACACCTAAAACACTCAAAAATCTTTTTGTGCTTGAATTAACAAAGATTGAGCATGTGAAAACACATTTTATCAAGTACAATCACACAAATGAATATGGCATTTATCAAACATAAACTTGTGTGTTGTGTGTGGATAACAACAATGAAATAGTCCTTTGTCTAATGTGAAGCTTCAATGATCAATTCAACCAAGGCATACACAATTAGTACTAGATCATGTGACCAATCTCAATTATAGAAATATGAATATATGACTTCCCACACAACTTGATAACATAACTTGGAGCTTTTCATTTGACTCCACTTTCAGCCATAACATTTGATCTTTTGAGGCAATCATCTCTCATTGTGAGAGGTATAGACAACATTTTTCTTTGAAGAACAGGCCTTTGGCCCTTTTGAAAGAAATTTCACTTTTGATATAAGGTCGCTTACCCTTTTTCCTAGTCAAATACTAGAATGTGCGACAGGCTTTTGCAGCTCAATATCTCTTTACATTTAGTGAGCTCTTTTTAGCAAAACAAAAAAAAAAAATGGGAAGAGATATAGACACAAGACTATGCATGTTTCAAGATCAACATAACCATTCACTAATCATTCATGACAAGTTTGAAGATCTATTTACAACAATCACATAGATTTCAAGATTTTTCCCAAAGTGATATGAGTGCATGAAAACAAGCAATGCTCGACAATGCACAAAGCCATTAGCACAAAGGTACAAGGCAAAACGAGTTTTAAGACAAAACTCAACAAAGTCAATCAAGCTTTTTGATTCTCAAATTTTTTATGTGAATTTTGGATTTTTGACTCAAGAAACAAAAAGGAATGAAACAACCACAAACATAACCAGCAGCAAACACAAAAGAACAAGCAAGCAAGAAACAAGTTGCAAAAAAAATGTGTGTGCTCCAACACATACAGATATAAAAACAATGAAGCACACAACACACAAGAGAGTCAAGGAATTGTACCGACACCAATGGTCTTACGGAGTGATTCAAACCGTGGACCATCGAGTGGCTTGGTGAAGATATCCGCCTTTTGATTGTCAGTGTGTATGAACTCAAGACACACAACTTTTTCCTCTACCAAATCCCGAATGAAATGGTACCGTATCTCTATGTGTTTGGATTTTGAATGCTGAACAGGATTTTTGGAAAGATTGATGGCACTGGTGTTGTCACAGAAGACACACATCGTTTCTTGAGGAATTCCATAGTCATGAAGTAATTTCTTCATCCAAAGAAGCTGAGTGCAGCAACTTCCAGCAGCTATGTACTCTGCTTCTGCAGTAGATAGAGACACTGAATTCTGCTTCTTGCTCATCCATGAAACAAGATTGTTACCAAGATAAAAACAGCCGCCTGAAGTGCTTTTCCGATCGTCTACACTTCCAGCCCAGTCAGCATCCGAATACCCAGCAAGACACGCATTTGAGTCTTTTGAATACCACAGACCATAGTTTGCAGTACCACTCACATATCGAATGATTCGCTTAGCAGCAGTCAGATGAGATTCCTTCGGATTAGCTTGGTACCTGGCACAAACGCCCACACTGAAAGCAATGTCCGGTCTACTTGCTGTAAGGTAGAGCAAACTTCCAATGATGCTCCTATACAATGTGGGACTTACTTCAACTCCTGATGAATCCACATTCAGTTTAGTGGCAGAGCTCATGGGAGTGGAGGCATGTTTTTTAGAGTCTAGGCCAAACTTCTTGACAATATTTCTGGCATACTTCTCTTGAGATACAAATATACCCTCCTTCTGTTGTTTGACTTGAAGACCCAAAAAGAATGTGAGCTCCCCCACCATGCTCATCTCAAATTCCTTCTTCATCTCCTCAGAAAATTCAGTAGCACGATCTTCGATAGTTGCTCCAAACACTATGTCATCAACATAGACTTGTGCCACAAGGAGATAATCTTCATCATTTTTGACAAATAGAGTTCGATCAGCATACCCTCTCTTGAAACCTCTATCTAGAAGATAATGTGTAAGACGATCGTACCAGGCTCGAGGCGCTTGTTTTAAACCATACAGTGCTTTCTTCAATCTTAATACATGATCTGGAAAATGAGGATCCTCAAATCCTTTTGGTTGCTCAACAAAAACCTCTTCATTTAGATATCCATTCAGAAAAGCACACTTAACATCCATTTGATAAAGTTTGAACTTCAAAGTGCACGCAATGGACATGAGGATTCGAATGGATTCGAGTCTTGCCACCGGAGCAAATGATTCATCAAAATCCACCCCTTCTACTTGTGTGTAGCCTTGAGCCACCAACCGAGACTTGTTTCGAATTATCTCTCCATCTTCATCAGTTTTGTTTTTGAAAATCCACTTTGTGCCTATAACATGAACGTTCTCAGGCCGTGGAGCAAGTTCCCACACGTCATTCCTCACAAACTGATTCAGCTTGTCATGCATTGATTCAACCCAATTCTCATCTAGAAGAGCCTCTTCAACCCTCTTTGGTTCAAACTGTGCAAGATAACAGTGATATGTTACATGATTGGCTAGCAGTATATTTCCTTTCCTGAGGCGAAGACCGTCATCAAGTGATCCTATGATATTACTTTCCGGATGATTCTTGAGAATTCTTGAGGAAAGCCTTTTCGAAGTGGAAACTTCATCACTACGAGAGATAGGAGGATGAACTTCTGGAGGAGTAAGAGGACTTGAAGTTCTAGACATCGATCTCGTTTCCCTTCTTGGGTTGATGGGAGTCGATTCTACTTCTGGTATAGGTTCTTCACCTTCTATATCCAAAGCTTCTACCTCAACATCAGGCTCTTCGGTGCTCGGCCCTTCTACATCATCAATCATTTCCACCTTAGGTAAGGCATCATCAATCTTGACATTTATGGATTCCATCACAGTCCTTGTTCTCTTGTTGAACACTCTATATGCTCGACTTGTAGTAGAGTAGCCAAGAAAAATACCCTCATCACTTCTTGCATCAAACTTCCCAAGATTCTCTCGATCATTTAAGATATAACATTTACTTCCAAATACTCGGAAATACTTCACTTTAGGCTTCTTCTCATTCCATATCTCATATGCAGTCTTCTCTGTACCAGCTCGAAAGAAAATCCTATTGCCAATATGACACGAGGTGTTGACAGCTTCTCCCCAAAAATTTTGAGGTATTTGCTTATTAAGCAACATGACTCTTGCCATCTCCTGAATCACACGATTTTTTCTCTCTACCACTCCATTTTGTTGTGGAGTTTTAGGAGCTGAAAACTCTCTTTTAATACCATTCTTCTCACAGAAGGACTCGAATCTTGCATTCTCAAATTCTCTCCCATGATCACTTCTAACTTTGGCTATAGGAATCCCCTTTTCATTTTGTAGTTTCTTGCACAGAATCTCCAGCCTCTCACAAGCTTCTGATTTTTCTCTAAGGAATTCAACCCAAGTGTATCTTGAGTAGTCGTCCACAATGACCATAATATATCTTTTTCCCCCTAGGCTTTCAGTTCTGGTGGGCCCCATCAGATCAACATAAAGTAACTCCAAACAACGAGAGGTGGCTATCACATTTACCTTGTGATGACTTGCCTTAGTTTGCTTCCCCATTTGACATGCACCACAAATGGTCTTCTTTACTTTTCCAAACTTAGGAAGTCCCTCGACTGCTTCAAGTTTGGAGACTTTGGCTACTTGTTTGAAGTTGACATGCCCAAATCTGTGATGCCACAGCTCCAACATATCCACCCGAGCACTTCTACATGATATTGGTGCCGTGGGAACTATTCCATAACAGTTATCCGTAGTCCGATTTCCTTCCAAAACCTGAATCCCCTCTTTATTGATGATCAAACATCCTTTCTTGGAGAATTGTACCAGGAAGTCGTCATCACAAATTTGAGTGATGCTCAGCAAATTCGCCTTCAGCCCTTTTATGAACAGCACATCTTTCAACAGAGGCAAACCGGGTATCTCGATGGTTCCTTTGCCTAGGACTTGAGCATGGCTTCCATCCCCAAAGGTCACATAGTCACCTACCTTTTCTTTGAGTGATTTAAACAAAGACTTATCCCCTGTCATATGGCGAGAACACCCACTATCAAGATACCACAAACATGCATTAAACACCTTTAATGAGGTATGCACAAATAGGTTCACATGTGACAGACAATCTTGACCTTCAAACACAAAGTCATCATCAGGTTTCCTGCTAATTTTAGATTGATTTTTCATTTTCAGATTCTCAATCATCTCACACAACATTCTATTCTTTCTTTTATATTTCTTAATCAATGATTTTGATTCAGATATGCTACTGTGTAAGGCAAGATTCTGATTCTCAAGAAATTTCAGCATGTGAACAAAAACTCTAGCATGTTTCTTAGTTTTTAATAACTCTACAAGGTCATCAGTAAGACACCTTTCAGTCATATGCATAGAGACATTTTCACAAACACTTGAGCTACAATTCAGCATGGTATAAACCAAAAACAACAACCACAACTCAGGGGTCTAGGATCACACAAATGGTAATGAAACCAAACAGATGTGTACCCGCTCTGATACCAATTGAAAGTTCAAAAACGTGTACAAAAACACTTTTGAACGTTTAGACCCCCAAAAACCAATTTAATCAACACACGCAATATGTTAAACAATAGTGTGCGGAAACTTAACATATGCTATAACATGGTATTGATTAAACAACTATCTAAGCCACAACAAAATAAACCACAGCAGATAATGTAAAGGCAGAGATAGAGAGGAAGGAAGATGCAAACACAGCGATAACACCAGATATGTTATCGAAGAGGAAACCGAAGACCTCGGCGAAAAACCTCTCCGCCGCCCTCCAAGCGGTAATCAATCCACTAGAAAATACAGTTGGGATACAAGGACAGCAATAGACCCTCCAAGCCTAATCTACCCAATGCACCTAAGCCCTCCAAGCTTCTTGCTCCAACGAGGTTGCGCCGAACCTTTTTCTTTTCTAGCTTTCCGGATTCCGCTACTTCACCGTAGCATCAACCAATAAAGATTGGCTCCTTCCTAACTGCTTCCCAGAACTCCAAACGACTGTCTCACAGAGATGATAATGGTGAGAACCAGGTTTGGTATAAAGGCCTCTCAAGGATTTGACAATGGAGAGGAAGAGAGTGAGGGATTTTGATGAGACTCTAAGGTAGAGATTGTGGGTAAAACAATCTGGTTTTTCTTTAGGGTTTCTCTCTCAAAATTCTCTCTGGAAGCTCTCTTTCAATCGTGGGTTAAAAGGGTATTTATACTGAAGAGGAGTGGAATGCGAAACGTCAGGTTTTTCCAAAACAGGGGTGGCTCGCGGCTTGACCTCGCGGCTTGACTAAGTCGCGAGTTCCAGTCGCGAGTTAACCGTATGGCCAGTTGTCCTGTTTTGTCCTGTAGTGCTCCAGCTAGCATGACTGTTCATCTTCCAGCATGCTTGGCACGTGTGCAGATTCTGGCGGGTTGAAGCCGCGAGTCCAGTCGCGAGTCCCAGCCGCGACTCTCTGTTTTCTTGCACACTCTTGAACAATCTTCACACTATCTCACTCACTACCCTTACAACAATCCCACCTAAATACAGGGTTACTAAATGCTGAATTACAAGCAAATTTGGCACGGAATAAAGCCAATTAGATGGTTGAATAAATTCAACCTTACAATAGTCGGTGATAAAATTGGACATTTCATCTGCAAAGACTATAACATATCAACTAAGATGATTTGTCTTGATCATGGAAGTGGAGACTTCTAGTTGCTATGTGGATATGTTTTAAGAGTTAAGACATGTTGAATTGAATTACTGTGAGATTTATTATCTTCCTAACAACTGTTAAATGAATAATAAATCTCATGACTTCTATTTATATCAATTCTTAATCTTGAGAGAATAGTGCAGCTGATCATGAAGTTTAGGTTGCTTTGATATATTAGGATTGAGATCTAAAGTCACAGTGAAAACCTCAGTATGTTGGGCAGTCACATTTAGTGTTGATGGAACATATATTCTCAAGATGGAATTCATAGTCTCTTAACGGAGATATGAAATATTCCCTTGAGATAAGTTTAATGAGTTTGGTTATTTAGAATATTAGGCCTAACTATTTTAGTAAGGAGTTACTAATGTATATATTTATAAAATTGGATTTCATAAATATGTGACGAATAACATAAAAGATTAAATTGGGTACTCAAGGAATAAGATGTAGTAATCTTCAAAGTGGCAGTCTAAATTTATAACTTTGTATTACTACGAATATTTTATGAAGGGTTTGCATGTATAATAAAGTCTTAGGATATAATTTATTAATAAGGCTTAGAGTGCAATTATATTTATATAGTGGTATTAAATATAATTAATGGTAACTTTGGACTTGTCAAGAGTTGATAGAAAAGCCCAAGGCCCCTTTGAGCTAGGATTAGTGCCCTTAAATCCTATTGCATGATGTTATGTATGAAATTATGTATGACATTATATATGACTTAATGTTGTCATTAATAATGTTATTTTAAAAAAATGACCTGGAAGGGTTTCTTTGACCTAGGTTTGGCGGCGCTAGACTCCCTGGTTGGTAGAATTTTGTTTCCTACGTTGTAGGAATTGAGTTCCCTTACATTACTTGCTAGCATAGAGGTTTTTAACTTTGCTAACCAAAAGTGCAGGACAAAGTGTACATTAGCTGCTAAGTTTTTCACAAAGTGTGCACTAAACATTGAAGCCGTTGCTTGGACTCTCAAGCCTTTATGGAGGCAAAGCATGATTTTGAGATTCAAGACATGGTTGATCATATTATGCTATTTGTCTTTGAGAATGAAATAGACGCCGATAGAGTCTTGATGGGAGAACTGTGGAGTTTTGATAAATATTTGATTGTCTTGCAAAGATATGAGGATGATAGCTCACTGAGGAGGCTTCGTTTTGACATGTTAAAATTTTGGGTTTAGGTACACGACTTACCAATTTGGCAGATGGTTACTGAAACGGTGGAAGCTTTGTGTTAGTCTACTGGTTGGGTTATTCAATCAAGGGATAGTTTTGAGACGGATTTTAGAGATTTTTTAAGAGTTAGAGTAGAGGTTGGGGTGCACAAACCTTTATGTCGAGGTCGGAAGGTACACTTCAGTCAGGATAAGGAGGGATGGGTAATGTTTCGGTATGAGCGTTTGCCGCTATTTTGTCACTGGTGTGGTATTCTAAATCATGATTCGAAGGACTGCGATCTTTGTGAGAGTGGAGGACAAAGAATATGGTGCTTGGTTAAGGGCTGATCCTCCTAGTTTGCTACGGAAAAAGGTGGTCAGGGTGAGTGGATCAGGTGTTAGTATGGCATTTGCTTGCGGTCCTAATGCAATGACTGGTGACTCAGCTAGGGAAACAGGTGCACTAGAGGGAAATCAAATTGTTGTGCAACAGGTTGACTGGGAGGGGGGGGTCCTCTGACGCGAATCTGGATAGTGGTAGGGAAGAAGGGGACTTTCTTCAAGGGGTTCCAAAAATTTCGGTAATTTTGAGGAATGAGGATGCTTTCCAAAATCATCTTAAGGAAATTGATATGGAATTAGAGGGTAATCTAAGTACTATGCAGGGTGCAATGGAGTCATCTTCACCATTAGGGAGTGGGGCCGATTCTCAAGGGAGGGAGATAATTATGGTCGAAGACTCTAATTTGGTAGGCATTGATCTGGAGGTAGTGGAGAATTTAATTCAGTCAGATGTGGATATTTGTGGCAAGGGTCCAAGTGAAACAGAGGGGGAAAGAGTTATGAGGTGTCCAACAATTTTGGAGGAACAAAGCCTACGGGAATCAGTGAGACAAGACCTGGGACCAGATGAACAGGTGGGGGAGAAGGACAATTATAGTGCAGGTGTGCCAAGCAGTGGTGCTTGGAAGAGACGTCAACATAAGCCCAAAGTGGATAGTGCTGTGATGCCTAAGGATGTTGACGTGGGGTCCAAACATAAAAGCAAATCATTACTTGCTCTAAATGAAACTAAAGTGGCCAAAAATCGAAGGGGAGAGGCAGAAGTTCTTGAAGTTAGCAATCTCTTGCAAAATGAATTTGGATCGGCAGTGACTGTAAGGCAGCACCGTTGGGATCAATGAGTACCTTTAGTTGGAACTGTCGGGGGCTTGGGAACTGCCGCGCAATTCAAGCTCTCCGGAGCATAGTTGAGAAAGAAGTTCCCAACTTAGTTTTCCTCATGGAGACTAAGATTCCAAGAAAACAAGAGCAAAAGATGAAGGATATTCAGAGTTCTATTGGTTTTACTCAAGGACTAATTGTTCCAAGTGTAGGTAGGAGTGGGGGTTTAGCTCTTTTTTGGAAACCATAAACTTCTGTGAACATCAGAGGCTATTCGAAATGGTTCATTGATGCTGAGATTGGAAGTAATAGTGATTAAGGGGGTTGGCGTTTTGCTGGTTTTTACAGGCAACAAGACACTAGCAAACAAGAAGAAGCATTGCAGATTTTAGAAGGTTTTGGTCGACATAATAGTTCACCTTGGCTTTGCATTGGCGATTATAACGAAATTCTAAGTAACTCTGAAATGATGGGTGGTCAGCTTAGGCTAGCAAGGTAGATGGATAGGTTCTGTAAAATCATGGATTTGTGTCAGTTTAGGGATTTGGAGTACTCGAGTGCAAAGTTTACTTGGTCAAGGCATTTTGAGAATGGGGTAAGCATTTGGGCAAGACTGGATCAGGCATTAGCTAATGAGGAGTGGGTGCAAAAATTCCCTAATGCGAGAGTGCACCATATTTCTACATCTGATTCTGACCATTGCATGTTAAGCTTAAATTGGAACCAAAATGTGAGAAGTAGTCCAAGAACAGGGAAATTATTTCAGTTCGAAGCCATGTGGTTGCGTGATCCTCAATGTCCAGAGGTAGTCAGTGAAGCCTAGGAATGTGGTCTTGCCTACTCCACGGGGTATCTAATTAAAAATTGCTTACAGTCGTGTTAGGAGGCACTAACATGATGGAATAAGGAGGAGTTTGGTCATATGGGGCGGCGCATATCAAGCCTAAGAACCCTGCTTCAATGTTTGGAATCTCAACTAGATTTGCATGGGGAAGAAATTCAAAGTGTGCGGAGAGAGCTGAATTCGTGGCTGGATACAGAGGAAGTCATATGGCAACGGCGGTCTAGGAACTTGTATTTGGTGGCTGGTGATCGTAATACCAGGTTTTTTCATGTGAAAACTTCGACCAGATACCAAAAAAATCTGATGGAAGGTTTGGAGGATAGCTCAGGTTCTTGGCAGAACTCTCCTAAAGCGGTGGAAGCAATTGTGTTAGATTATTTCTCTACTCTTTTTACCACATCCAACCTAACAGAGATTGAAAGAGTCATTGATACGGTTCAAGTAGTAGTTTCCAAGTCCATGAATCAGCTTTTAGGCTGTGACTTTCCAGCTTTGGAAGTCCACCAAGCTCTGAAACAAATGCACCCCACCATGGCACTAGGCCCAGATGGTATGCCCCCTTTTCTATCAAAAATTTTGGTCTCTTTCTGGTACTTGTGTTACTAAGGCAGTTTTGGATTTTTTGAACCATGGGGTGGCCCCTCCTGATTTTAATGACACTCACATTGTTCTTATTCCAAAAATTAAAAACCCCCGTAAGGTTACGATTATAGACCTATAAGCCTTTATAATGTCATTTATAAATTAGCTTCTAAAATTGTGGCTAATAGATTGAAGATTGTTCTGTCTAGCATTGTTAGTGAAAACCAAAGTGCCTTCACTAAAGGTTGGTTTATTACTGACAATATCCTTGTTGCTTATGGGACTATGCACCATATTAATCATAAAAGATCGAGGAGATGGCTTTGAAACTTGATATGAGTAAGGCATATGAGAAGGTGGAGTGGGACTGTTTGAAGGGTATAATGCAGAAGCTTGGTATTCATAGGAGAATGGTGGAGGTAGTTATGAGATGTGTTTGCACTATTACTTAGAGGGCGTATTATTCCTTCCAGGGGTTTATGTCAAGGGGACTCTCTTTCTCCTTACCTATTTTTACTTTGTGTAGAGGGCTTATCTAGTTTACTTAGACAACAGGTGGAAAGGGGTAGTCTTAAGGGGGTGGCTACTTGCTGTGAGGTGCTGTAATGAATTTTTTCAATCTATAAGTCAGTGTTGGGACAACAGTTGAATCAGAAAAGATGGCCTTATTTTTTAGCAAAAATACTCCAAACGCCACTCAAGAGGAGATTCAATGACGTTTTAGGGCTCTTATGATCCGGCTGCATGAAAAATATTTGGGTTTTCCATCTCTGGTTAGGAGGTCTAAACACAATACATTTAATGATTTAAAGGATAAGCTAGGGAGTAAATTATTAGGTTGGAAGGAGAAGCTTCTCTCTAATGCCGGCAAGGAAATTCTTATAAAATCTGTGGCTCAAGCTATCCCTTCACATACTATGAGTTGTTTTAAGCTTCTCGATGCATTATGTGATGAGCTCACTGGTATGGTGTGGTATTTTTGGTGGGGGCAACACGAAAACCATAATGGAGTGGCATTGCTAAGTTGGGATAAGATGTGTGCTCCAAAAGAGGAAGGAGGAATGGGCTTTCGTGATTTGAAGACTTTTAATATTGCTCTGTTAGCAAAGCAGGGGTGGTGACTATAGACTTGCCCAAATTCCTTGTTCCACTGAGTGTATAAGGCCAAATATTTTCCTCATGGTGATTTCTTGAATGCTTTTTTTGGGAAAACATCCATCTTACTCTTGGCGTAGCATTATGGCTGCTCAAAAGATAGTTCAACTTGGTTAATGCTGGCAGATTGGTAATGGAGAGTGTGCAAAACTGTGGAGGGATAAGTAGCTACCTACTCCTTCGTCATATAGATTGGCTACTCCCCCTCGTCTTTTCCCTGAGGATGCTTCGATCTCTATGCTGATTAATTTGGTTGCTGCAACATGGAAATCAGACCTTATCCATGAGTTGTTTATGCCCTTTGATGCTGAGGCTATTTTTTCCATTCTTCTTAGTGCTTCATTGCCAACTAATAAGTTGATATGGGCTCTATTTTCATCGGGTTAGTTTACTGTGAGCAACGCTTATAAGGTCACTCGCAAATCCTTGTGTGAGCTGCAACAAGGTGAGTGTTCTTCATCACAGCACCTAACAACTTTTTAGAGATGTATTTGGAAGCTACCAATGCCGAATAAAGTCAAGGTTCTTTCTTGGAGAGCTTGCAGGAATATTTTGCCTACTAAAGCAAATCTTTTTATTTGGAAAGTGCCTCAGGATGATGTATGTGAAGAATGTGGTGTGGCTGTGTAGTCTTCAAGTCATATGTTTTGGCTAATTGGTGGAGATACATGAATTCATAGACCTGGTTTAGTATGCTTAGAATGTGAATGGTGCTATTTTTGAAAATCTGCGCTCAGTGGGAATTGTAGTAGTTATTCGTGATCATTTGGGGTCGGTCCGAGTGGCTTTGAGTATGAAGATTCATGCATCGTTGGGGTCTCTTGAAACTGTAGCTAAGGTGATGGAGGAAGGTTTGAGGTTTGCAAGGGACAGAGGCTTTAGAACAGCAGGTTTTGAAGGTGATTCTTGGGTGGTTTACCAATTGTTGATTGGTTCGGCCACCCTACCTACAAGTATTTCCAATATCATTTCAGGAGTATTGTTACAGGTTTTAAGGTTTAATGAGTGTAATTTTTCTTTTGTCTAGAGGACTAGTAACAAAGTTGTCCATGGGTTAGCTCAATATGCTAGGCACTTTTCAGATTCTAGTATTTGGTTAAAGGAAACTCCAAATTTCATTGAGAACTTTGTATCTCAAGATGTACTATTTTTATCCTCTTCTTAATAAAATGACGTTATTCACATAAAAAAAAAAAGATGAAGGTTATTTTATTATTATCTAAAATAATGGTAACATGAATATTTGAACATTATCATTTAGTCCATGAGATGCATAGTATGTGATTTAGCCACAAAAGATATAAATCACAAGTTCTTTGTAAACTCAAAATTTTAGTTCGTAGCCGGTGATGAAATTGGGCATTTCATCTACGAAGACTATAACATATCAACTAAGATGATTCCTCTTGATAATGGAAGTGAAGACTTCTAGTTGGTATGTTGATATGTTTTAAGAGTTAAGACATATTGAACTGGACCACTGTGAGATTTATTATTCTCCTAACGATTTTTAAATGAATAATAAATCTCACGACTTCTATTTACAGCAACTCTTAATCCTGAGAGAATAGTGGACTTGATCATGAAGTGTAGGTTGCTTTAATATATCAGGAGTGAGATCTAAAGTCACTGTCAAAACCTCAGTATGTTAGGCAGCCACATTTAGTGTTGATGGAACATATATTCTTAAGATGGAATTCATAGTCTCTTAACAAAGATATAAAATATTCCCTTGAGACAAGTTTAATGGGTTTGGTTATTCAGAATGTTAGGCCTAACTACTTTAGTAAGTAGTTACTAAAGTATATATTTATAAAATTGGATTTTATAAATATATGATGAATAACATAAAGGATGAAACCTAGTACTTAAGGATTAAGATGTAGCAATCTTCAAAGTGGTAGTCTAGATTTATGACTTTGTGTTACTATGAATATTTTATGAAGGGGTTGCATGTATAATAAAGTCTTGAGATATATTTTATTAATAAGGCGTAGAGTGCAATTATATTTATATAGTGGTATTAAATATAATTAATGGTAACTTTGGACTTGTCAAGAGTTGACAAAAAAGCCCAAGGCCTATTGGAGCTAGTGTCTTATTTGTTCCATTTTGGTCTCACTCCAAGCCACATACTAAAACCCAATTGGAATGGCCAAAAAGATTAGACCAATTAGATAATTAGTTATAAGGAGAGAAACATACCGAATTTAAAAAAAGAAAAAAGAAATGGGTTGTATATGAGTGTTTAACACTCTTTCATTCTCCCTTGAACACAAACATATAAACTGATTGAAAGACCACACTTCTTGGGCACAAGTGGAATTTGAGTGAAGATTAAGAGTGTTCCCAAGTACTTTTAATCTTTGGTTTTGAATTTCACTGCACTAGAGTACATTCTCTTGTTCTTGTATTCTGAAATTTACATAGTACATGTTATCAATTGCGAATGAAGTAGATCTGTTAATTTTCTACTACGTGTGTTATGTGAAACAAACATGTATTTTTCCAACAATTGGTATCAGAGCGGTCTTCAATTTTGAATCTATATAACATGTTTTGTTAGATTTGGAATTAGAGATAATAGTTTCATGTTGTTAGAAGATTATGCAATTAATTTTCTGCATGGTTGTTGAAGTTATTTTTGATAAAAACTGATATTGATGTTATGATGTTGTTTAAGTTTTATATTAAGTATGTTAAATTGAACTTTAAGGCTATAGCATCAATGGAATTCAATTTTGATATCAATCTCTGTCAATCATTTTCATATGATGGTTGTTTGTTCATGAAAAACCGTTGAAAACTGCTTTAGAAAAGTTATGGAAAATTCAAATTGCACGAGATTCGATTGATCGAAAATTACCTTCAATCGATCGAGTGAAATAGTGACCAACCTGTTTGATTTGATTGATATTCGATTGCTAGTCGATCAATCGAAAAAGATTCGATTGATCGAAAATTACCTTCAATCGATCGAGTGAAACAGTGACCAACCTGTTTGATTTGATTGATATTCGATTGCTAGTCAATCAATCGAATTTTCTTTTTCGATTGATCGAGTAGCGATCGAGTACCAATCGTGCCAGGAAAATTGTCAAGTATGAATTTATTAATTTTTTCGACCGATCGAGATACACATTCGATTGATCGAAATCTAAGAATTTAGAATTTTTTTTCTAAGTGTCTTCACATGTATAAAGTGCAAGGGTATGTGTAATGAGATTATGCATGTTTACTAATTAAAAGCCTTTTATTTAAAACATCTAGTGGGAGAGAGATACAAGGGTTGGATCTCACGGCCTCCATTATCAGTTCATAGTGGGTAAGCACCTCGTCTTGGCGAATATGCCTTGCGATCGCGTGAATATGCCTCGCGATCCCAAAGGAGGGTGTTTACTTCATAGTACTACAAGATTGAACTTTCTCGTATAAAGTAGTGTGGATAATCACCTAGTCTTGGCGTATATGCCTCGCGATCCCAAATGGGGGTGTTTTATTCCACGGTACTACAAGTTTAAACACTATAAGGGAGATGACTCTAGATAATGGTGTACACTAGACTAAGTGTAATGTTAACCTCCCAAAGGAGCTATGTCATTATTACATAGAGGCTAAAGGTAATATGGCATATTATTAGTATTTGATAAGAGTTACCATGATAACACTAATAATGAGAATAGTTCTCAATCAATTATGGTGTTTATAATATTCTTGCTACCAAGGAATTATAGACATGGATTGGGCTGTTATTGCATATTTTATATTATGGTTTTATTAAGGTTCCATACTATATGTTGAATTAATCATGGCATCATTTTGCCCACTTGTTACTATTCTTAATCAAAACAAACTGACTGGATCCAAATATGTTGACTGGAAAAGAAACTTAGACATTGTTTTTATTACTCAAGAGCACAAATATGTGCTTACCCAAACTTGTCCTAGCTTTCCATCATTAGATGCTCCTCCTGAGGAAAAACAGTGATATGATCATTGGCAAAAATCTAATGAGATGGACAAGTGCTATATCCTAGCATCTATCTCAAATGTTCTACAATATCAAATGCAAGATGTAGAACTAGCTTCAGACATAATGCTAAGTTTGAAGGAGAAGTTTGGTGAGCAGGGCCGTTCTGCAAGGCAAGAAATTATGAGGCAAATTTATAATACCAAAATGACTGATGGCACTTCAGTGAGGGAGCATTGTCTTAAGATGATCTCTAATTTGAATACATTAGAGGTTTTAGGTGCCGATATTGATGGAGAATCCCAAGTGGATATGATACTCCAGTCACTACCAGAATCATTCAAGGAATTCAGACTTAATTATAATATGAACAAAAAGATTTATTCATTGTCTAAATTAATGAATGAATTGGTAGTAGTGGAAGGCATTCTTGGTACATCCAGTGTTGATGTCAATATGGTTGAAGCTTCTACTTCTCAACCTAAGTCAAAAGGCAAGAGTAATAAAGAAGAAGAAGAAGGACTTCACCAAGCAAGATGGTAAACAAATTGCTTTAGAAGTTGCGAACAAAGGAAAGAAAACCAAAGGAAAGTGTTTCCATTGTGGAGAGAAAGGACATTGGAAGAGGAATTGTCCAAAATTCAGAGCTGCCAATAATAAGGGTAGGAAAAGTGCATTCCTTCTTGAAATATGTTTAGTACAAAATCCCACAGATTCCTGGTGTGTGGATTCAGGTTGTACTAATCATATCTGCAATTCTTTGCAAGGGTTCCAAGAGACCAAAAGGTTGAATGAAGGGGAATTGTTTCTTACTTTGGTTAATGGGAGCAAGATTTTAGTTGTAGCTATTGACGTGTTTAATTTATGCTTTGAATATAGGATTTTAATATTGGAAGACTGTTTATATGTACCTAATGTTCATAGGAATTTAATTTTTGCAACTTATTTAGGTAAACATGGATATTGTGTTATCCTGAAAGACAATGTTGTAATAAAGAAGGGTAAAGTGTTTATCTGTTCTGGCAATATTGTGGATGGTTTTTATATTTTAACTCCTGATAAGAATGAATTATATAATTTTGAATTAGATAATAACTTTCATGTGAAATCATTAAAGAGAAAGTTTCCTTCTACTAATGAAGCATATCTTTGGCACTTGCATTTGGGTCATATTAATTCAAACAAAATTCAAAGATTGATCAAAGATGGTCTCTTAGAGCCATTAGAATTTGATGAATTTTTAGTTAGTGAATCTTGTTTGGAAGGCAAAATGACCAAACGACCTTTTAATGCAAAAGGTAGAAGAGCCCAAGAATTGCTTGAATTAGTTCATACAGATGTATGTGGTCCTATGTCAACCCAAGCAAAAGGAAGTTATGAGTACTTCATCAATTTTACCGATGATTACTTAAGATATGGTTATGTGTATCTAATGAGACGGAAGTCTGAAGCCTTTAAAAAGTTCAAAGAGTTTAGGGCTAAAGTTGAGAATCAATTGGGTAAACACATAAAGGCCATTCGATCTGATCGTGGTGGCAAATACCTTCTTAGGGATTTCAAGGATTACTTAATTCAAAATGGGATTGTATCCCAATTAACTGCAGCTGGAACTCTCCAACAATATGGTGTAGCAAAAAGAAGGAATAGGACTCTTTTGGAAATGGTTAGGTCCATGATGAGTTATTCAACTTTACCAATTTCCTTTAGGGGATATACACTAAAAACTGCAATGCATATTTTAAATTTAGTTCCATCAAAATCTATTCCCAACACACCTAAGGAATTGTGGAGTGGGCACAAGCCTAGTATAAAATATCTCCACATTTGGGGATGTTTAGCACATGTGTTGAAAGGGAAGTCTGATAAGTTGGTAGCTAAAACAGAAGTATGCATGTTTTTAGGTTATTCAAAGGAAACCAAGGGTTATTTATTCTATAATCATAAGGATAACAAAGTGTTTGTTAGTACCCATGCCAAATTTTTGGAAGATGATTATGTGAATAACTTTAATCCTAAAAGTAAAGTTGTCTTGGCTGAATTAGATGAACCTGTAGTTAATTAATGGATGAAACTAGGGATGATTTGGCTATATTAGATACACCACAAGATACTACTCATGAGATGTCTAGTACACAGGTGCCTTGTCGTAGTGGGAAGGTTATAAGGCCACCTATAAGATTTATAGGTCTAGGAGAAACTTATGAAGCTATCTCAGAAAAGGTCAAATTTGTTCCTTACACTTATAAAGAGGCAATGAATGACATAGATGCACACCATTGGGTTAAAGCTATGAAATTTGAATTAGATTCAATGTATTCCAATCAGGTTTGGGATCTTGTAAAGGCGCCTAATGGCATTAAACCTATTGGTTTCAAATGGGTTTACAAGAGGAAGAAAGGGATAGATGGAAAGGTTGAAACCTTTCAAGAAAGGCTAGTGGTGAAAGGGTACACATAAAAAAAAGGTATTGATTATGAAGAAACCTTTTCACCAGTAGCAATGCTTAAATCTATAAGAATTCTCTTATCCATTGCTACTCATTACGATTATAAGATTTGGCAAATGGATGTCAAGACTGCATTTCTAAATGGCAATCTTGAAGAAGAAATTTATATGATGCAACTAGAAGGTTTCATAGCAAAGAACCAAGAGCATATGGTATGCAAGTCAAAAATGTCCAAATTCAAATCATTTGATTATGAACAAAATCTTGATGAACCATGCGTGTACAAATATATCAAGATAAAGTAGTAATGTTCCTAGTGCTTTATGTTGATGATATTCTACTCATTGGAAATGATGTATGGATAGTGTCATCAGTAAAGGTTTGGTTGTCTAGCCAATTTGATATGAAGGACTTGGGTGAGGCTAACTTTATTCTAGGGATCAAACTTTGGCAAGATTGCAAGAATAAGATGTTAGGCTTGTCATAAGCTGGATATATAAATGATAGGCCAAAAACGTATTGACCCCTTGTGATGAATTAATTGATTAATTAGTCAAGTTTATTAATTAATCAAATTAACATACAAATGCGTGGTAGCACAAACAATCACCAATAAACTAATTATGCAGTGGAAAATAAATAACATGGTGATTTGTTTACGAATAGGGGAAACCTAACGACAAAAACCCCACCGGGTGATTTTCAAGTCACCACTCCTGAAACTCCACTATTATCACAACAAGCTATTGCAAGTAAAGGAATTCCAAGTACCTTACCAATCTACAATTGAACCCTTACCCCAATACCCAATTGGACTTGTTCTGTAGTGACAGTTCTCCCTTTTGATGCACAGCTCCCAAGTACAAGACTAACCAATTGCACGGATCCCAGTACGCGACTTCAATCGCCAACTAAGAAAGTTGTTGGCTGTAAAATTCTTTAGTTCATCCACACGATGAAGATCAAAAAGATGCTTGGTCACAAAACCCTACGGTGCACATACACAGCAACTTTTTCAAGAGAAAGAGATGAACTAGGGCAAGAACTTCGTCTCCGGTCACAATTTTCTTGAACAGAGTTTGCTCAATGCTTGTGCAACTTGTGACCTATTTGACGGCCCTAAAAACAATCCTTTATATGTCTAGGGTTAGGAGAAAAGAAGGCCCAAAGACACATTCATGGATTCCAATAAAATCAGATCAGAATTTTGAAATTCTTAAACCTCAATAGATAGGAGGTGTCGAGCAGCTGTTGAGTAGGTGTCGAGCACATGGGCTTAACAGCTTCCTAAAACCTCAACACATGCCAGCTGTCGAGCTTTAGTAACTCTACACTTTCAGCTTGTTTTCTTGGACAGACTTGAAGGCTTCAATACTTGATCTTGAAACATGATTTTTTGAAGTATTTAAACACATCCTAAATCTACCTAAATACAAGTAAAGTGTGTTTTATCAAAGAATAAGCCAATTACATAAAATCATGACATATGTTTTTAACATGTGAGACACATATGTCCTAACAATAGATAAAGTTCTAGAACGGTTTAGCATGCAAAACTCCAAGAAAAGATTTCTTTCTTTTAGACATGGAGTTCCTCTATTTGATGACCAAAGGCCAAAGAATCTTGAGGAAGGAAATATGATGAGACAAGTTCCTTATGCTTCTGCAGTGGGAAGTCTCATGTATGCCATGCTTTGTACTATACCAAATATCTGTTATTCATTTGGCATGGTCAGCTGATATCAATCAAATCTAGGACCAAAACATTGGCAAGCTGTAAAGCATATTCTCAAGTATCTATGGAGAACGAGAGATTATATGCTTGTTTACCGGTGTGGGGATTTGATTCCCATTGGTTATACAAATTCAAATTTTCAATCAAATCTTGATTTCAGAAAGTCCACTTCAGGTTGTGTGTTCACCTTGGGAGGTGGAGCCATAAGTTGGAGGAGGGTTAAGCAATCTTGTATTGCTCCCTCTACCATGGAAGCTGAATATGTTGCTACTTGTGAAGTAGCAAAGTAAGCTGTTTGGCTTAAGAAATCCTTTTCTAATCTTGGTGTTATGAGAATGGAGCAAGTTCCTATTACATTGTTTTGTGACAATAGTGAAGTGGTTACCCAATCCAAAGATCCAAGGAATCATAAGAAAGGAAAGCACATTGAAAGAAAGTACCCTCAAATCCTATTGTATGATGCTATGTATGACATTATATATGAGTTAATGTCGTGATTAAAAAAGTTATTTTATTATTATCTAAAGAAATGATAACATGAATATTTGGACATTATCATTTAGTCCATGAGATGCATAGTATGTGGTTTAGTCTCAGAAGATATAAATCACAAGTTTATCGTAAACTTAGAATTTTAGTTCGTAGTTGGTGATGAAATTGGGCATTTCATCTGCGAAGACTATAAAATATCAACTAAGATGATTTGTCTTAATCATGGAAGTGGAGACTTCTAGTTAGTATGTTGATATGTTTTAAGAGTTAACACATATTGAACTAGACTGCTGTGAGATTTATTATTCTCCTAATGACTGTCAAATGAATAATAAATCTCACGGCTTCTATTTACATCAACTCTTAATCCTGAGAGAATAATGAACCTAATCATAAAGTGTAGGCTGCTTTGATATATCAGGAGTGAGATCTGAAGTTACGATCAAAACCTCAGTATGTTGGGCAGCCACATTTAGTGCTGATGGAACATATATTCTCAAGATGGAATTCATAGTCTCTTAATGGAGGTATAAAATATTCCCTTGAGTTGAGTTTAGTGAGTTTGGTTATTCAGAATGTTAGGCCTAACTACTTTAGTAAGGAGTTACTAAAGTATATATTTATAAAATTGGATTTCATAAATATATGGTGAATAACATAAAGGATTAAACTAGGTACTCAAGGATTAAGATGTAGTAATCTTCAAAGTGGCAGTCTATATTTATGACTTTGTATTACTACGAATATTTTATGAAGGGGTTGCATGTATAATAAAGCCTTGGGATATAATTTATTAATAACGCCTAGAGTGCAATTATATTTATATAGTGATATTAAATATTGTTAGGGACATATTTTTATGTATTTGGCATATCTTTTGACAAAACGCCCTTTACTTGTATTTGGGTAAATCTAAGTAGGTTCAAGATGATCATTACAAGTGGTTAAATTGAAGACATGAAGATTATTCAAGAATTGCTCAAGAAAAGTGCAATCTACAGGTCTCGATACCTCCTCAACAAAAGCTCGATCTGTCGAGATTCATTAAAGCTCGACAACTATCTCGATCTATTGAGCTTACGGGATTTAGACTATAGCCAGCAGTGTTTTTATTCAAAAAGGTTATTTATTTATGGGTTTGTATAATCCTTATAGGACCAAGAAAGCCCAAGGTTTGTGGGTTTGTATAATCCTAATTGGACTAGGAAAACCCAAGGTTTGTGTAAACCTATTTAGAATAGGAGAGCCCATTAAGCTCCTATTTAATGGAGGTGGAAAAAGAAAAACCTAACCCTAGAGAGCTTCATAAGGTTTTCTTTTTGAAATCTTAGCCTCCTCCTACAGAAGAAAAAGTTCTTGCTGCATTTCTTGTACGCCTTTGGGTTTTGTAACCAAGCAAAGTCTCTTACACCAACATTGAAGATCTTATTGGTGTTTCTATGTGAAGCTGCTGTAAAACAACTACAACAATCAAAGGGTTGCTGTGGAGTTAGTCACGTACTTGGATTCATGCAAAGGAGTAAGCCGCGTACTAGGATTCGCACATCAATTGGTTAGTCATGTACTGGGGGCCATGCATTGAAAATGAGAGATTGTTACTACAGAACAAGTCCAATTGGGTATTGGGGTAAGGGTTCAACTATAGGTTGGTATAAGGTACTGGGATTCCTTTACTTGTAACCGCTTATTGTGATAATAGTGAATTCTCGGGAGTGGTGACCTTAAAATCACCCGGTGGGGTTTTGCCTCGGTAGTTTTCCCCATTCGTAAATGAATCACCCATGTCAAATTTAATTTCTGCTGCACTTAGTTTAATTGGTGATTTGTTTATGCTACCATGTGTTTGCATGTTAATTTGATTAATTAATAAACTTGTCTAATTAATCAATTAATTCATCACAAGGGGTCAATTCCTTTTTTGGCCTATCAAATATAATTAATGGTAACTTTGGACTTGTCAAGAGTTGACAGAAAAGCCCAAGGCCCTTTGGAGCTAATGTCTTATTTATTCCCTTTTGGTCCCACTCAAACCACATACTAAAACCCAATTGAAATGGCCCAAAAGGCTATCCCAATTAGATACTTAGTTATAAGGAGAGAAACATACAAAATTTAAAAAAAGAAAAGAAAAAGAAATGGTTTGTATGTGAGTTTTAGACACTCTCTTATTCTCCCTTGAAAACAAACATATAAACTGATTGAGAGACCACACCTCTTGGGCATAAGTGGAATTAAAGTGAAAATTAAGAGTGTTCTCAAGTACTTCTAATCTTTGGTTTTGAATTTCACCGCACCAGGGTACACTCTCTTGTTCTTGTATTCTAAAATTTACATAGTACATGTTATCAATTGCGAATGAAGTAGATCCGTTAATTTACTGCTGCGTGTGTTTTATATGTGATACAAACATGTATTTTTCCAACAATATGAAAGTTCGTCTCTTTCTCACCATATCTTTTGTAACTATCTCTTCTTGTCTCGTTATTTTTTTTTTCTTTTCCCCATAATCAAAACCTTTGTTATCCCTCTCTTGTAGTCGTGCTCTTTTCTACACTGATCCTTCTTTTGTAGTATTGCTCTTTGTTATCCTTCTCTTGTGTTCTCTTCAATTAGTTAAGCCATTCGATAATGGAAGTTCTGGAGATTTGTGAGTTGGAGTAAATTGGCCTAGGACCACCAAAGAAATGTTTCAAAGTTATGGACAGAAAAATAATTTCTAAAAGAGAGTGAGAGGGAGAGAAGTGTTGTTTTGTAATTTTTAAGTTTTAGTTTTTTTTGTGGGATCCTATGTGTAAATGTGTTTGTAATTGCTATCTAAGAGGCAGAACAATGCCTCTCTAGTTTAGTATATGTAGGAATATTTTGGGTGAAATTTATTAGGGAAGGTGTAAAATTTATAACTACCGTTGGAACAATGCAATTGAACAAAAACCATGGCAAAAAATTGTAATGAAATGGTTTGTATAAGCACCAAATGAAAAGATATATTGTTCTGGGATTTTAATGGCAGGTGTGGCATAAATTTATGTAGCCACGTGGCACAATAAGAAATTATCAACAAAAAGTCAAACGTTTTGGCTATTAGTTATTACTAGCTTATTACCCGTGCAAATGCATGGTTTTTTTTTTTTTTTTTTTAATTTACAATTGTGCTGGTTGTTTGTTTATAGCATCATCAAAAGTACACTTCTTTTTTTACATAACATCATCAAAAGTAAATAATACTTCATCATAATAATATATATTAACATAATTTGAATAACGGGAAAAAAATAAACTTATAGCAAAAGAAAAACAAAAACCTTTCTTCATAACATCATAAAAATTTAGATTCATAGCTCAAAATAACATTTATAATCCTAAAATAAACGAAAAGTCAAATAGTTTAACCATTTGTTTATGGACTTCATGCTTTCTCTGTTAAAAGTCTTTATGGTTCTAATATTGTAAGCAACCAAGCCATTGAGGATCTTTTTGCATACCTGGACATATCAGAAGATTCAGAACAAAATGTTAATGTTAGTTTTTAGACCCCTTAAAACCACAAACAAATTAACCTAGGTAATTAGCCAAGTGATTACTTAGTCAAATTAACAGATCTAGGTTAACACAAATATATCATATCAATGTATAGCAGCGGAAAATAAATAACACAACGATATGATAACCCTGGGGAGGATTTAACCTAGCTATCCTCAAGGTAAAAAGCAAATCCACTAGAAAGAATCGAAGTTCATACAATAAGACTTACAATCCCCCACGCTCGACTTCTTATTGCTACCAACCAGTAGAACTTACTGACACAACCACGTGCAAGCTCCGAATCCACGGACTCCTTCTTTCTTTGGCCTTTGCAAAACAGAAACACCCCCGTTTGTGACTTTGAGATCCCACTTAAAGGTTTAGCAACACAAACTCTCCTGTTTGTGACTCCAAGACCACCCTTGAAGGTTTAGATCATCAACACCTTTGATGACAAGAGAAGGAAGCAACTTCTACAATACCAGATCTTGAGATTCTTCAAGGAATAGCACCGATAGAAGACATAAGAGAGATTTTTAGGAACAAAACCCTAAATACAAAAGAGGCACACTCTTTTCTCTCTAAAAGCCTCATAAAAACGTGCTTAGGGTTTCCTTTATATACTGGGAGAAGTAGATTAGAAACCCTAATCCTAAATGGGCTTGAACTGTTGTTTGGGCTTAATTTAAATTCTGCAGATATGACTTTCGATCGATCGAGTCTGTCTTTGGATCGATCGAACCAGACAGATTATGAAATCTTCTTCCTGCAGCTTGTATGTTCTTGAATCTTGACTTGAATCACATTTAGCATTGTCTAATAAAACCTATAGACTCTAAGATCTATATCTAGACAAGTTTGTGTTCACGATTTGCCAATTGTTCTAAACATTTAGAACCTAACAGTTAATGTTAAATCGATTCCAAATGAATATCACATACCAATGCGAAATTAGTTCTACCATCTAAAATCTAGATCACGTGAATGAGGGTTAGATAGCTCTTATCATTTCTTTTTCCTTTAAACATGTCTAATAAAAATTCCTAAATCAAAATTTTACTTAAAAACAAAATCCAATAAAAAAACATAGGAAAGTATCTATTAGAATATAATCATATTTTTCTTATCTTTTAATAAGGTATTGCCGAATTTCCATGGAAGATCAGAGAGTAAAAAAAAGAAAATTTTGGTAAAAACCCAAGTAGAAGATACTAAAATTGATAAGGGTAATGTATATATATGTTCAGCTGTTTACCAATTGTAAGGCGTCTACCTACTACCATAAAAAAAAAATTAAATAAATAAAAAATTTGTTTTCCTTATTTAAGTAGACAAATAAAACGTAGATTATATTATAAAAAAAAAGTACACTTTAATTGACACTAAAACATAAAATAAAAATGTTAATGCTTTAAATAAGGAATTTGTATAACAAATATGAAATGAAACTTTCATGAAAATTTTTTCTTAAAATATGGCTCTTAAAACAGCATGCAATAGTACAATTGCCTAAGCAGAAGACCTCAAATGTCTTCTTTCTCAACATTCATAAATGTAGACAGTGGGACAATTTGCAAATCACATCTTCCATCAATCACCTACTGCATAAGTTACTTGATTTTCTCTTTAAATGTTTTAGAGTATTTAAGCTCCAACACTCGAGAAGATAAATCATATAAGAATAAGAAATCACTTTACCAATTAGAGGCCTTTAGTGAACACCTATGCAGTGATAAGTATGTTAAATTGTTTTTTATTTATTTTAAATATGGACTGTTTCAAACCTTAGAATGGATTACAAAATAACTATATAATCCATTTAGGACATGTTCATTTAATATAATTTCATAATTAGATATTAATGTTGGGTAAATATTGAAAAATTCTAAGTTTAATGTAGGCTATTCATCTAACTATATGACACACTATATACCAACACCAAATTGCAAAGAGTGCTTGAAATTGTCAAATTACTGATGGAGTAAGTTATTAATGCGCACATACCTCAATCTTGGAATTAGTATCAGCAAGCCTTCATTTAATATCCCTTGCTTTTGAAAAGAAAACCTTCTCCACATTAATATTTGCCTTTGCACTCTGCAGAACATATTCTTTTGGTATGAGTAGAACATTATGAATAAAATTTCAATGTAAAATTGTAGATTACGTCTTGATAACATAAATCAAATTACATAATTGTATCATCCCAAAACGCATCAAAATTTAGCCAAAATGCATTATATTTATATGTTTATTGCATAAGGTAGTTGCTTTAATTTATAGGATAAACATGGTTCAAATTCTTCTCTCCATTGTTGTAAAAAAGTTTCCCAATTATATTTTTTGAGAACCTATATAAAGTTAGACTTTTACATTCAAAATTAAAAGCTTTAATTCTAACTTATCATCAAACATAATCATAGGCACTAAAAAGTATTGGTAATTGCAGATTAAAATACAAAAACATATGAATAGCTTTGACAATACAATTACCAAAAAATCTGATAGTATTGAAAACAAATTCAAAGAAAGAGAACAGTTTTAAATCCACTTTTTTTTTTGGAAAACTTAAAGCCCATACTTATACCAAATGAAATACATAAATTCGCTAAAAATAAAATCCTATCTACCAATGAAGTAACATGAGATCTTGTAGCATACATCAACAATTAGAAGATTTAGCAGGTTGTAGCCAATAGTGGAATTTAGAGTTTCTTTCACAAATTGAGGTGATCACTATTCAAAGAAAGAGAATAGTTTTTCACCCTCTTATTTTGGTAATAATTAAAACCCAAACTTTTATCAAATGAAAACCATAAATTCACAAAAAAGAAAATCCTATCCACCAATGAAAACAGAAAGAAAACGGGTACTGGCTTTGTAATAAGCATCATCAGTAACAATGATGATGAAGACACAAAAAAAAGAGAATATAAAAATTGCTTAGATTAACAACTTTATGTGTTATATCATACATTTACCAACAGTAAATTAGGACAAAGTACTGTACCTCCTCTATCAAAATTATCCGTTGACTACATATGAGTAACCTGCATGCAAAATTCCCTTAGCAACCGAAAAGAACAGGGGATTTTAGTCAATTTGAGATGTCTAATCTCCTTAATGAGAGAAAAGACATAGTGTTGTTTTAATTTTTCTAATGATCTTTATTTCTACATTTTTCCGTATAAAATACAGCCATGATATGGATTACATCCATTTGAAAATAATTCAAATAGAAAACTAATTAGAATTAAAATAGCCAAAACAATTGGCTAAAGAGATAATAACATCCTAATGAGTAATGACAACCAACATAATCACCTAGTCTATTCTACAAAATAGAATGAGTTTATTTGAAATCCAACTATTGCTAATTAAAGGTTCAATTCCCCAATTCACTCTATAATAGTAAAGGAGAAGAAGATTAAGAAATAAAATCCAAAGCAGTACAACTGAAAGGGAAAAAAGAAAGAAATCAGTTTTACCGGTAGTGGTTTCATTGGCTGACCAGTGGTGGTAGGCGAGTGAAGGCAGGCCTCTGTTCTTTGTCATCAAGCGTCACTGGGTTTCTTCCTGCAGAAAAAAAAGAGCATAAGAAAAAAGGGAAAATTTGAAGAGAAGAAACAGTATATAAGAAGGCAGATAGACTGGTTACATACTGAACCGGTGTGGGTTTTTAAAAGCTAACATTGGTAAAAACTTACCTTTCAAAATATTTGGTACTCCTTCTAATGCAATGCCTCAATCACTATGATCTGTAAACTGCAGCCTATTTATCGCAATTGTAGGGGAAAAATTAAATTTTATTTTAATTTTTTAATAAAAAGCACTCAAATAACTTGACAAAAACGAACAAAGAGAACATCAGAAACAAAAACATAGAAAGAAGGAATGAAATAAGTACCAATTGTAAAAAAAAACAACATAAATAAAAAGTCATGCATGTTGATTTTAAACAGATAACCAAAACGAATGCAACCCAAATAGGCAAAATCAAAACAAAACAAAAAATGATACTGAAATTCATCAAAGCAAAGGAACAAAATCCAGAAACTGAAAATTCCTAATAACAATTCAGTTAGAATTTGATACAAAACCCAGAAACTAAAAATTCCTAATAACAATTCATTTAGAATTTGATCTTTTAGGTTGTTTCCCTGATTTCAAATCCCTAAATTGACAACAAACCTAAGAAGACAATTGAGTAAGAGATTAAACCAAATCTAACCTGTCTATTTACATAAATTAAACAAAAACTACTCCTAACCAAAAAACCCAAATCATAACCAATCAAACCAAAATACCTGAATCATAAATAATGCCCAAATGATTCTCCCAAATAAAACCCCACTTTCTAAAATTAAAAATAGAACTTATGGGCGGCAGCCCTAACGGTGATGACAGAACTTGTATGGCACCCCTCAAATTTATCTTTTTGTCTTTCACATCTACTGGTTATTCAAACTTACTGTCTGTCCTCTCTCCTTCTGTATCAGCTTCTTCCAAACAGTTATTAAAAGAATCTTCAAACGATGTAACGATCATTCTCTTGTGTCTTTAAACTGTCTTGGTGGCAGAAATCTGAGTGGGCAAGTTCGCACTCTATTGCAAAGAAGATTGGCAAGGAAGGGTTTTTGTTTTTGCCGTTTGTGTTTAACGAATGGAAACATCGGCAAGGAAGGGTTTTTGTTTTGGCCGTTTGTGTTTAATGAATGGAAACAGCAGATGCTTTTGTTTTTAGACTTGTGGAATGAAATGCTAACATTTGGTTTTGAGTTTTTTATATTTATAGTGAGAGGCTTTCAAACGCCGTAGAAGTAAAAGTCAAAATTTTTAGAATACTGAAACGGTGTACCGTGCGAGTCTTTTCACTTAAAAGTTGTATACGTATCAATTTTTAAAGGGGTCTTTTTTTCCTATTTGTCACCACCTCCTTAATTGTAGGAATCCACTTTCTCTCAGCTTCTGCTATTATATATATATATATATATAGATATAGATTATGCACATAACTTTGACAATGTCAACTGGTGATGCCCTTTTCAAAGGCTATATGCAGACACATTGGGTTATGTGTATAATGAGTAAAATATGTAAATGCTCAACATTGAATCCAACAGTCTCTAAGGAAGATAGTATATTCAATTTATTTTCATATTGAAGTTGGACTCAAAACAAAACCGGCCGGTGACTTTTTTCAAAATTGTTTTTCATATATATAATATTGTGTGTGTATATATATATATTTATTTATTTAAAGAGTTTTTTAAAGATATTTTGGAGTCCAAAGGAAATTATGAAATCAATATATTAAGGGTTATATAAGCTAGGGACATGACAGTGATATTAATCCAGTCATAGTGGCTTATGGGAATATAGTGTGGTGACAGGACATAGATACAAAATTGTAAGTAATTGGACCTCATATGTAATTTTCTAATCTTCCAGGGTCAATTGCAATGTGTTCATGGATATTATTGCAATCTATAGAAGTTCAAATATTTTCTTGATATGGTTGAGAAAATTAAAGAATAATTTTGAAAGAGTTTCAAGATAAGTTAATAATATTCAATGGTTATTGACTGATGCTACCACTAAAGATTAGGATCCATAAGGATTCCACATCCATTCTCTCTCTTGGATTTTTAGAAGTCTTAAATAAAAAATAAGATTTTAATTATCATATCAGGAGTTGGCCATCAGAACTACTGAGTGATACTGAAGTCAACTGAAAACCCAAAAAGAAACAGAGATAGGGACATGAATACCTTGGGAGGTAACACGCTTGGGTTGCTAAGAGAGTTACACAATTTTGTTCTATTTAGAATCCAAGGTTGTGTGGTACAATGATCTTTAAATGAAATTATAAATTTTTTTTTTTTATATTGCTTCTGCAAAACTTTCACTGACATGCTTTATACAGGAAAAAACATCGTGAACCTAAACAAAACAAATATATTAAAGCATATAAAACACATATATGATGATTCAAAAAACAAGACAAAACAAGGAATGAAAAGAAAAGACAAATCTAGAACTTTTACCTCCACACAAAGACTCTCTAGCTTGATTTTAATCATTTCCCTCAATCAATCTAGTCACAAACAAATCAAAAAGAGTTAGTAAACCTTTGAATCTCAAAGATCAAGACTAGAGGAAGTCTTAATCAGAAAAATATTGAATTGAGAATGTTTTGTAAAAACTCCCTCTTTGATTCAATATTTTCTAGTGAATCTTGTGTGTTTTCCTCCAAAATTCATTCTCTCTTGAAAAAGTACCGCTTTAGGCTTTATATAGTTAGAAAATAGGGGTTTAGGATGGCTCACAGGCAATGTGGGATTCATCCTAAACTAGTTAATGCCAAAAATCTTTCCTTACACAGTTTCTGGAACCATACATGTGCATGCATTCCCATGTATGCGCACGCATGCATGAAGTATGCGTATGTGTGTATGCGTGTGCACACCCTAGGCTTTCTATTGTCTTTCTTTTCCAAAAATAATTTATTTGGTTCGTAAAAGAGTTATACTTTCCAAAAACATTTTCCTCAAGTGAATTCGGGCTTTAGAATTACAACATCATTAAGGAACAAGGGTTTGAGTCCTAAGGGGTACAATATGTGGAGTTTACAGCAGGCGCACATTAAAGGGCCGCTAGAGTTAAGAAGCAGCCCTTTCAGTTGAAGGGTCACATTTTTTGTATAAACCCCCCCAGACCCCCCAGATTTCAAAGTAGCAAATTTTTGGGTATTTTGGAGCATATTTTGGGCATATTCTCTTTCTCTTTCTCTCTAAATTCTCTCCAAACACACAAAAAAGCCTTTGATTTCTCACTTTTCCCAACAATCAAGAGGTAGTATTCTTGCTCTCATCTTCCTCTCCTTAGTCTTGGTACCTTGGATTTGAGGTTTAGGAGTGTAGATGTAGCTTTTTTGCTACAATCTTCACCCATTGATTTTCCTAGATTGTTCCCCCCCCCCCCCCCCCTTTTTTTAGCTTTATGTTAGGTTCTAAAAGTTTAGAACAATTGGCAAACCATGAGCATAAACTTGTCTAGATATAGATCTTAGAGTCTATAGGATTTATTAGCCAATGCTCAAGGTGATGCAAATTAGAATACAAGAAAAAAGAAGCTGCAGGTTTAAGAATTCGAAACATGCCAGGTTTGACTGATTGAAAGACAGGCTTGACCGATTGAAACACAGGTTTGCAGAATTTTCATTAAGCCCATCAGCCCATTAAGTGATTAGAGTTTTAGATCTATTTCACATAGTATATAAAGGAAACCCTAAGGCACGTTTTGAAGAGACTTTGGAGGTGCACTTGTGATATCTAAAAGGTATTCTACCTTCCTCTATCAAAGTCACTACTGGAAATCATTCTCATATCATTAGATTCGGTAGATCTAAAGTTGTTACAACAAGATCAACAATTGCTGATGATCTAAACCTTCAAGGGTGGTTTTGGAGTCACAAATTGGAGATTTTGTGTTGTTAAACCTTTGAGTGGGATCTCAAAGCCACAAACGTGGGTGGAAAATCCAAGAGAGAAAGAGTCCGTGAAGTCGAAGCCTATATGTGGTCGTGTCAGTAAGTTACTACCAGAAGTAACAATAGATTTAGGGTTAAATCTTTTGTAAAACTTCAATTCTCTATGAGTACATTTGTTTTATCTTGAGGATAACTAGGTCAAATCCTCCCTAGATTTTTACCTTGAAATTGTTGGTTATATTTGTTTTCCTAGGTCATCATATCGTTATGTTCTTTATTTTCTGCTACTACGCATGATATAATTTGTCCTTGTTTAACCTAGATCTAAATAATAAACCTAAGTGTTAACTTGGTTGATTAATTAGGTTAAACAATCTTAGTGTTCAGGGGTCTAAACAATTGAACAATTTGAGTGTTCAGAGGTCTAAACAAACAAACACTTTCTAACTTTTTTTATAGCTTTCCTAGCATGTCTACTCATTTTCTAACATGTTTTATAGCTTTCCTAGCATGTTTATTTGTTTTCTCACATGTTTATTGCTTTGATGTTGTTGGCCTAGTCTTCTTGGGTTAGATTATGTCTAATTTTTTATGTGCTTTTTGCCATGATTAAATACTTTGATATTGAAAACACATTTTGAGAAAAATGGACAAGATTAATATGACTGTTAACTGTTGAGACATGGTAAGGAAAAAAATAGAGCCAAAAAAAAAACCCATATTTGGTAAAGCGGTCCAAACACAGGCGGCAATTAATACGACTGTAAACTGTTGAGACATGGTTAGAAAATCAGAGTTATTAGATAGAACTCCTTATTCTATTCATTCTATAACGGCAGAGTTTTGTCTTCTGAATGAATTCAATACAAAAAAGCTGTTAAAGAAAATTAATTACGATAGGAGCTTCAACCGCAGACTCAGTAAACGCTTGTATAATATGTTTCAATAACGTCACATACGGCTGAAACTTGAGAGGGCTTTAGAAAATTGGATTTATTTATAGTATAAATACTGTGAACATTTCTAACAAGCCAAATGTAAGAAGTGGCTTAAGCATTTTTCATAGAAATAACAGAAGGTCCAAAACAAAAAGAATTTCCTCATAGAAATATTTGAAGGTAAAACTTTCTTTTATTATATTTGATTTGAGTAACGCTACAGACACAAATTATTTTACAATATTTTTACAAATTTTTAATGTGGTTTAAGCATTTTTCAAATAATCATTGGTAAGTAAAAATGTGATGATGGTGGTGGGCTTGGTGGTTCAAAATAGAACTAGTAAGAATTTACCATCTCACTAATTTATAAAAATGTTGTAAAATGCTTTGTAGCTATAGCATTATTCATTCGGTTTTCTCTTTATGCTTTAATTTTTCATCAAGTTGGTTTGTTATTTTAATAATATGGATGAGGAACCTTTTGATTTTGGAGATTAAAAAGCTTTGGATTTTTTGTTTTTGTTTTCCAAAAAGTGCACATTTCAATATTATGAGATATGGTTTTGCTTTAAGCACATGCTTTAAAATTTGCAGTGCATTCATAAAATAAACATGTAACTAAATTTATGATAACAATGACGGTCGCGTTACAATGCTAATATTACTGATCATGACAAAAAGTTTTTGCTAATTTATAATAATAGAATTATCAAAAAATAATAATATAAATTGAAAATGTTGTGGGAGATAAAAACCTTAGGAAGTTTCCTTGAATAATTAATATAACATACAAAGACACTTTAACTCAAAAAACCTTAGTTTGAATAAAAGTCTTGGTATTCACATAAAAAAAAAAAAACTACTCAATCTTTTCACTTTTATTCAATGTGGGGGTTCACTCATATGTGTACACCTGATAGAAAAAGCTTTAAAAATTTTATAATATTTCAATGTGACCTGAATGTGGAATTACAAAAAATTTTATTGTCAGAATTGCTATGGAAGAAAGAAGAACATTGGTGGTGATTTTGATGCTTTGTCTAGTGGTTGGAATGCTCACAGAGCAGTCGAGGGCGGAGAAATCAGATTTTGACAAATGCTATGATTCTTGCTTCGAAACATGTTATGCTAATTCGTTGGGTAGTTTTAGCCTCCAGAAATCATGCACCAGCTGCTATGACTCTTGTGAACTTAAAGAAAATGGAGAAGCATGTTTTTTGTTTTGGTGCTGGAAAATATAATAATGTTGCAATGGTAATAATAATATGATAATAATCGATATTCCAATAGTGATAACCTTTATAGGCAAATAGAATGAAAAGTTACAATGCTATTAACAAAAATAAATAAAAATTGAGGACTTCTTTAACTGCATCTTTGTTTTCTCAAGTTAATTTTGAAGACCTTTTGAAAAGTAACTGTTTTATTTGTTTCATTATCAACAACTTATCCTAGATGTATTTTGACCTCACAAAAAAGGTCTTATAGGGTTCACTTAATCTTTCTTTGTCAAATTATAGACTCTTTTGATGTACGTACTGAACAGATCAATAAATTACTAAATTAGGAGTTACAATGCGCCAATTTAACCAAGGGTAGCAAACATGACATCTCATATGATCATTACATACATACACCATGTGTGCACATACATAAAACGTGGATGCACATGCTTAGGGTTTCTCTACACATTTTCTCACCAAAATATCCTTCATGCTAAAGATTCAAAAGATTGAGCCCTAAATCAATCAAGGGCCTCTGAGTGACATCGTCATTGGGGACGGGGACTCGGTTCATAAGGAGTACAAAATGAGCTATTTACAATTGTCCCTATATTGATTCATGAGCTCTACTAATGGAATAAAAAGAAAAAAGAGACAAAAAATTTTGTTTTGACATACGGCTCGAGCCCAAGCCATGCACACAAAATGAATGCCCAGGGTGGGATGCAACTCTGAAGAGTTGCATGGGATTCATATGTCCAAAGTCCCACAAGTGTTACTCAAGAAATGAGCAATGAAAAACTCACTATCCAAGAGCTTGGTTTGCCAATTGTCAAGCAAAAGTTTGGTAGCAAGCGCCCGCGACGAGTTTTGGGTCTTCTCATGGGAAGTACGCCTAGGCCTAGGATGGATCGGGCGATGGGTATAAATAGAATCGCTACCTAGATTAGGTCTAGGAACCATATATGTAGCGCCCTTGTGGAATGGCTGATCTTTACCAAAGCATGTGTCCTGAGTTTAGGTATAAGGATGGGAAGGTGTTAGGAACCTAACCCGTAGGTTTGCCTTCACTCACTGTGTTACAAATCCTAGTCCTATCAAAAGTGTAAGGTTGAATTTATTCAACCATCTAATTGGCTTTATTCCGTGCCAAATTTGCTTGTAATTCAGCATTTAGTAACCCTGTATTTAGGTGGGTTTGATGTAAGGGTAGTGAGTGAGATAGAGTGAAGATTGCTCAAGAGTGTGCAAGAAAACAGAGACTCGCGGCTGCAAGCCGCCAGACCCAGCACACGTGCCAAGCATGCTGGAAGATGAACAGTCATGCTAGCTGGAGCACTACAGGACAAAACAGGGCAACTGGCCATACGGTTATCTCGCGACTTAGTCAAGCCGCGAGGTCAAGCCGCGAGCCACCCCTGTTTTGTAAAACCTGACGTTTCACATTCCTCTCCCACTCCAGTATAAATACCCCTTTTACCCACAATTGTAAGAGAGCTTCCAGAGAGAATTTTGAGAGAGAAACCCTAAAGAAAAACAAGATTGATTCACCCACAATCTATACCTTAGAGTCTCTCCAAATTCCTCAACTCTCTTCCTCTCCATTGTCAAATCCTTGAGAGGCATTATACCAAACCTGGTTCTCACCATCATCATCACTGTGGGACAGCTGTTTGGATTTCTGGGAAGCAGTTAGGAAGGAACCAATCTTCATTGGTTGATGCTACGGTCTAGTAGCGGAATCCGGAAAGCTAAAAAAGAAAAAGGTTCGGCGCAACCTCGTTGGAGCAAGAAGCTTGGAGGGCTTAGGTGCACTGGGTAGATTAGGCTTGGAGGGTCTATTGCTGTCCATGTATCCCAACTGTATTTTCTAGTGGATTGTTTACTGCTTGGAGGGCGGCGGAGAGGTTTTACGCCGAGGGCTTCGGTTTCCTCTTCGATAACACATCGCGTGTTATCTTTGTGTTTGCATCTTCCTTCCTCTCTATCTTTGCCTTTTTATTATCAGCTGTGGATTTTATTTTGTTTTGGCTTAGATAGTTTTTAACCAATTTCATATTATAGCATATGTTAAGTTTCCGCACACTAGTTGTTTGACATATTGCTTGAATTGGTTAAGTTGTAATTTGGGGGTCTAAACGTTCAAAGGTGTTTATACACGTTTTTGAACTTTCAATTGGTATCAGAGCGGGTACACTTGTTCTGGTTTTATTACCTAAGTGTGATCCTAGACCCCTGTGCTGTGGTTGTTGTTATGGAAAATACCATGCTGAATTGTAGCTTAAGTGTTTGTGAAAATGACTCTATGCATATGTTTGAAAAGTGTTTTAATAATGATCTCATAGAGTTGTTAAAAACTAATAAACATGCTAGAGTATTTGTTCACATGCTGGAATATCTTGAAAATCAGAATCATGTCTTACACAGTAGCATATCTAAATCTAAATCATTGATTAAGAAATATAAAAGAAAGAATAGAATGTTGTGTGAGATGATTGAGAATCTGAAAATGAAAAATCAATCTGAAAGAAGCATGAAAACTGATGATGAGTTTGTGTTTGAAGGTCAAGAATGTTTGTCACATGTGAACCTATTTGTGCATACCTCATTGAAGGTGTTTAATGCGTGTTTGTGGTATCTTGACAGTGGGTGTTCTCGCCATATGACAGGGGATAAGTCACTGTTTAAGACACTCAAAGAAAAGGTTGGTGACTATGTGACCTTTGGTGATGGAAGTCATGCTCAAGTCCTAGGCAAAGGAACCATTGAGATACCTGGTTTGCCGCTGTTGAAAGATGTGCTGTACATAAAAGGGCTGAAGGCGAATTTGCTGAGCATCACTCAAATTTGTGATGATGATTTCCTGGTACAATTCTCCAAGAAGGGATGCTTGATCATCAATGAAGAGGGGATTCAGGTTTTGGAGGGAAATCAGACTACAGATAACTGTTATGGAATAGTTCCCACGGCACCCATATCGTGTAGAAGTGCTCGTGTGGATATGTTGGAGCTGTGGCATCACAGATTTGGGCATGCCAACTTCAAACAAGTAGCAAAAGTCTCCAAACTTGAAGCAGTCGAGGGACTTCCTAAGTTTGGAAAAGTGAAGAAGACCGTTTGTGGTGCGTGTCAAATGGGAAGCAAACTAAGGCAAGTCATCACAAGGTGAATGTGATTGCCACTTCTCGGTGCTTGGAGTTACTCCATGTTGATCTAATGGGGCCTACCAGAACTGAAAGCCTAGGGGGGAAGAGATACATTATGGTCATTGTGGATGACTACTCAAGATACACTTGGGTTGAATTCCTTAGAGAAAAATCAGAAGCATGTGAGAGGTTGGAGATTCTGTGCAAGAAACTACAAAACGAAAGAGGGATTCCAGTTGCCAAAATTAGAAGTGATCATGGGAGGGAATTTGAGAATGCAAGATTCGAGTCCTTCTGTGAGAAGAATGGAATTAAAAGAGAATTTTCAGCTCCCAAAACTCCACAACAAAATGGAGTGGTAGAGAGAAAAAATCGTGTGATTCAGGAAATGGCAAGAGTCATGTTGCTTAACAAGCAAATACCTCAAAAATTTTGGGGAGAAGCTGTCAACACCTCTTGTCACATTGGCAATAGGATTTTCTTTCGAGTTGGTACAAAGAAGATTGCCTATGAGATATGGAATGGGAAGAAGCCTAAAGTGAAGTATTTCCGGGTGTTTGGAAGTAAATGCTATATCCTAAATGATCGGGAGAATCTTGGGAAGTTTGATGCGAGAAGTGATGAGGGTATTTTTCTTGGGTACTCTACTACAAGTCGAGCGTATAGAGTGTTTAACAAGAGAACAAAGACTGTGATGGAGTCCATAAATGTCAAGATTGATGATGCCTTATCTAAGGTGGAAATGATTGATGATGTAGAAGGGCCGAGCACCAAAGAGCCCGATGTTGAGGTAGAAGCTTTGGATATAGAAGGTGAAGAACCTATACCAGAAGTAGAATCGACTCCCATCAACCCAAGAATGGAAACGAGATCGATGTCTAGAACATCAAGTCCTCTTACTCCTCCGGAAGTTCATCCTCCTATCTCTCGAAGTGATGAAGTTTCCACTTCAAAAAGGCCATCTTCAAGAGTTATCAAGAATCATCCGGAAAGTAACATCATAGGATCTCTTGATGACGGTCTTCGCCTCAGGAAAGGAAACATTCTGCTAGCCAATCATGTAACATATCACTGCTATCTTGCACAGTTTGAACCAAAAAGGGTTGAAGAGGCTCTTCAAGATGAGAATTGGGTTGAGTCAATGCATGAAGAGCTGAATTTGTTTGTGAGGAATGATGTGTGGGAACTTGCTCCAAGGCCTGAGAACATTCATGTTATAGGCACAAAATGGATTTTTAAAAACAAAACTGATGAAGATGGAGAGATAATTCGAAACAAATCTCGGTTAGTAGCTCAAGGATACACTCAAGTAGAAGGAGTAGATTTTGATGAATCTTTCGCTCCGGTGGCAAGACTCGAATCCTCCATTGCGTGCACTTTGAATTTCAAACTTTATCAAATGGATGTAAAGTGCGCATTTCTGAATGGATATCTAAATGAGGAAGCATTTGTTGAGCAACCAAAAGGATTTGAGGATCCTCATTTTCCAGATCATGTATTAAGATTGAAGAAAGCCCTTTATGGCTTAAAACAAGCGCCTAGAGCTTGGTACGATCGTCTTACACATTATCTTCTAGATAGAGGTTTCAAAAGAGGGTATGCTGACCGAACTCTGTTTGTCAAAAATGATGAAGATTATCTCCTTGTGGCACAAGTCTATGTTGATGACATAGTGTTTGGGGCAACCATCGAAGATCGTGCTACTGAATTTTCTGAGGAGATGAAGAAGGAGTTTGAGATGAGTATGGTGGGGGAACTCACATTTTTCTTGGGTCTTCAAGTCAAACAACAGAAGGAGGGTATATTTGTATCTCAAGAGAAGTATGCCAGAAACATTGTCAAGAAGTTTGGACTAGACTCCAAAAAACATGCCTCCATTCCCATGAGCTCATCCACTAAACTGAATGTTGATTCGTCTGGAGTCGAAGTAAGTCCTACATTGTATAGGAGCATCATAGGGAGTTTGCTCTATCTTACAGCCAGTAGACCGGACATTGCTTTCAGTGTTGGCGTTTGTGCCAGGTACCAAGCTAATCCGAAGGAATCTCACCTGACTGCTGCTAAGCGAATCATTCGATATGTGAATGGTACTTCAAACTATGGTCTGTGGTATTCAAAAGACTCAAATGCTTGTCTTGCTGGATATTCAGATGGTGACTGGGCTGGGAGTGTAGACGATCGGAAAAGTACTTCAGGTGGCTGTTTCTACCTTGGCAACAATCTTGTCTCGTGGATGAGCAAGAAGCAGAATTCCGTGTCTCTATCTACTGCTGAAGTAGAATACATCGCTGCTGGAAGTTGCTGCACTCAGTTTCTTTGGATGAAGAAATTACTTCATAACTATGGAATTCCTCAAGAAACGATGTGTGTCTTCTGTGACAACACCAGTGCCATCAATCTTTCCAAGAATCCTGTCCAGCATTCAAAATCTAAACACATAGAGATACGTTACCATTTCATTCGGGATTTGGTAGAGGAAAGAGTTGTGTGTCTTGAGTTCATACACACCGACAATCAAAAGGCGGACATCTTCACCAAGCCTCTCGATGGTCTACGGTTTGAATCACTCCGTAAGACCATTGGTGTTGGTACAATTCCTTGACTCTCTTGTGCGTTGTGTGCTTCACATATTTATAATATGATAAGTCTGTTTGTGTTGGGGCACGCACTTCTTTGTTAGCTCTTTGTGCAACATGTTTATTGTTTGTTTGTCCATTTGTGATTACTGTTGCTTCTTTCTATGTTTGTTCAATCATTTTCTTCTTTTATGTCAAAAATCCAAAAATCACATAAAAATTAGAAAATCAAAAAGCTTGATTGACATTGTTGAGTTTTTGTCTCAAAACTTGTTTTGCCTTGTACCTTTGTGCTAATGGCTTTGTGCATTTTCGAGCATTGCTTGTTTCTTTGCACTCATATCTCTGTGGGAGAAATCTTGAAATCTTTGTGATTGTTGTAAATAGATCTTCAAACTTGTCATGATTGATTAGTGAATGGTTTTGTTGATCTTGAGACATGCATAAACTTGTGTCTATATATCTTCCCACTCTTTATTTTTGTTTTGCTAAAAAGAGCTCACCAAATGTAAATCTCCAAATGAAAAAAGATATTGAGCTGCAAAAGCCTGTCGCACATTCTACTATTTGACTAGGAAAAAGGGTAAGCGACCTTATATTAAAGAGAATGTTTATTCAAAAAGCCAAAGGCTTGTTCTTTAAAGTGAAATGTCATATATCACTCTCACAATGAGAGATGATTGCCTCAAAAGATCAAAAAGATCAAATGTTATGATTGAAAGTGGAGTCAAATGTTACGCTCCAAGTTATGTTATCAAGTTGTGTGGGAGGTCATATATACATATTTCTATAATTGAGATGGGTCACATGATCTAGTGCTAATTGTGTATGCCTTGGTTGAATTGATCATTGAAGCTTCACATTAGACGAAGGACTATCTCATTGTTGATATCCACACACAACACACAAGTTTATGTTCAATAAATGCCATATTCATTTGTGTGATTGTACTTGATGAAATGTGTTTTCACATGCTCAATCTTTGTTTATTTAAGCACAAAAAGATTTTTGAGTGTTTTAGGTGTTTTTGGAAAGTATTTTGTTTGAAAAATCTGAAAATTTCAAAAATCCAGTTTTGCCCTGTTTTGGCGGCTTAGTCGCGGGTATGTCAAGTCGCGTGCCTCAGTCGCGTCTTCGCGGGTCATTTTTGGTGACTTGTTCGCGAGTGGAAGGTCCAGTCGCGCGGTTTACTCAGAGATTTTCGCAGCTCAGCTCGCGACTCACTCGCGAGTAGACCTTCCAGTCGCGAAAAACACTTAGAAAAATTTTTTCAAATTTTTGTCCTTGAGTGTTTTGGCGGCTTGATCTGGCGACTTTTTGGCGACTCGTTTAAGTCGCGAAAATCGCGTGTTTTGGAAATACAGGGGCAGTTTTTAAACTTTTTGTTTTTCCCTCGATCTTTTTGTGACTGTTCATCGTCTTTCTCATCTACTCTTACCCTTTCACACCGTGCCTCCATTTTTTATCTTCATTGTTTGCCTCTTTTCAGCTCAAAATCATCGAGTAACAGGTATGATTTTTCTGTCTTAAACTCCATTCTACTTGTTGTTATGGTTTTCCCTCTGGACTATTCGCATTTGATTGTGATTTTGAGATGAGTTTTTAGCTCAGCTATTACTCTTTGTCCATGCTTAGCTTATGGAAGCTTTTGTTTCTGTTTTGAGCTATTTTATATTGTTGGTTTTGTTCTTCATCATGTGCTTAGCTAGGGTTAGCTATTTTTGTCTGATCTGCTGTTGATGTGGTGTTTCAAAATGATCCTGTGTGATATCCTGTTGATGTGTTGTTGAATGTGGGTCCTTTTTCAGTTGATTGTGTGGTTTTATTTTGACTCCCTCTACTGTGTAGTTCAATTTGGGCTATTTGTGTCCCTCATTGCTATTTTCTGGCCATTTTCATCCAGCTATTAGGGTTTCTTCATTATCCCTAAATTTCCACTAACCCAATGCTAATAAAGTCTGTTGGATTGTGTTCTGCCATTTCCTTTGTTCATAATACAGACTAGTCATGTCACCATTCAAGAAAGCTGCTGTGAAAGGAGGTAGTTCCAAAGGGAAGGAACCGGTAATTGATGTTAATGATTACCCACCTCAAACAAAAGGGACTCACTCTTCATCAAAGAGATTCGATCCCAACAAGTTCAGATCATATGCAGCCTATCAGTCTTATGAGAATTACTTTCTACATGCCACACCATTACTATAAAGAGCTGTGGATTAGCCCTCACTTCATGACACTAACATTCCAAAATGGTTTGCTCACAAGGATTGGAATTACCTTCTCTCTGATCTGGATGACGCGTATGAAGATTTGATAAAAGAATTTTATGCTAACGCAATTGTGGAAGGAGATGAACTTAAGTGCTGGGTTCGGAAAAAGAGCTTTTCTGTCTCTCCTGCATATCTGGCAGAAATTCTTCACATCAACAGACCAATTTTCCGACATTCACCGGTTTATGATGATCTCTGTCCTGATGAGGAGCTTCTCAAAGAAAGTCTTGGTCAAGACTTGGAGTTCTCACCCAATGGGAAATCCATCAGTGTTTCCTCTCTTTCTCCAAAACTGAGAGTGCTTACAATTGTGATGTTTCACAATTTGTATCCTTTATCAAGCACTGGGTATATGAACCTCGGACGTGCTTTGTTTCTTCATGATCTAATCTCTGATGTGGAAATAGACATCTGTGCTCATATCTTTCATGTTCTGCGCAAAACGGTTCTTCGAACTGAGTCTCGGATATGCGTTCCTTTCTGCAGTCTCATTTCACGGATCTTGAAGCTCAAGGGAATTTATCCAACGGTAGATGAATCTCCTATCTCAAAACCAAGTCCAATCAACATGCGTACATTCAATGCAAGCATTGGACATAGTCGGAAGAGAGCCAAACCAGAAACTTCTGCATCTCACAGTGGATCTCATTTCAGCACTCTCTCCCTAGATGAGAAACTTGATCGCATTGTATCCTCTGTCCATGAGTTGAATACAAAGATGTCTGGACTCACAGCTTCTCTACACCATCAAAGCACTCGATGGGATATGAAGTTTACTTCTCTTCAAACTCAATTGGATCAAATTCAGAGAAAGCTGGAAGAGGATGAATAGCCTATTCCGTGACAAAAAGGGGGAGTGATAGGCATGATCAGAGGGGGAGGATATTACCTAAGGGGGAGTGTCTTTACATTCTTCTTCAGTTTAAGTTTTCACTTTAAGTTGATATATTGTGGTTTGTAAACTGTTATTCAGGATGTTTTGTGGTTTGTACCCATGTGCTTTTGTAAGCTTTTAGGGTTAATGTTTTATGCATAGTTTGTAGGCTTTATGGTTTGTACCTTGCTTATTGCAGCCTTTATGCTATTTTGAAATCAGTACTTTAATCTAAATGTCTTGCATTTTGGTTTATGTACTGTCACTCTTGTGCCCTTGTAGGATTGTTCCTAGATGCATATACCCTGTGTACTATGCATTGGTTGAGTGTTGAACATACAAGTGTCTTGCCTTGTGCTTGTTAACTTGTATGTCTTTGTGTTCATTCCAAGTGTGAATGAGCACTGTGATCACTACCTTGTGGTGTTCACTTGGTTGATCAAGCCATGGTTTGTTTCTTAACTCCATCTTTGCTTGATCACATATTGCTTGTTTCATATGCATTTTATAATTTTCTGCTTACAATGATCATGGTGTATTGTTGTGTTTCAGGAGTATTATGTTCATATGATTCAAGTGCTTCACAGCTTCTAGAGTTAGGTGTGAGTGAGTTTTGATCAACCGTTCCCAACTCACATTTTAAGTCTAGAGTCTGTTTTAGGGTTTTGTCACGGAATAGCCAAAGGGGGAGATTGTAAGGTTGAATTTATTCAACCATCTAATTGGCTTTATTCCGTGCCAAATTTGCTTGTAATTCAGCATTTAGTAACCCTGTATTTAGGTGGGTTTGATGTAAGGGTAGTGAGTGAGATAGAGTGAAGATTGCTCAAGAGTGTGAAAGAAAACAGAGACTCGCGGTTGGGACTCACGGGTGACTCGCGGCTGCAAGCTGCCAGACGCAGCACACGTACCAAGCATGCTGGAAGATGAACAGTCATGCTAGCTGGAGCACTACAGGACAAAACAGGACAACTGCCCATACGGTTATCTCGCGATTGGATCTCGCGACTTAGTCAAGCCGCGAGGTCAAGCCGCGAGCCACCCCTGTTTTGTAAAACCTGACGTTTCACATTCCTCTCCCACTCCAGTATAAATACCCCTTTTACCCACAATTGTAAGAGAGCTTCCAGAGAGAATTTTGAGAGAGAAACCCTAAAGAAAAACAAGATTGATTCACCCACAATCTATACCTTAGAGTCTCTCCAAATTCCTCAACTTTCTTCCTCTCCATTGTCAAATCCTTGAGAGGCATTATACCAAACCTGGTTCTCACCATCATCATCACTGTGGGACAGCTGTTTGGATTTCTGGGAAGCAGTTAGGAAGGAACCAATCTTCATTGGTTGATGCTACGGTCTAGTAGCGGAATCCGGAAAGCTAGAAAAGAAAAAGGTTCGACGCAACCTCGTTGGAGCAAGAAGCTTGGAGGGCTTAGGTGCACTGGGTAGATTAGGCTTGGAGGGTCTATTGCTGTCCATGTATCCCAACTATATTTTCTAGTGGAATTTTTACCGCTTGGAGGGCGGCGGAGAGGTTTTACGTCGAGGGCTTCGGTTTCCTCTTCGATAACACATCGCGTGTTGTCTTTGTGTTTGCATCTTCCTTCCTCTCTATCTTTGCCTTTTTATTATCTGCTGTGGATTTTATTTTGTTTTGGCTTAGATAGTTTTTAACCAATTTCATATTATAGCATATGTTAAGTTTCCGCACACTAGTTGTTTGACATATTGCTTGAATTGGTTAAGTTGTAATTTGGGGGTCTAAACATTCAAAGGTGTTTATACACGTTTTTGAACTTTCAAAAAGGTTTCTAACATGTTATTCTAGTCTCACACACTCTAACATGCATCTAAAGCATACAACATTGCATATCATCCCATTCACAATGGTATATTTCTAACATTCACCTAATCAATTCATGCATTATATCCATGGGAATTAAGCATCAACAAGGTATCAACATCAATAAGGTAGTAGCATGTGATCATGGAGTCCAATCAAACATATTCAATATCCAAGCTTTCAAACATAGGCATCAATCATGTCATACTCATCATCCAAAGATAGATGCATGTTCATATTCATATGCATGACTCATCTCACTTGCCTCACTATATCACATAACCTATGCATTAATTCGTGCTTAAGTTCTATGCATGTACATGTTATTATCCAAGCATGTTAAAACCTAATCTCTAATCTTTCAATTAAACCAAAGGAACATGTTATATTACTGACCCAAAGATCTAAACATGTAAAACTAAACCAAATAGAAACAAAACTTGTGAAAAAAACTGCTCAAAGCAAATAAAACTTGAAGAACCCTAATTATGGGTTTTTGGGCACGAGCATGCATGCACATGCACGGGGAATGCGTGTGCATCCCATTTTCATGCGTACACATGTTGCGAGTATGCGTATGAATGCATGGAGCATGCACACGCATATAGGTCTAGAAACACAAATCCCAGAAAACACAGAACATATAATTAAAACCGAAAATCCAACAACCTATCATGCTTTTAATATGAAAATTAACAAGAAAGATGTTAAATACACAAAAGAAAACAAACAAATAAACATGAAAATGAAGAGACAAAGTTTGAACCTTTACCTCAACACTAGAACTATTTAGAGCTTTAATGTAATCATTCCCCTTAGTCAATCTAATCGATAAAAAAACTAAGAAGTTTATTAAGCTTAAAACTTGAAGGACAAGACCAAAATAAGTCCCAACCAAGCAATTGTAACTTGAGTTTGTTTACTATAAAAACTCCATCTTTGATTCACTATTTTTTAGTGAATTCGGTGTCTATTTGTGAAAGAGCCTTTGGGGCTTTTTATAGTGATCATAGAGGGATATAAAGTGATGTCGTCATTGGGTAACGGGGGCTCGGGTTGTAAGGGCTACAAAATGAGAAGTCTACAATTGCCACTCTTTTATTCGTTAGCTTCGCTAATAGAATCAAAAGTAAAAGAGACATAACATTTTGTTTTGACGTATGGCTCGAGCCTAATCCACACACACGAAAAATTGTAGATACCTCACTTTGTACTCCTTACAAGTCGGGCCCTCGTTCCCCAATGATGGCAGTACTCTAGAGCCTAAGCATGGTTTGGGGCCCAATCTTGGTGTAGACACTGTATTTTGTCTGCCTTTGATTTGTGTACTAGACCCCGAAAATTCTAAAAAAATTATCTTTTCTCCATGAGGCCACGGAAACATCTAGATTGACGTGGCAGAACTCATTCATGCATTGGAGCACTCAAAGTGCCATTTTAGGTCAAATTCATGAAAATGCCCCTACTCAGCCCTGGGTTGACCAACAATCAAAATGGGTCAAAATCATCCCAAAATAACATTTTTCATGTTTCTACATTAAACCCGAGCTACTAGGTGATTTTCATCAATTTTGACCAAGTTTGACCTAAGGTTGACTCCCGAGGGCACTAGAAACCCTAATTTTGATACGATCATCAGAATAGCTTAGGACCAGTGCCATTGTGAATATGATCAAATTCCCTTTCCAATGACTATTCATGGGTCGAAATCGGAATTAAAACGGTTGAGATATCCAGAAATTCATGAAAAGTGCATTAGCACACTTCCCAAGGCCATAACTTTTGATCAGACCATTAAATTTTCAATTTTATTAGTGTTCTGGAAGCTAGACATCTAGATCTTTTTGGAGACATCATGATCAACTCAATCTAAGTCTAGGAAGGCCTTTAAAATGTGCTCAAATTCAAACTAGGATAGGGCCAGAATTACTAATATCAGCACAGTGTGCGGGCAGCTGAAGGGTAACTTTTTTTTTTTATAAAAGCCTCCAGAACCCTCATTCTACCCCCCCCCCCCCAAAAAAAAACAATTTTTTTGGGCTGTTTTAGGCAGATTCTCTCTCTTGTTTCTCTCCTAAATACATCAAAATACCTTAGAACACCAAAACTTCTCACATTTTTCATACAATCTTCAAGGTAGCGTTCTTGCACTTAATCTTCCTCTCCTTGGTTCCATACCTTGGATTTGAGGTTTAGGGGTGTGAATGTAGCCTTTTAGCTACAACCCACACCCCTTTCTTTTTATTACTTTTCCTTGCTTCTTTTTGCTCATAGAATTCTTTATTTGCTTTTCCTAGAATGTTTTAGCTTCCTAGCATGTTTTATAGCTTTCCTAACATGTCTACTTGCTTTTTGCCATGATTTAGCACTTTGATGTTGTTGGCCTAGCCTTCCTAGGCTAGTATATGTCTCTTTTTCATGTTTTTGCTTAGATCCACATGTTTTTAGACTCTCTAGGTCTAGGCCTTGCTATGTGCTTTGTGCCTTCCATGGGTATGTGCTTAGGTGGCTACATCCGTCCCTCCTAGGGTTTCTTTGGATGTGACCACCTGTGAGATACACCTCCGTGGTGACGGTGTGCCAGATTCACCCCTTTCTCCGCTCCATGCGATGTTGATATGCTTGCCTTGCTTGCTTTGTGCCACTCGATTGGCTTTCTTTGCTTCTATGCTTTCTTGTTGCATGCTTGCCTTCATGTTCATGTATAAGTTTGTATGTCATCCATGCTTCAATCCAATGGAGCTATGGACACTCAATCCAAACCTACATTTGTCCTCTTAGGATGCTCCATTTTCTTTGATAACATGTTTGTTTGCCTCTTCGTGTACTTCACATGTTTGTCTACCCCTGTTAGGAATCTTTCCCTGCTTGTCTTTAGCATGCTTTTCCTTTTGTTTGTTTCTTTGCTTGTCTGTTGGCTTGTTTCTTTTTGTCTTTGCATGCACACACAATGAAGAAAAGGGTGCAACCACCTAGATGCAAGCAAAAAGGGCAAGAATGGAAGTAAGAGAATGCAAGCTTACAAGGGTAATGATCAGTAGATTAGGGGGGCCAAGCCCCTTCAAAGCGGTCTTCTCTTTCCTTCTCTTTAAGCCTTTTCTCTAGAACATGTATTAGGGTCCCCATCCATGTACCCCCTTTTATTTTCCAGCTCCTTGCTTGGGCCGTTGTGGGCATAAGGGAAAAAGTGTCAGAGTCAACATTTAGTTATATGGTTTAGGAACTATGAATATAGTGTCCTTTCAAGGAAGGACCATTGATCTTACTATTAGAGTATAGGTTCAGAGTTTAGATACACTCTTGGGAAGGTGTTAGGCACCCAAGATCGCCCAACCCTAAGGTTGACCTCCCATCAATTTGTCTTACGTCTTAACCTTATTAAAAACATTTTTAACACTTGCGTCTATACTTACACACACACTAACATACATCTAAGCATATAATCATGGTATCTTTCAACCCAAACAAAACATACTTATCTATCTACCCAAACAAAAGGGAACCAAACATACCAAAGAAACCCTAGCCTTCATCTAACATGTGAAAACCTATCATGCATCTAAAACAAGGCAGCAAGCATATTATTATAGCAAGGAAAATATATTACAAACCCTAACCATACATCTAAGCATGTTCCATCATATCATCAAAGTGAAACCCTAACATAAATGTATGGACATTGCTAATGCATGACTTACCTTTCAACAGCACTGCACCTATGGCATCAATGCATGAACTTGTGAATGAATGGCATTAAAACCAAGAAAAACCTAATCTAAACATGTGATAACAAACAATCATGTTAAAAGGTGAACAAGCAATTATGGGATTTAAAACATATGAAAAAGGGGCTACACAGAACAAACATGTAAATTCAGAAACAAAACAAACAAAAAAATTGGCGTTTCTAGGTAATGGCATCATGCACACTAGAACATGTATGCATATGCATGAGTTTAGCCTTACCCAAAAAACCTAATTAACACATAAATAGAGCGAAAGCCAAATAAAGAGAAAAACGTAAATCTAGCAACCAAATATGCTTAAAAACATAAAGAAAATCTAAAACTAACCTAAACAAACATACGTAAACATAAACTAAACAAAGAAACAAATTTAAAGAAAAGATTAAAGGTAGAAAAGAAAAAATAAAAATTCAAAAGAATACCTTAAAGCAAAAGCTCTTAGGATTGATTTTTGACTGTTCCTCTCAGTCTAATCCATCACAATTCAATAAAATAGTGATTAGAAATCTTAAACTCAAATGATTGAGAACAAAAAAGGTTCCAATCAAATAAAAATGACTTAAGGGTGTTTTGTGAAAAGCTCCCTTTTGATTCACTATTTTCTAGTGAATCTTAGGGTTTTCCTATGGGATTTCTGTGTGTTTTGAAAATGTACCATGTAAGGCTTTATATAGTGGAAAAAATGGGGTTTGGAATGGCTCCCAAATGATGTGGGATTCGTTCCAAACCTCAACTATTATTGCAAAAAAACTTGCCTATCTTATATTTCTAAAATCCTAGCTGCGTACACAGGAATGTGCTTGCGTACGTATGCTTTAGCTCGCGCACGCAGGTTGAAGGCTACTTTGGTAATTTTATTTCCAAAAATAGATATTTTCTCATTTAAAATGTTATATTTTCCATTTTAACACTCCTCAAGTCAATTTAATATCTTATTCCGCTCCAAACTGGCCATGGGCTTTAGAGTTCGATCATTCATGGGGAATGGGGGCTCGAGTCATAAGGGGTACAAAATGTGATGTCTATAGATGCCCCTCTTTTGATTCGTGAGCTTCATTGATGGAATCAAAAGAATAAGAGACAAAACTTTTATTTTATTTTATTTTATTAATTTATTTATTTTTACATATAGCCAACCCACGCACACGACACACATCACGCATATATGGGGCGAGGTGCAACTTCGAAGAGCTACGTAGGATTCGTATGTCTGAAGTCTCACCTTTATTGCTTGGGAAATGAGCAGCAACAAGTTCACTATCCCAGAACCTGTTTTGCCACTTGCAAGCAAATGGCGAATGACTCACTATCCTAGAGTCACTAAAAAGAAAAATGAAAATAAACTGAGGTGCTCTTATGAGCTAACCTAACAAACAACAAAATGATATAGTCTCTATGGTGTCCATCTAGGGCTTTTGCCTCAAACTTCTTCGGGTGACTTGTTCCTCTTGTCTTGTTCACTTCCTTCTCTACCTTTTCTGGTGAGGCGCTTACCTTGGGTTGGTCTTGGCCTCTTTCTCTATCACTATCTTTACCTTTTTCTACTATGCTTGCATGTTCAATTCCCGGAGGACATGTGCCCAAGTAGGATCCACTAGGGATGGTGAAAAACTTGCTGAGGAATGGATATGCATGAGGAGGAATCTTCTGCCTCTCACGACTTGCTTGGAGACGAGAAACTCGCTGAGGAGTGGTGTAGATGTGCAATCCACTAGGGAAGAATCTTTTGCTTCCTTCATGGCTCATGGAGGACTTTGGGGAAGAATCTTTTGCTTTGAGGATTTTTTGGATGGGACCCAATGGGAAAAATCTTCTGCTTTCTTACTAGAGATAATTTGGGGTAGAATCTTCTGCTTCCTCATTGGAGATTTCTTTAATGTGCTTGGGTCTATCGGGGAAGAATCTTCTGCCTCCACTATGGGGATGATATTTTATATATTTAGGAAGAATATTCCACTTCTTTACTATGGACTCACTTTAGATGCTTGAAATATTGAGGAAGAGTCTTCTACTTCCTTAGTGAGGGTGATGTTTGATAGGTTTGATCCATTTAAGGAAGAATCTTATGCTTCCTTCACTAGGGGTATCGCTTCAGATGCTTGAAATGTTGAGGAATAGTCTTCTACTTCCTTACTGAGGATGATGTTTGACATGCTTGATCCGTTGGGGGAGGGTTCTTGATGTGCTTGAACCACTGGGGATGATTCTTGAGGTACTTGATCCACTGGGAGAACTTTTTGATGTGCTTGATCCAATAGGGAATTTTTTTGAGGATTTATGTCTAATAGTGGAAGTCTCGAGATGTCCCCTTTTTTTATACTGTTCACGACAAAACTACAAGTAGTTTAGTGGTGAGGTCTAAATTACACGTAGTTTAGCCATCAGGTGTGTTCCCGCCTTTTCATTTTCTCCAATGGCTACCAACTATTTCTTTTTTTCTTCTTCATTCTCTTCATGTCCCTCACCTTTTGATATTCTTCATAACTCTTCTCTCTCTTTTTTCTCTACAAAAACCTCCCTCCTCTCTTTCTTTTCCTTACTTCCTGACTCTTTCATTCTTTCAAACTATTTTATATTCTCATTTTCTCTCTTTCTCTCATCATCCTCTCCAATGGCACCCAAGGCCAAGAAATCCTCCTATGTCCTATCTTCTAATGCCTTCCATGTCACCCGCTAGAGTAGAGCCTCGTGGGACCTCCACCATTGACATACCGGCCAAAGAATCACATTCCCATGGGTGAATATATAAGTTTTTCTCTTCTTCTTTTTCTCATTTTCAAGTTTCTCTCTGATCTTCGGTTTGAATGTGTTTTTGGCTATGCAAATGCTTGGGTTTTTCTAAGGGATGGGTTTAGATAAAAACCTGAGGTCTTAGGAGGGGTAAGGACATGTCTAGGATTGATTTTGGATGATACTTCTTTGAAAATGTTGAAGAACAACTTCTTTATGTGTTCTTGCGTGCGTGGGCTCAGGCTTATGTATGCAGCTTGTATTCATGCGTACGTAGCTTTGTTCTTGCATACGTAGGTATGTTCTTGAGTTTTGTGTATGTGGGAATGGACCTATGTGAGTGGGGTGTTTTCTGTGTGCATGGGTATTGATTTGCATACGTGAGACGCTTAGCAGAAACCTTACTTTACCCATTTCCAACTCCATTTTCAACTGTATCACTTCCACCTGCAATTCTAACACACATTTTTGTCATTTTTGCATCTGAATATCGTTGCAAAATTCTTTTTATCTTCACTCTCACTTTGAAACACCATCTTCCTTGAATTTTGCTTGAATCAGGAATCTAATGACATTTTTCTTTTTACAGTCATCATCCCCTTATGCTAGTAAGAGAGGTACCAATAAGGTGGTGGAATGTTTCAGCCTACTTGCTCCCAAAACCAAGGGTTACATCTAGGAGGCGGGCTTTAAGCCTAACATCAGTCTTTTTCCAAAAAAGTCTACAAGTGCCACCTTGGTGCAATGCCTTATTAAGAGGTGGTGGCACTCTATCTGCACCTTTCATTTTGTCGAGCAAGAGATGATGGTGACTCCCTACAACTTCTATTGCATGATCGGCTTTAGTTTCAAGGGGGACATCATTAGTTTGGACGGCGTGTTGGGTGTCTAACTAGGCATTGACTTGTTGGATTGGAAATATTCCACTAAGACCGTCTGCTACTTCAACTTGGTGTCAGATTACATGTTCCTCCTATAGAGGAACATAGAGGAATGTGTTCATATGGCCAAGGCTAGCCGGTTTACACACCATAGATTAGGAACTTGACTTTTGAGTGAATGTGAGCCTAGGGTAGCCACCAGTTTACCCACTATAGATTAGGGACTTGGTAACTTTCGAGTGAATGTGAGCCCAGGACATGGTCACTGGTTTACCCACTGTAGATTAGGAACTTGGAAACTCTAAGTGATCGTGAGCTTGAGTTGCGGCCGCTGGTTTACCCACTGTAGATTAAGGACTTGACTTTTGAGTGAAAGTGAGCCTAGGGTGCGGCCACCAGTTTACTTACTGTAGAATGTGAGCCCAGAGCACAACTGCTAGTTTACCCATTATAGAATGCGAGCCAAAGCATAGCTACTAGTTTACCCATTATAAATTGTGAGCCTAAGACGTGGTCACTAGCTTACCCACTATAGAATGTGAACCCGAGGCGTGGCCGCCGGTTTACCCACTTTAGCATGTGAGCCCAGAATGCAGCTGCTAGTTTACCCACTATAGATTATAAGCCTAGGATGCAGCCGCTAACTTACCCACTGTAGAATATGAGCCTGAGGCACGGTCGTTAGTTTACCCATTTTAGCATGTGAGCCTAGAGCGTAGTTGTTGGTTTACCCACTGTAAAATGTAAGCCTAGGTTGCAGTCACTAGCTTACCCATTGTAAAAATATGAGCTTGAGGCGTAGCCGTTGGTTTACCCACAGTACAATGTGAGCCCAGGGTGCAGGTGTTGGTTTACCCACTGTAGATTGTGAGACTAGAACATGGTTGCTAACTTACCCACTGTAGAATGTGAGCTCAAGGCGTGGCTGCCGGTTTGCCCACTGTAGAATGTAAGCCCATAACTTAGCTACTAGTTTACTCATTGTAGATTGTGAGCCTAGGATACGGTCGCTAGCTTACCCACTGTAGAATGTGAGCCCGTGGCGCGGCTACTGGTTTACCCACTATAGCATGCTTGTAAGAATCTACTTTCTTGTGAGATCATACGCTTGACATAGACTTGTATAACATGTTTGCGAAAATGTATTAGTTCATCTGTATTGCTATTTAACTCATGGGCTTACCAATTATGGTTTAGTTTTATTGTTGTTTTATAGATCATGTCTCGAAGGGCTAGTTCCAAGGGAGACCGGGGAAGGGCCCCTGTTTATGCCACGTCCTATGGGGACAATTCTTCTGATGATGAGACCGCTTCGGCTAGCGAGCAGGCGGCTCGGGTTCTGCAGAGCCACTTTGACTGCAGGGGTGATGAAATGAGTCCCACCAGCGGTATCCCTATAGAGACCCGATCTAGGAGGCGGCGTTCAATCAAGACGGCCAACGTCTCCTCTGAGTCCTATACTATTTCCAGTGGGGTTTCTTCATGGCGTAGGTCAACTGTAAGGAAAGGGGCTTCTGAAGGAGAGACGTGAGCCAAGGATCTCTTCATTGACATAGAGGCTGACTTTTCCAGGGATGAGGTTTTGCCAGACTTAGGCTTTCGGAGGTGCAATTTGAGACCGATGTTCCTGCCATGCCAGGCCGGTGCTGATGCTCATACCGGAGCTGTAGATAGCGGCATCAGAGACACTCACCTTCAACGTGGGTTGAAGGATCATCCTTTCACTCAGGCGCGAAAGGGAGAGGTATTCTGTATTTCTTCCATTGTCATTTAGATTTCCATTACATGCATGCGCTAACAGATAGCTTTTGATTTTGAATGCAGGGGCCCAACAAGATCCAAGGTCGGGGTGCCTAGTCCACTTTTCTTCGGCTGCTGTTTGCTCTTAGGACCCACCAGAGGTATGTAGATTTTCTGAGAGAACAGGGATTCAAGGATTTCTTGCAGATCCCCCTATACACCATGAGGCACGGGATCAGGGAGGCTTTGGTACGGTGGTTTCATGCCGAGACGGGCACCTTTCACTTGAGTTGTGGGGAGCATGCGATCCTCCCTCTTGATTGGATAGCCATCCTAGGTATTAGATTTGGTGGACACCCGAATTTGATCAATGGTATGAGCTTTGAGATGACCTGCAAGCTCTTGGGCATCCCTCTCCCATTGACTACAGACACTAGAGGATAATTTAGGCCCATTGCGTCACCATCGATCCGCACTAAGTGGCTGTAGGGTAGCAATTCTTGGGGTGTGGCACCTACCGATATTCATCTTCAGCGGTTCTTCCTATGTTTTCTCGATAGTTGCTTCTTTGGCAACAACTACTCGGTATTATCCTACCAGCTACTGTGGGCCATAAGAGCAGTCTCTAGCATTGAGATATGATTGGGCGTCTGTCACTTTTGGCTTTTTCATTGCTTTCCTAAGGCGAGCTTCCTAGTAGGATTTTAAGAGTCTGTAGGGATTCTGGCAGATTTTGATGTGGTGGGCATATGAGTACATCTCAGCTTTGCGAACACGATACATGGGTTTGTTAGTAACAATGTATCCTTGAGCGTATGTTTGGGCTCTCTGTATGATCACCAGGGTCGTTGTGGTACAGTCGGTCACAATCTCTATGGCTTTAGACTGTGTCACCTGGGGTGAGATGGTAGTTCGCCCTTATGACGACTCATTGTTGGGAAGGCCAGAGCTTACTATCACTATGGGCCAGTCGAGGATATGACGCTAGTTTTGGGCCTTGTCGAGTTAGGAGTTCTTTTTGGCAGAGAGGACCTTCCATCAGGTTATGCCGGTCTTCAAGGCACCTAGGGATCCGCCTCCTTTTGGCTTGTCATTTGAGTCCATTGCCCTGGATGACATGGCTTACGCAACGGGCTTTTTTGATGCCTATGTGGATACCAGCAGGGTATTGCCACTTGGTTTGTAGAGTCCTCTACGGGGACTATTATTGGAGATGTTCTTGTGAGTGGACGTAGGGTGCTAGGAGGCATTGTTCTTGCTCGGGTGGCCTCTGGAGCAAAGTGGAGAGTGCATGCAAAGGCTCTATAGGCCAGGGTGACAAAGCTTGAGGCCACTACTACCACTAGGGAGGTACACATGCAGGAGGAGACTGCTGGGGCATTAGCTCGGGAGAGGGAGCTTTGGCAGAGGTATAGGGAGGCCCGAGCTACCATGGTAGAGAGAGAGCAGAGCTAGCTTCAGAGTTAGCTAGCCATGCCTTATGGCTATACCATGATTTTCAAGGGAAAGTTACGAGCAGCTTATATTCCTATTTTGCCTTCTCCTCATATTCCAAGCCAAGCGCCCATCATTCCTCCGTATGAGCCCGAGTACATGCTAGCTCCTCCAGGCCCACCAAGCAGTTAGGACCCTTTTGCTCAGGCCCAAGGGCCTTCTTAAGATCTGGGGTACACTCCAAGCACTTCAGGCGGTGTGAGTTCTTCCACCAGTCTTTTTGCAGGCAACGATGATAATGAATGTTAGGACATATGTGGAACATGTTAAGAGTGTATGTCATAAAGAATTGGTTAATCCTTTGACAAAACAAACTTGTAATTGGGTAGATCTAGGATATGTTTAATACTTCAAGGAACAAGAGTTCAAGTCCAAGTATTGAAGCCATGCAAATCTGTCCAAGAATCAAGTGAAGAAGTTTTGTTCATTAAAGCTTGATAGATAGCTCGACAAATGTATCTATTGAGATTTAATATTTAAAGCTCGACAGAGAGCTCGACAGCTGTGTCTATTGAGAATTACGAAATTCAGATTTCTAGATCTATTTTTCGTGCATATCCAAGCTATGTGTTTAGGTTTTTCTTTTCTCATAACCTTAGACATATATAAGGATTATTTTAAGGGCCGTCATAAGGTTGTTGCACTTGTTGTTACATACATATTGTGACTGAAGACAATCTACCCTAGTTCATCTTTCTCTAGAAGAAGCTACTATGTTTATGCGTCGTATGGTTTTGTAACCAAGGGGCTTCTTGATCTTCATCGTTTGGATGAACTGAAGAACTTTGCAACCAACATCTTTCTCAAGTTGGTGTGTTAGTCATGTTTTGGGATCCGTGCATCGATTGGTTAGTCATGTACTTAAAGCCGTGCATTGAAAAAAAGAGATTCTCACTACATTACAAGTTCGATTGTGTATTGGCATAAGAGTTCAACTGTACGTTGGTATAAGGTACTGGGATTCCTTTATTTGTAACTGCTTGTTTTGATAATAATGAATTTTTAGGAATGGTGACCTTAAATTCACCCGATGGGGTTTTGCCTCGGTGGTTTTCCCCATTCATAAACAAATCACCCATGTCAAATTTAATTTCTGCTGCGTTTAATTATTTGGTGATTTGTTTGTGCCACCACGTGTGTTGCATGTTAAATTGACTTAATTAATTCACTTGGCCAATTAATTGGTTAATTTATCTAAGGGGTCAATACATTCTTGGCATATCAAGTGGTATCAGAGCAAGCACATTTTGATTAGGATTAATCTTTGCTATGTGATCCATTGACCCCTGTTTGTCATGGATAGAGGACAGTCTCTTATTATGCCTCCTTTATTTGATGGCACTAATTATGCATACTAGAAAGTAGGCATGAGAGCTTTCTTGCTGTCCTTAGATGAGAAAGTGTGGCAAGCTGTGGAGATAGGCTGGACCAAGCCAAAGGAAGCGCCAGGTGATTGAGATGATGCAAAGATCAGATTGGAAAACTTCAATAGCAGAGCACTAAATGCTTTATTCAGTGCAGTCACCAATGAGGAGTTCAAGAAGATATCCTTCACTAAAACTACTAAGGAAGGATGGACCATCCTCTAGACAACCTATGAAGGAACTAAGGCTGTCAAGGATTCAAAGTTTCAAAGGCTTCCCACGAGCTTTGAAGAGATTAAGATGGAGGAGGATGAGTCGTTCGATGAGTTCTATGCCAAGCTAAAGGACATAGTGAACTCTGCCTTTAATCTTGGGGAAACCATTCCCGAACCCAAGATTTTAAGAAAGGTGCTCAGATCTCTTCCGAAGAGATTTCATGCCAAGATCATCGCCATTGAAGAATCAAAGGAAATTGATCAAATTCCTTTGACCGAACTGGTTGGAAACTTACAAACCTATGAGTTGGGTTTGACTAGGATCGGGAAATCAAGCAATTGCAAGAGCATGGCACTGAAGGCCAAAAGTAGTGATACTAATGAGTCTTCCGATGATGAAGATTCCAAGATGAAATCCTATATCACAAGGAAGTTCAAAAAATTCATGAAGAATGCCAATGTGAAAGGATTTGACAAAGACCATAAGCAATCCAATTCTTCACAATTCAAGAGCCAAGATAAAGGGAAGAAGGATGCTAGGGATGGCGGTCAATACACTATTCCCTCCGGGCCAAAATGCTTCGGACATCAAGGTTTTGGACATATGAAACAAGAATGTCTAACTTATCTTAAGACCATTGGGAAAAGCAAGGCCCTTATTGCTACCTTGAGTGACATCGAGCCTGAGAATGATTCAAATAATGATGATGAGGGAATCTTGAATGCCTTCACTGCCACAGTGAGTCCTACTGAGGGGATTGTTGAAGAGTTAGATGAAGAAGAGGACTTGGTGGAATCTAAGTTTGAGAAGATGGATGAACAGGATGACATCAATACAGCCTACGCAAAATTGTACAAGGTCTCTGAAAAGCATGAGAAATTGTATAGGCTAGCCACCAAAAAGCTTAGTGATGTGGAACTTGAATGAGAAGAAATCTCCTCAAAGTTTGATGAAGGTAATTAGACCATTGGAGCACTGCGGTTTGAGAACTATTTCTTGGTTGAGAGGACCAAGAAGCTTGAAGCAGAGTTATTTCAGGTCAGAGTTCAGTTGGAGAGGACTTCGAGTGCAAAACTTGATGAGGTGCTTAGCTTTCAAAAATCTGCTTCTGATTGAACCGGTTTAGGGTATGATTTCTCTTCTCCTAATATTGCTTCTTCTAGTACTACTGTGTTTGTTTCACCTACTAATAATGTTGATTTCGAGAACAATGATGTTAAAACTGTTTTAGCTATTGAGAACATAGATAAGGGTAAATCTATATAAGAAGCACCCCTTAAGCTTGAAAAGAAAGAGACTAAAAATCCTAGGACTAAGAAGGGTAATTACCAAAAGTCTAAGTAGAAGAAGCAACATCTCTGTCATCATTGCGGAGTTACAAGACATACTCGACCAAATTGTTACAAATGGTTAGCCACTCAACAGAGCAGCAGTATGATCTCATCTAGAAACCCGAATTAGCTTCCATCCCCTTATGCTACTCTTAGTAATCTTCTTAAGGCCTTCATGTTCCTTTCAAACTCGAATGGTTTCAATTCTTCTCCTTCACCACCGGATCAAGGGTTCGCCAAACAGAAAGGTTCTTCCAAGGTATGGAAGAAAAATGCTCAAAGTGATTTAGTCACTTTTTTCTCTCTCCCTTTTTTTTTTTGTTTATGCATTACATGTGTGTTTTGCTTTCTTGTTTTTGAGTCAATCTAGTTTTATGCTATGCTTTGTTTTAACATGTTTTTGCTTGTCTATTTTCAATTTTGCTTTATTTTTCTTTTCATAAAAACAAAAAAAAAAAATTTGAAAAAAAAAATACAAAAATAGTGTGTGTTGTGTACATTGGTACTTGTGTACCATGGATGACCAATGAAACAAAGTTTTCTAAAATTTGTATCTTTTGTAGCTTAGATGAGCATTTCTATGCACAACTAAGCAAGTGAGCTTTGTGGCTCGTGTTTGTGATGAGTAAGTTTAAGTAATCTTGCACTCAATACTTATATCACTCTTTTCAACGAGAATGACCAAAAAAATCCTAAGAGAAAGGCATACATAATCATCTCACCACTAATGCTCGCCAATCATGAAATAACATTTGTATGCTTCGGCATAGCAAAATTATGATGTTAAAGCTTAACATAATTGGGTATTTCCTCTCTCTCTTATATGCCCATGCATGATATGCTCAAAAAAGAAAAATATGCAAAGAAAAATCAAAAGCAAAAAGAATCAAAATGCTTTTAAATATGGTTGCAAGCGTGTTTCTAGGAGATGTGGGAGTTATATGATGTACCTCGAAGGTGATAGTCCCCATTAAGCAATTATGATTGTGTGAGAGTTAAATTGATTTTCTCATATCTCAATTGTCATGACATGAGATACTTATGCAATTTTGCGATGTTTTTCACACACGACACGCAAAATTCTTTGCTACTTTTGGTACATGTGCAGATACAACGTGATTTGGCCATCACAAGGAATACATGTATTAATGTATGCTCACTAAACTCTCTTGACTTGTTTTTGAAATATAAAATTGGTTAGACTTATTTAGTGTATGTGTGTGTGTGTTTGGATCCTAAATGCTTTACATTTTTCTTGTTGAGAGATGTTTTTGAAAGCTTAAAATGTTGATTGAATCTTTGGTCGAGTGGCTTGCTTAATTTCATTCATTTCTGTATTTTTCTCCTCTTTGAAATTTTTTTTTTATCAAGCTCGACAGATTCTCGACAAATCTAGAAAAATAGCTATCTATCGGCCAAACAGATTCTCGACCCATTGAGAAAGTTTCTGTTTGGCTGATAGATTCTCGATAGCTTCTAAATCCATCGAGGCTTTTTGCTGCCGACAGATTCTTGATAGCACCTCAACAAATTCATCTATTGAGAATTAGTGCTTGATAGAATCTCGATAGATCTCGATCCATTGAGACGCATTTTCTTTAAATAGATCCAACATGAAATCTATTTCACTTTTTTCTAATCTCTCTTAACAGAATCACTCTCTTTTCTCTCCCAAAAACTTTTCCCTCAACCCCTTCATCTTCCCCACTTGGTTTTTGGCCTAAATCTTACGTTTTACCTCTGGTATGCTTCTCTAATCTCTCATTCTTCATGCATTTCAAGCATTTAGACCTAGGTATTGGGTTTGAAAATTGACGAGTATTTTCTAAAATTTTTGGGTTGGGTTTTGCTTAAATGATGTTATATGTTCATGCATTGCATTACATTTGCATTTTCACAATGTTTCATGCATTTAGATGTGTGTTTTATATGTTGAAATCTTGTGTGCTGGTAGGATTGGATTGGGCTAAACCCATGATGAAATTTTTTTGTTGCACGTCACATGATCATGCATTATTCATGCATATGTACCTTTTATTTCCTTTTTTTTTTGTACATTCTGTTGATTGGTGCTTCTCTCTCTCTCTCTCTCTCTCTCTCTCTCTCTCTCTCTCTCTCTCTCTCTCTCTCTCTCTCTCGGATAGTCTACGCATGGCACGCAAATGCAAAGCTACTCCATCCTGGAACCCACTTCATTCCATGGCATCCTCTTTTGGTCCTACTCCACTCCATGTCAAGTTCCGTGATGAGAAGGCCCGTCAGGACTTCGTAGAGAATTTCTCCAAACGTGGCATTCATTCGGAATGCAATGTTATTCTATTGGACTTCTCCGATACACCTCTACCCACTGTCATTCACAGTCGGGGTTAGGAATCTCTTTGTGGGATACTCGTGAGTTGTCACTCTGTGATCATACAGGAGTTTTACTCCAATATGCATAGTTTTGATTATACTTTACCTCGTTTCATTACTTCTGTTTGAGGTACTTGTATAGTAGTTACTCCAGAGCTTATCTCCGAGGTACTACATGTTTCAAGGGTATTGCATCCTAATTACCCCGGATATCCACGTCTAAGGACTGTATCCAAAGACGAACTTCTATCTCCTTTCTGTGAGACGCCTTCTTCATGGGGTAACTGTTAAAACACCTTATGCTCAGGCTTTGCAAAAGGTTCGAGGTTCCTGAATATGGTTGTTCTACATCACTTGTTTCACTATAATTCTTTTACTGAGCCTTGTTCTTGCTTTTTGTTGTCCTTCGTTGAGGATCTTTCTATAGCCTTTCCCTTTCACTTCATACTCTCCTTTATAGATGTCTATAAGGATATGACGACCCGTGATAAGCTAATATATCCTTCTGCTATCATGAGGATCATTCGCCACTCCTATATCTCTTATCTCGAGTCTCCTCACTTCTCAGTTATGTGTGTCATTAGTGCGGTGACTGTTCGACAGAGAGAGGCCCAGTTTTGACCGAAGCGGCCATAGACAGAGACGCCGACTCCTCTAGCCCCTTCTACTCTAACCACCTTTGCCCTTTCCTTTTCGAGTGGTGGTGTGACGTTAGCAACCATCATGGCATAGCTTGAGCGCATGGATGCTCACCTTAACACTTTTAGTGATGAGTTGTATCAGGTGAACACCCATGTTAGTCGTATTGCACGACGTCAGGCTCGCATGGTGGCTTCGTGGCATCTCCATCTCCTTCATCCTCTCTAGAGGCTTCTGAGGATGAGGATGATGATGATGGCTCCAATAGCGATGATGATGCAGATGCGAATGAGAATGCTAGCTCTTCCAGTGATGAGGAGATGACTACTTCTCAGTGTCTTTCTCTTTTAGATACATTATCTTTTGTACATCGGTCTTGTGACCACTTGATGATAGCAAACATTGTATTTATCTTTGATATATATATTTGATGATGTTGTTATCATTTTCACCTATCTCTCCATGTGTTGTTCTTTTTCTCTCTTTATAAACATGTGCTTATTATGTATGCAATCTTTTATTTCTGTTTCACACTAAGATGCCTTGATGAGTTTTGTTTAAAGTGTTTTAGAAATATAGGTTGTCAAAATCTATCATGCCATGAACTCTCTCCTTGCAAAGTTTTTCAAGAGTTTGAGTTAGGATTAGATTTTATTGTATTCAACAAGTGAGTATGAGTTGAGTGATTTATGACTTCTCTCATATTCTAAATCTGCTTTTCACATATATCCAAGCTACGTGTTTAGGTTTTCTTTTCTCACAACCCTAGACATATATAAGAATTATTTTAAAGGCCGTTATAAGGTTGTTGCACTTGTTGTTACATGCATGTTGTGACCGAAGACAATCTACCTTAGTTCATCTTTCTCTTGAAGTAGCTGCTGCGTTTGAGTGCTATAGGGTAGGGTTTTGTAACCAAGGAGCTTCTTGATCTTCATTGTCTGAATGAACTGAAGAACTTTGTAACCAATATCTTTCTCAAGTTAGTGTGTTAGTCACATATTGGGATCCGTGCATCAATTGGTTAGTCACATACTTGGAGCTGTGCATTGAAAAGGAGAGATTGTCACTACATTATAAGTCCAATTGTGTATTGGGGTAAGGGTTCAATTGTAGGTTGTATAAGATACTGGTATTCCTTTACTTGTAACCCCTTGTTTTGATAATAGTGGATTTTTGGGAGTGGTGACCTTAAATTCACCCAGTGGGGTTTTGCCTCAGTCATTTTCCCTATTCGTAAACAAATCACCTGTGTCAAATTTAATTTCTGCCGCATTTAGTTGTTTGGTCATTTTTTTGTGCCACCACACGTGTTGCATGTTAAATTGTCTTAATTAATTGACTTGGCTAATTAATTGGTTAATTTACCTAAGGGGCTAATACATTCTTGGCCTATCAATGATGATGATGATATTGACTAGTATATTAGGGTTGATGATTCTCCGTAGGGTTAGCCTTTGTTGTAGCATGATGTAGCCCTTGCGCAGGCCTGTATGTATTCTTCATGTATCTTGTTGACATTGCCCCATGGCAGGCTAGTTATGTATGTATATTATGTATCGCCTCTTAGTCAGCTTGGACATGTGTGTATTATATTGCCCTGAAGTGGGCCTTGATGTATGATATTATCTCTTTGTAGCTTCATGGTGTATGTATGAAACAATGCCTCTTGTTAGGACTTACATGTATAATTATGGAAAAAATGCCTTTGAGAGGGCTGCCGATGTATGTGTAAAACAATGCCTCTAATTAGGACTTGTATGTATAACTCTAGAAACTGCCTTTGAAAGGGCTGCTGATGTATGTGAAAAACAATGCCTCTGATTAGGACTTATATGTATAACTCTGGAAACTACCTTTGAGAGGGCTGCTGATGTGTGTGAAAAACAATGCCTCTGATTAGGACTTACATGTATAATTCTAGAAACTGCCTTTGAGAGGGTTGTTGATGTGTGTGTAAAACAATGCCTCTAATTAGGACTTACATGTATAACTCTAGATAAATCGCCTTTGAGAGGGTTGCCGATATATGTGAAAAACAATGCCTTTGGGTAGGACTTACATGTATAAATATGTAAATCGCCTTTGAGAGTGTAGCCGATGTGTGGGAAACACAATGCCTCTAGGTAGGACTTATATGTATAAATCTGGATGTCGCCTTTAATAGGGCTGTCGATGTGTGGGAAAAACAATGCCTCTAGGTAGGACTTACATGTATAACTCTTGATAAATTGCCTTTGAGAAGGCTACCGATATATGTGAAAAACAATGCCTTCAGGTAGGACTTACATGTATAAATCTATAAATTGCCTTTGAGAAGGTTGCTAATGTGTGGGAAAAACAATGCCTTTAGGTAGGACTTACATGTATAAATCTGGATGTCGCCTTTAAGAGGGCTGTCGATGTGTTGGAAAAACAATGCCTCTAGGTAGGACTTACATGTATAAATCTAGATGTCGCCTTTAAGAGGGCTACTGATGTATGCATGAACTAACGCAAATTCGTCATGGATGGTGGTTTTGAACCAACTTATGTCACACTCATTTGTATTGCACTATCGTTTCATAGGTTCACTGGTGGTTTTTGACAATGATCATCTTGCTTGGGGGAGAGAGAACGAAGAGATCGTCTGTAATAAATTGGCCCAGTTTATGGTTTCATGAGATTCTCAACATGAGAGACACAACCTCAGCAGGACAGACCCTTTCTTATATATTGGACAAAGGGGAGGGAACCGCATAAAACAAACTGCCCTAGTTTAGGGTTTTACAGGGTTCCAAGCCTGTAGATTGGCTAAAAATGGCCTCGACTTCGTAAACCATACCAAATGTTGGTAATGAATGCGGACATCATGAATGAGATCTCCTTAGACATGCCATAAGGCGGTATGCAGTGGTTGGCCCCATTATTGTCTGGGCGGGCTAAAAATTCAAAGACAAGCTTCTTAAGGCAACATTATGAGAAATGACTCCCTCTATCCTTCAAATATGCTAAAAAAGTTGCTGAATGGCTGAGAATGGGCTCTAGTGTTTTTTTGTTGTAAATTCTGACTACCGAGGCTGAACCAACCCCTGACCGGGTGAACCGAGCTTTAGAAAATGAGGTTCAAGACATCTAGCGGTGCTGAATGAGATGCACAAAGACAAACTACCCCAGTGTAGGATTTTTGCAGTCTCGGATGTGCGAGAGAGAGTTTCTGACAATCTGGTTCACTATCAAACCGACCACGCACTACGGCGGGTGCTAAAATGAGGGAATCTTTGCTCCAAGGTGGTCAAAAACATGCCAAATAAAGGGATAGTGCTCAAAATATATGGAGGTTTGTGCTTGGAGGGCTAAAAAGCCTTGGCACGTGTCTTGAGGATCGGTGGCCCTTCAAGGACTGCTGCCTCGAATTATGTGCATAAAAGCTGGGTTCAACCCAGCCCTAGTTCATTCTTGATCTGCGACTTCTTGGGGTTTTTTCCTACCCTTTTCTTCACCCAAAACATGTAGAAAACATTGTTTTTCATCATTTTTCACGCAGATTCTCATCAAATCATTAGATTTAGTAGGATCCGTTCACGAATGCTCTTGGTGCTCACTCCTAGGATACTTTGGTTGAGCTTAAGAGGGAGTTTTACTATGTGAAGAAGCTTAGGAGGTGGTGGAGCTCCTTTTTTTATGGTGACTAAGCACTCATCCAAAAACTTCTTAGAGATGCTACTGCTCTTCTTCACACCACACTAGATTGGAATTTGTTGTGACCTCGTCTTGAGATATGCCACCATTGGAGATGTTGATTTGGTGCCTACCTTGGAGGAGTATTATCATTTTCTTTCTTTTCCTATCCCTCTGAGCACTATTTTTGTTCTACTAGTGCGCCCGTGCTACCGCAAAAGGCTCATTGATCTGTTGGGCTTCAAGAGGCTCATTGTGGAGGCGCTAACTTGATATGGCAGCGGGAGAGGAGAAAGCATGTCCTTTGATTTCTTGTATGATTGGTTCCACTCGTTGGAGTGCCTGTTGGTTACCTAGATGTCTTTGTGGATTTATAGGAGCGATGGACATCCTACCGGCATCAGGCCTTCCTAGTGGCCTTTTTTGGTGTGGTTTTGTTCCCTTCATCATCAGGAGCTGTTAGTTTTGCCGTTCTCCCTCTGGTGAGTGCCTTACCTCATGGTATCTCTTTCATTCCTACTCTACTTTCTGAGACCATTAGGTCCTTGTCTTTATGTTGGGAGATTGGTAAGGGTAGGCTAGGCTGCTATGTTCATATGTTACAACTATGGTTTTATAGCCACTTGAGTGTTATTGCTAAGGATCAGCCTAAGGGCTTTATGAGCAGGAATAGAGTTTGGGCTACTGTCGTCCTTAATCTTCCTTTTCCTGGGGATACTGAGGTTGGCTAAGATACTTGTGTAGCCTAAGCCCTGCTAACTGGACCTGGAGAGTCAAGTGGGGTATCACTAGATGGGAGGTGTGGACCCATTGTGTTGGTTTTACTTAGCATTACCTTGGCGGGTATCTAAGGGTGCACAGGGTGCTTTTCGGGTATGGCCATGGGGAAATTTGGGGATATCCAGCATATCCCCCCGACTTAGTGATCTCTCTGTTGTCATTTCCAAGTACAGGCTCGTGGATATCGATGTAGCAGTGATAGGGCGTGCCTCGGAGTTCTAGGAGGTGCAGAAGTCGAGCATTGACTTCCCCCTTTGTTCTAGGGATGACCAGGAGTGGTTTTCTGTTGAGTTTAGAGTGTGACAAGACACTAGAGATCCTAGCTTTGTATTCAACTTATCATCACCAGTCTCAACCAAGCTGGCACTTTTGGCTGATATTTTGAGAGACTATACTCTGGAGTTTAAGATTAGAGTTGAGAGGGCCTTTATAGACCTGAGGGAGTGCCTAAGGGAGGTTGTCAGAGATAGAGACTGCTGCATAGAGCTAGCTGATACCCATATGGAGGATATTGAGGAGATGAGCAATGCACAGGAGTGTGAGTTTGCTACTCTTAGGGTAGAGCTTGATCGGAGAGGGCTAGTCCCTCTAGGCACAAAGGCGGAGTGTGTTCAACTGAGATCCTGGGTTGCGGGTTTGGAGGATGAGCTTGTGGGTATTACTCAGAGGTTTGCTACCTTGGATCATACTTAGGATGAGGAGAGGACTACATTGGAGGCCAGCAGGGCCAAGGATAGTAGCAGGGCCAATGGCTTAGCATTGAAGCTAATGCAGGCGAGGGCCTACATTCATTCCACTTTGAGTATGGAGTATGGGCAAGAGGGTGATGAGCCTAGTGAGCCGCAGTTAGCCTTTCATCACCTTTAAACTGAGTTGGTTGAGAGGGAGAAGGCTTTGAGAGTTGCTACTACAGAGGTTGGCACCTTGCAGGCTTTGTTAGAGACTGAAAGGCAAGGCTCTACTTCTGATTCCATGATGGAGAGGAAGCTGGTCTGTCTTTGACATTCACATGACAAACTCCAAGAGATTTCCAAAGACCTGGGCTTGGATGTAGACGGGTTACTTTGTACTCATGCTCATAATGACACGGCTCTCTACACTGGTTTTGGGAGATTTTACCAGGCCGTATTTGATCGCTTGGGCCATGTTTGACTTACTGGTGTTCTTTTCTATTTATTTTATTTCTACACATGAGCTATGTAGTTAGTATCCCACCATGTATGGAAAGGTCCTGCATAAATTACTAGGCAATTGCGTAAGGCCTTCCACTTTTTGTTTAAGTTCTTAAAGCATAGTCTAGTTTGTTAGGCATGCTTAGAAACTGAGAGATGGTGGAGAGAGATGTTTATGATGATATTCTTGAGATATATTTATGAGATGAGATTTCATGTTTTGGTATCAGAATGTATGAAAGAAACAAAATAGATGAATATGCAGGCAAATGCTTTGAAAATGCAAGATTATACAAATAAGTGATAAATGTAAAATCCATGCATATCAATATCTTATTTTTCCAAGGACACATCCTGTTCTAAACAGATCTTTTCCTTTTCCTATTGAGGTACATTTCCCATTGGCATGAGCCCAAAACATCTTGAGTAGACCACCATGTCGTGGCAGTTTTGTAGACAGAGAGCGATCTCGGAGGTGTCTTCATATCTCATCTCAGATGTTGGATCCATCTAATTTTCTTGGCAGAAATTCAAGCAGGCTAGACTGATTTTTCTTTCAAGACATGATCGAACCAAGATGGCTACCTACGTACCTCCGCTAGGAAGGATCAAATCATTACATAATTGAACTAACTTTTGGTTGCCTTATTTTTTACCTAGACTACCCTTTCGAGTTTTCAATCTTGCAGGCTCTCTCACACTTTTTCTTTTGCTCTCCTTTTGCATAGACTACCCTTTCGGGTTTTCAATTTACCTTTTTACAAATATTTTTTTTGGTTTTTTTTTTTTGGTTGACATAAAAATATAGAAATGAGGTGCACTGAGAGGCTCCTTCATGCAAAGTACCGTATGACGGCGTCAGAGTTGGTGGGCATATTGAAGTCATGCTCATCCATGTCGGCTAGAATAAAGGATCCTCCGAAAAAACCTTTCTTTGCCACATATGGGCCCTCATAAGTTGAGGCAAACTTTCCTCTATGATCAGGAATGGCCTGGTTGCGCTTCATCAAGACTAGATCGCCTTCTTCGAAGACCCTAGGTCTGACTTTCTTGTTGAATGCTCACTCGACTCGGCGTTGGTATAATTGTCCATGGCACATTGCGGTCATGTGCTTTTTATCTATCATGTTCAGTTGTTCATATTAAGAATGGGCCCATTCAGCTTCTGACAGCTCTATCTGAGATAAAATCCTAAGAGACGGGATCTCTACCTCTACGGGGAGGATGACCTCCATATACTAAGGAATACGGGGTCGCACCCATGCAAGTATGGACAGAAGTGCGATATGCGCACAAAGCAAATGGCAAGTACTCATGCCAATCCTTGTATGTGTTTGTCATCTTCACCGAGTTTTTCTTTATGTTCTTATTAGCAGCCTCCACTGCACCATTCATCTGAAGGCAATAGGGGATCGAATTTATGTTCTTAATCTTAAACTATTTGCAGAGTTGTTGGATCATTTTTCCATTTAGGTTCGTCCCATTATCTGTAATGAGCTTTCCCGACACACCGTAGTGATAGATAATGTTGTGTTTCAAGAACCGAGCTACCATTGCTTGAGTGATGCTTTTATACGAAGTGGCTTCCACCCACTTTGTAAAATAATCAATGGCCACTAAGATGTACTCATGACCATGGTGCTGCTAAAGAGTGCAAAGGCTGAGGAGGAGCATTCTCCCTGTCTTGATAGGCTTGGCAACGATGGCATGTCCTCACATGTTTAACTCATAATCTTGAAGGCCAATAGGGGTCCACTAGCATGGGTTCCTAGTAAGCCTTCATGCATCTCTTCCATCAGATGATTAGCCTTGGAGGCATCTACGCATCGGAGCAAGGTAGAATCGTGGTTCGTTTTGTACAAGACTTCTCCAGTCAGGAAAAATTGGCAAGCCATGTGCCGGATAAACTTATTTTCACTGTCCGTTGCACCGGATAGGTATTCACTATTCTTGATATAAGCCTTGATATCATGGTACCATGGCTCTTTGTCGGCTTCGACTTCGAGACTCATGCATTCTTCAATGTTCACGTAATAGGCTAGAATGCCACGAACTTCTATGCGTAATTGCTGCATATCATCTCCTTTCTGATAACTTGACCGTGCTAGCTAGGGTGACCAAGGCATCTATAAACTGGTTGTGTGCTCGGGGCAAATAGGCAAATGTGATGTCTCGGAATTTCGAAATCAAGCGGTTGACGCATTTTTGATACGAAATCAGCTTGGTCTCTCGGGCTTGTATTTTCCTTCGATTTGGGAGATGATCAACAAGGAATTTCCAAAGACACTCAAGTCATAAGCCCCGAACTCTAGGGCCACTTGTAGGTCAACTATGCACGCTTCATAGTCTATGACGTTGCTGCTGCAACCAAAATTTAGCTTGACTAAAACAGGGATTTGCTGGCCCTTGGGGGTGTGAGATATCACAAAACCTGGGGTGCTCTCAAAAAATAGATTTGGGTACTTTTTAGGGAACCTCTCTTTTTAAGTAAGTGGTGTGGAGTCGCCACTTATTTTTTATACAAAAAAACAATAAATAAATATATACAAGTACATGACTGAATCATTTCATTCATTAATTGAATAAGAAAATTAAATATTTGAAAAAATGAAAAATCACATGGCTTTGGGTCCTAGTTACAAACTACCAAATAATTACATGGCTTTTGTCCTAGTTACATTCTACCCAAATTAAAATAAAGACAAGGCTTAGATCTACTTATCCAAAGACCTAAATTTGGAGGCTAGGTTATGGAATGAGAAGGTGTTAGGCACCCATTCCGCCCTGACAAAGTCTGGTCTTCTAGACTTTTGTGACCTATTTACCCTTTTTATGCATGCTATGAATGATATGTTAAACATGTGAAATAAAAATTAAATCACATAAATTTATTCATGAATTCATCCTTTTCTTTTAAAAAGAATCAGATCTATTTTGGTGATGAAAAGTTTTTTGATCTGATTAATTAAAAATACCAGATCTGTTTTGTAATAATAAAAAAGTGGTTCTTGGAGAGAAAATTCAAATTTGTTTTGGTGATTAAAAAATTGATTTTAGTTTGTAAAAAAAATCAAATCTATTTTTGAGAATTTTAAAAGAAATTGTTTTAACTTTGTAAAAGATCAGATCTATTTTTAAGATGATAAAAAAAAAAAAAAAAAGGTTTTTGAAAACAAAAAAAAAATAAATATGTTTCTATAGGTTTCAAAAAAAGATGGAAAATATTTTTTATGAAGAGAATTTCACTCATAATATAAATTTATGCTATATGAACCAAACAAAACAAACAACCATAAACACAATCATGCATAATCTTTTTCTTTGTTTCAAAATCTGCATATGCTAAAAAAATTAGATATGTATCTAAGAAAGATACAAATAAGTTTTTAATTTGAGAAAATTTAGATCTACATCTAGGAATGATATAGATCCTTTTTTTATCATGAAAAATTAGATCTACATCTAGGAAAGATGCAGATCTATTTTTAATTTAAGAAAAATTCAAATCTACATCTAAGAAAGATGCAAACCTGTGATGTTGGAAAATTGGATTTGGACATTCTTCAAGTGTTGTTTTCTGATCATGGTGCAATTTGGTCAATGTTGGTAGCTTATGGAATATTGACAATATGGGTAAATTGTGATGTTGTTGGATGAATTTTGGTTTAGATTTTGGGAGTATCAACATTGTGAAAAATTTGTGTTATAGGCTTAGATGAATATGTTCATGATGTATGTGGGAAAGTTTGTTGGCATGTGTAAACTTTGTTTTATGGACATGACAAAATTTTGTGGGTATGTGCATAGATAAATTTGTGGGTATGGGAAAATTTTGTGGGTATGAAATTTTGACTTATGAAAAGATTTTGTTGTTAGGATTAGTGCCCTTAAATCCTATTGTATGATGCTATGTATAACATTATGTATGACATTATGTTGTGATTAAGAAAGTTGTTTTATTATTATCTAAAATAATGGTAATATGAATATTGGGACATTATCATATAGTCCATGAGATGCATAGTATGTGATTTAGTCACACAATATATAAATCACATGTTCTTTGTAAACTTAGAATTTTAGTTCGTAGTCAGTGATGAAATTAGGCATTTCATCTGTGAAGACTATACATATTGTAACGACCCAAGGAAAAGCGCTAGCCACATCTGTGCTATACCTCAAAAGGACTAGTCACAATTGAAGCTCCTTGTAGTTGTTAATAAAGCCTAGATCTACCTAGTAAATACTCGATGTGGGACTCATCACACACACCCACACACATCACACAATCATCAAATTGGGGCATCACAATCTCCCCCACTTATATCCCTAACATCCTCGTTAGGGACCACTTTGTGGGGTAGTGCCTCTGAGCCCACATGGGATTACTGGGCCGGCTCTGATACCATATGTAACGACCCAAGGAAAAGTGCTAGCCACATCTGCGCTATATCTCAAAAGGACTAGTCACAATTGAGGCTCCTTGTAGTTGTTAATAAAGCCCAGATCTACCTAGTAAATACTTAATATGGGACTCATCACACACATCACACAATCATCAAATTGGGGCATCACAAAACCTAATCAACAAGTTTTATTATTACTTGAGATAAAGGAACATTTCTTAATAATTAGCCATCAAAATGGGAACCAAAAGACATTTTCTATTTCTCTTGCAAATCACAGAGTATGGAATATGAAAACAAAAACTTGTAAAATCTTACTTGAATAAAAAACTTCTATCTTTGATACAAGCTTTGAAAATAAAATTGTCTAAAGAGTTACAAGATTACAAAATAAAACTGTCTTAGAAACGGAAAGGTTACAAGATTCTGCCTGAAGCGAAGAGTTACAAGATTACAAGAGGAGAAGTCTTTATGAGGGAGAGAGAAGGCTATTAGGCTATTACAAAGACTTTTCTAAAACTTGGAACTTTAGAAGCTTGTCTTCCGTCTGTGAAGTCTGTCCCTTTTATAGATGCAATGAACCAAGGTAAATTAACCTGAGTAGGTAGGGTTAACTCAAGTTAAACTGTCGGTGGAAACTTGTAGAATATTACTATTGATGAATAGTAGTCTGTCTGGGAATCTATAGGTCTCTTCTCATGCATGCTGGTGAATAGTAGTGACCTGTGAACATCTATTTGTATCTGTCTAGACTATCTTAAATTTTTCTGGAAGTGGAAGCTATTCACTCATGCTAGTAAATAGTGATTTGTACTAGTGAATAGTGATCTATTATATTTATCTCTCTGTCAATCTGTATCCGCATAGTTATCTGACAGATTAGAGTTATCTTGTAGCTCATAGATTCTTCATAAAGTTTCTAGAAGCATGCTGGTGAATAGTAAACTATCATGTTGATGAATTGTAATCTGTCAGAATTGTCTCGATTGAGATGCCTTCATGCTTTGTTTGAAATCTTCATTGAGGATTTCTGTTTTGGCAAAATATGGCATGTTATTAGCCTTAGGATGGCTATCTTGCTTGCCAAGCAATTAACCATTAATTTTAAAATTAAAAAATAGTGCAAGTACGCCTTAGTTGAAGGCCTTCATGCATCTGTCGAACAAATTTAGGTAATGTAGTTTCAAATGCTACAAAGGGAGTTTAATCAAAGGGGCTTTTCAAAAGTCTTTCTATTTTTGAGAAGGACATAAGATCTGGGAAGGACATAAATTATGAAAAATCTTTCTAAAAACAAACTTTAAATAAACTTTTTTGAAAAGAGATAATTCTTTTTGAAAATAATATGCATATACTTAAGTGCTACTAGGTAGAGTAGTATCATCTACCTTTGAATTTGTAATAATCTCATCATTGTCTGTTATTATCTTATCAGTACCCATGTCTTTAAATATGGAAATTTCTTTCAGCAAATGTATATCTTTGGGGATTGGAGGTAAGATGAACTTAAAGAATACTTCTATTTCCAAAATATTAGTACATATTCCATTGTCTGTCGTGGAGAATGGGTAAAGTAAAGCCAAAAAAGGATTCCCTATGTTAGGTTCTAAAGACTTAGGATTTTATGTATTTAGAACTCTAATATGTATTGTTGGTAAACCATGATCAAAACAATGTGTTTAGAAGTGTTTTAGTCTAGCTCAAAGTTATGCCTTTATGTAAAGTTGGAATCGAGCTAATGCAGGAAACCATTATGCCTTTTGGCCTGGCTCGATCGATCGAAGCTTAGGCTCGATCAATCGAAGCTCGGGCAGAATGTTTTTCTGCAGAATTTTCCAACTCAGTCCTAGTTATTCTAAAACGTTTTTAGGGTTTCTTATTTGTCCTAAGTATAAAAGGCAAACCCTAGCCACGTTTTAGTGTTGCTCATATTGCGATTTGTGTAAATCTCTTGTGAGATATAGAGGAGCTTTCCTTTACACAAACTTAGGGTTTTCAAGGAGAAGATTTATCTACGCCTTGATGATCAACTCGGTTACTGCCATTGAAGCTTAAAGAAAACACAAGCGGGTGTGCTTGTATCTGGTGGTGAATCCAAGAAAGAAGGAGTCCATGGATTTGGAGCTTGCACGTGGTCATGTTAGTAAGTTCTACTGGTTGGTAGCAATAAGAAGTCGAACGTGGGGGCTTGTAAGTCTTATTGTATGAACTTCAATTCTTTCAAGATAGTGGATTCAAGTTTACCTTGAGGATAGTTAGGTCAAATTCTCCCCACGTTTTTACTGGTTTGATTTCCTGGGTGATCATATATTGTGTTATTTATTTTTCGCTGCTTTGCATTATTTGATTTTTGTTATTGTAATAACCTAGACTTGTTAAATTGGACTAAGTAACAACTTGGCTAATTAACTAGGTTAAATCAATTGTTTTTAAAGGGTCTAAAAACCATCAAGTGGTATCAGAGCGGGTTGCTCTTTTGTTGTTGATCTTTTGATCACTAAGCTGATCCTTGACCCCTGTTGTCATGGAACACGAACACTCTCTAGTTATTCCTCTTCACTTTGATGGGAATAATTATGCTTATTAGAAAGTAAGGATGAAAGCATTCTTGAAATCTATTGATGAGAGAGTGTGGAACTCCATTGAATACGGATGAGAGAAGCCCACTGCTCCTGTTAGTGAGTGGGAAACTTCTCAAAAAGAAGCAGCTGCATTTAATAGCAAGGTTATGAATGCGATCTTTAACGTTGTTTCTATGGAGGAATTTAAGAGAATCTCTAATGTTGAGGTTGCTCATATTGCTTGGAATATCCTCCAAACTGTGCATAAAGGCACAAAGGCTGTCAAAATCAATAAATTGCAGCAATTGACTTCTAAATTTGAAAGCATTAGGATGTCTGATGATGAATCTTTTGATGAATTCTATGCTAAATTGAATGACATTGTTAATTCTGCTTTTAACTTGGGTGAAATCTATGATCAAGCTAAAATTGTTAGGAAGATTCTTAGATCTTTAACTGAAGATTTTAGACCCAAGGTGACTGTCATTACTGAAAGCAAGGGTGTGGACTCCATTCCTGTTGATAAACTGAAAGTTCAAAAACGTGTACAAAAACACTTTTGAACGTTTAGACCCCCAAAAACCAATTTAATCAACACACGCAATATGTTAAACAATAGTGTGCGGAAACTTAACATATGCTATAACATGGTATTGATTAAACAACTATCTAAGCCACAACAAAATAAACCACAGCAGATAATGTAAAGGCAGAGATAGAGAGGAAGGAAGATGCAAACACAGCGATAACACCAGATATGTTATCGAAGAGGAAACCGAAGACCTCGGCGAAAAACCTCTCCGCCGCCCTCCAAGCGGTAATCAATCCACTAGAAAATACAGTTGGGATACAAGGACAGCAATAGACCCTCCAAGCCTAATCTACCCAATGCACCTAAGCCCTCCAAGCTTCTTGCTCCAACGAGGTTGCGCCGAACCTTTTTCTTTTCTAGCTTTCCGGATTCCGCTACTTCACCGTAGCATCAACCAATAAAGATTGGCTCCTTCCTAACTGCTTCCCAGAACTCCAAACGACTGTCTCACAGAGATGATAATGGTGAGAACCAGGTTTGGTATAAAGGCCTCTCAAGGATTTGACAATGGAGAGGAAGAGAGTGAGGGATTTTGATGAGACTCTAAGGTAGAGATTGTGGGTAAAACAATCTGGTTTTTCTTTAGGGTTTCTCTCTCAAAATTCTCTCTGGAAGCTCTCTTTCAATCGTGGGTTAAAAGGGTATTTATACTGAAGAGGAGTGGAATGCGAAACGTCAGGTTTTTCCAAAACAGGGGTGGCTCGCGGCTTGACTAAGTCGCGAGTTCCAGTCGCGAGTTAACCGTATGGCCAGTTGTCCTGTTTTGTCCTGTAGTGCTCCAGCTAGCATGACTGTTCATCTTCCAGCATGCTTGGCACGTGTGCAGATTCTGGCGGGTTGAAGCCGCGAGTCCCAGCCGCGACTCTCTGTTTTCTTGCACACTCTTGAGCAATCTTCACACTATCTCACTCACTACCCTTACAACAATCCCACCTAAATACAGGGTTACTAAATGCTGAATTACAAGCAAATTTGGCACGGAATAAAGCCAATTAGATGGTTGAATAAATTCAACCTTACAATCTCCCCCTTTGGCTATTCCGTGACAAAACCCTAAAACAGACTCTAGACTTAACATGTGAGTTGGGAACAGTTGATCAAAACTCACTCACACCTAATTCTAGAAGCTGTGAAGCACTTGAATCATATGAACATAAACTCCTGAAACACAACAATACACCATGATCATTGTAAGCAGAAAATTATTAATGCATATGAAACAGGCAAAAAGAGATCAAGCATAAGATGGAGTTAATGAACAAACCATGGCTTGATCAACCAAGTGAACACCACAAGGTAGTGATCACAGTGTTCATTCACACTTGGAATGAACACAAAGACATACAAGTTAACAAGCACGAGGCAAGACACTTGTATGCTCAACACTCAACCAATGCATAGCACACAAGGCATATGCATCTAGGAACAATCCTACAAGGGCACAAGAGTGACAGTACATAAACCACAATGCTGAACATTTAGATTTAAAAATACTAATTTCACATAGCACAAAGGCTGCACTTAAGCATGGTACATACCACAAGGCCTACAAACTATGCATAAAACATAAACCCTCAAAGCTTACAAAAGCATATGGGTACAAACTAACAAATACCTGAATAACATCAACAAACATATATAAAAGTTTATCCAAGAGTATATGAGGAAAGTTAGAAACAGTTATACACCAAAACACAGTGTATCAAAAACATAAAAACCATAAAAACACTAATTACTCCCCCTCAACAAATTACTCCCCCTCAAGAGCTGCTTTTCTGCTTCAATTATCAATGAACTTTCTCCCCCTTTTTGACATGGAATGGCCAAAGGGTCACTGGTCATGCTGAGTTGTGAAGCTGTCAAGTGTAGCAGCCAAAACATCAATCTGGTCTTGCATGGCTCTCATTCTGTCAGAATGCTCAGTCTGGACTGCCCTGATCCCATCAAGCCTTTCCAGAATGATCTGGAAAGCATCTGGAGGTGCAGCTGCAGAAGTTGAAGCTCTGGACCTCTTGCCACTCCTCCTTGGTGTTGAGGTGGATGCATGCCCTGCTGCCTCTGCATCAGTCTCCATTGGGACTTCCTCTCCCTCATCACCTTCATCTTCTTCTCCTGGAAGCCTAACACTGATCCTTTTGCAGGTAAGTTTGTTGATTGCAGAGGGTGTGGACATGTGACTGATGTCTTGAGGAATGTGAACACCCTTCCTTCGAAATATCCTCATTAGGAGGCTGGGAAAGATCAGTTTTGGTCTAGATGTTGTTCTCGTCTCATCCACAATGATGTCAAAGATGTGGGAACTTATATCTATGAAGTTCTTCTCTTTGAGATCCATCAGAAAAATTGCTCTAGCACAATTGATTGTGGTCAACTTCCTAATAGGATAAAGGTTAAACATCATTATTATGGTTAGAACCCTCATGTCCACTGGAAAGGCAGTGGTATTCAAACACTTCCCTTCTCTCTGCCCACCTATTCTCTGTTGAACTGTTTCAATAGAGACACTCCTATCCTTGAAATTGACAAACTCCTCATCCTCCAAACCCTCAAGCCCTAGTACATCATCTATGACATGTGCATCCAAGATGAATTCTTTCCCTCTAACCCAGCAATTTAACTCATTCTCCTTTATCACAGCATTTGAATAAAATTCTCTAATCAGAGGTTCACACACCAAAGGGAAATCACTTAAAAGTTTGTCCCATCCTCTTCCTTCAAAACAACTGGGAATAAAAGTTTGTCTTAAATCATCCAAATCCACAAATCTCTCTTGAATGATTCCTGCATTCAAGAAGTTATCCTTGTATCTCTCAAAATGATGAACTGACCTAAACAATCTAGGATCCATCTTAAGTCTTTTGTCAGCCTTCTTCGCAGTAGATTTCTTCTTCTGAGGTGAAGGAGCCATCTGTGAACAATCAGAAAAGGCCACAACAACATATAACAATATATGTGCACAATCAGTCAGTACCATGTATTTAACAGAGAAAGATATCAATCAAACAAGTGAACTTCAAACACTTAACCAGCAAGCAATTTAGTTCAACCATATAGGTAAACTAAACCTAGGATAGGAAACACATGTACAACATGGTGAAGCTATCCTGAAGGCAAATAAATGACATTGAGGCAGATTATGGAAAATGATATGACATACACACAAAACATTGAGCCTAACAGAATCGTCCCACAGATTAACACACATGCACATCTTGCAAAGGAAAAAAAAAAAAAAACACAATTTCAACAGAACCAAAAGTAACATCTCAACAGCTCATAGTTCAGAATGAAATGAAAGGAATACTTAGCTAAGCACAAGAGCAATAGGACAAAGACTATCATTAACACAAACTATAACAACAGAAACCACAAGCTAAGCAAGAACAAAAAGCAGAGACCGAAACACAAACCCATTTCAAAAACACAATCAAATGTGAAAAATCAAGGGTAAAAGCACAAAATCAAGTAGAAAAGAGTGAAAATCAGAAAACCCATACCTGGAACTCGACGATTTTGGGCTGTAAGGATGCAACACAAGAAATTGGAAAAGGGAGCACGGAGAGTTTGGGAGGGAGAGTGTTTAGAGAGAAGATGAACAGTCACAAAAATTCGAGGGAAACACTGAAAAAGTTTAAAAACTGCTCCTGTTTCTGCAAAACACGCGATTTTCGCGACTGGTTCAAGTCGCCACACAGTCGCCAGCTCAAGCCGCCAAAGTACTCAAGAGGAAAATTTTGAAAAATTTTTCTAAGTGTTTTTCGCGACTGGAAGGTCTACCCGCGAGTGAGTCGCGAGCTGAGCCGCGAAAATCTCTGAGTGAATCTCGCGACTGGACCTTCCACTCGCGAACAAGTCGCCAAAACTGACCAGCAAAGAAGCGACTGAGGCACGCGACTTGACACACCCGCGACTGAGCCGCCAAAACAGGGCAAAACTGTATTTTTGAAATTTTCAGATTTTTCAGCAAAAACACTTTCCAAAAACACCTAAAACACTCAAAAATCTTTTTGTGCTTGAATTAACAAAGATTGAGTATGTGAAAACACATTTTATCAAGTACAATCACACAAATGAATATGGCATTTATCAAACATAAACTTGTGTGTTGTGTGTGGATATCAACAATGAAATAGTCCTTTTTCTAATGTGAAGCTTCAATGATCAATTCAACCAAGGCATACACAATTAGCACTAGATCATGTGACCAATCTCAATTATAGAAATATGAATATATGACTTCCCACACAACTTGATAACATAACTTGGAGCCTTTCATTTGACTCCACTTTCAGCCATAACATTTGATCTTTTGAGGCAATCATCTCTCATTGTGAGAGGTATAGACAACATTTTTCTTTGAAGAACAGGCCTTTGGCCTTTTTGAAAGAAATTTCACTTTTGATATAAAGTCGCTTACCCTTTTTCCTAGTCAAATACTAGAATGTGCGACAGGCTTTTGCAGCTCAATATCTCTTTTCATTTGGAGATTTACATTTAGTGAGCTCTTTTTAGCAAAAAAAATAAAAAGTGGGAAGAGATATAGACACAAATCTATGCAAGTCTCAAGATCAACATAACCATTCACTAATCATTCATGATAAGTTTGAAGATCTATTTACAACAATCACATAGATTTCAAGATTTTTCCCATAGTGATATGAGTGCATGAAAACAAGTAATGTTCGAAAATGCACAAAGCCATTAGCACAAAGGTACACGGCAAAACGAGTTTTAAGACAAAAAACTCAACAAAGTCAATCAAGTGTTTTGATTTTCAAATTCTTTATGTGATTTTTGGATTTTTTTTTTTTTTTTTTTTTGACTCAAGAAGCAAAAAGAATGATAAAACACAATTAATAAATATTCACAAACAAACAACCAAAATCAAAAACAACAAGCATATCAAACAAACATAGTCACAAAGCATAGGAAGTATTAATGCATGGACATGTTGTAATGCTTATGCATGAGTACCCCTTTTCACCCACACGACACTTGCGTTTGGGGTGATTTCCTTAGAGGATTGGGTACGGGAGTTAGGGCTTTCAAACCTTCGTGAGAAGCTTTCCAAGCAGTTGGTGAATGCACCAATCATCTTCATCACGTTCATCATTCCGGGATCTCCGTTTTGCTCTCTAGGTTGATCCCCTGCCCACGTTCTCCTATCAACTCTTGGTCCTCCTGACCTTTGAGGAGTAGCACTGTTCTTTGCTCTCAGCTTTTGGCAATTTGGTCGAGTGTGCCCTTGAAGTCCACAGTAATGGCACACATACATTCCTCTAGGACCTCTTTGTGGTCGAGGACGTGACTTGGCACGAGACTCAGACCTGCCCACATACTGATTATGATGATTCAGCATCCGTTGGTCCACCACATTCTTCTTTTTCTCCACCTCGAGGTTCACACTCGTAGAGTCAGCTACAACTGGATCTTTGGACTTCACAAACTTCACTTCTTTGGTGATATTTCCAGTTGAGCTACTTCCTCCGGTATATCCCAGTCCGGATTTGTCTGAGAAGCTCTTTTGAGATGATATAACATCATCAAGCTTCTTGGTGGTGACCCTCTCTATTTTTGCATTTGCTTGAACAACCTCACTTTCAAGAAATCTAACTTTAGTGTAAGCTTCGGAGAGCTCACCATTCAAAGTTTCAATCTCGCATTTGGCCTCCCTATATCGGATTAGGAGACTTTTGTAGTCCTCCTCAGTCTTCTTCATCTTTCTTACAGCAGCCTTGGCCACCCTTGTGTATTCACCAGATTTCTCCAAAAGTGAGTTGTAATTTTCTTGAAGAGTAGCTGTGCTTTCTTCTTCTTCAGCTTCCGATTCTTCAACAATTCCTAGTGAGTCATCCTCACTATGTTCTCCAAGTTCTTGAACAAGCAAATTTAATTCATCCAAAGACTCAACATGAGCAATAGTCATGAAAGCTGAATAGTTCCCTTCTCCATCACAGCTCTCTTCAGATTCTGAGTCGGATGAGTCTGAATCACTCAAGGTCGTGGCATACACCTTGCCTTTTGATTTCAAATAATTAGGGCATTCCCTCTTGAAGTGTCCATGCCCGTTGCATTCAAAACAAGTAACACCTTGTGTGGATTGGGATTCTTTTCCATCTTTCCTCTTGAAATCCCTCTTCTCCCTTCCAGAATTTTGGAAATTTCTCTTATCATCAAATTTTCCATTGTTTTTGAATTTCAAAAACTTCTTGAAATTTTTAACAAGATAGGCTACATCCTTGTCAACCATATCTTCTCCTGACGAGCCTTGATCTTCCACCTTCTCATTAACGGTCTTTAGAGCAATGGATTTACCCTTCCGTTGATTTGGCAGCGACATTTCATAGGTCTGTAAAGAACCAACCAGCTCCTGCACCTTGATGTCGTCAAGATCCTTGCTCTCTTCAATGGCTGTCACTTTGGCACGGAAGCTTTCCGGCAATGATCGAAGGATCTTCCTTACAATCTTAGAATCCTCCATCTTCTCCCCCAAGTTAAACTTGCTGACAACTACTTCATTTAACTTCCCATAGAACGAGTCGAAAGACTCATCCTCACTCATCTTGAGCTCCTCAAACCGAGTGGTCAGCATTTGTAACTTGGTATCTTTCACCTTCTTCGTGCCTTCATAAGTTGTTTCCAGAATCTCCCATGCATCTTTGGCAATAATAATGTGAGAAATCCTGTGAAATTCATCTGGAGACACACCACAGAAAATAGCATTTAGTGCTTTACTGTTAGCATTAGATGCAGTAAGTGCTGCCTTATCCCATGTGGATTTGGCTGCTTCAGGTTTGGTCCAACCTATCTCAACAGCATCCCACACGGATTCATCAATAGAGCATAAAAAAGCTCTCATACGAACCTTCCAAAATGCATAGTTACTTCCATCAAAATATGGAGGTGCATTAAGGGATTGAGACCTATCCATCTCAAAAAGAAAGGGAGTCAAGGATCACACAATGGTAATAAAACCAAACAGATGTGTACCCGCTCTGATACCAATTGAAAGTTCAAAAACGTGTACAAAAACACTTTTGAACGTTTAGACCCCCAAAAACCAATTTAATCAACACACGCAATATGTTAAACAATAGTGTGCGGAAACTTAACATATGCTATAACATGGTATTGATTAAACAACTATCTAAGCCACAACAAAATAAACCACAGCAGATAATGTAAAGGCAGAGATAGAGAGGAAGGAAGATGCAAACACAGCGATAACACCAGATATGTTATCGAAGAGGAAACCGAAGACCTCGGCGAAAAACCTCTCCGCCGCCCTCCAAGCGGTAATCAATCCACTAGAAAATACAGTTGGGATACAAGGACAGCAATAGACCCTCCAAGCCTAATCTACCCAATGCACCTAAGCCCTCCAAGCTTCTTGCTCCAACGAGGTTGCGCCGAACCTTTTTCTTTTCTAGCTTTCCGGATTCCGCTACTTCACCGTAGCATCAACCAATAAAGATTGGCTCCTTCCTAACTGCTTCCCAGAACTCCAAACGACTGTCTCACAGAGATGATAATGGTGAGAACCAGGTTTGGTATAAAGGCCTCTCAAGGATTTGACAATGGAGAGGAAGAGAGTGAGGGATTTTGATGAGACTCTAAGGTAGAGATTGTGGGTAAAACAATCTGGTTTTTCTTTAGGGTTTCTCTCTCAAAATTCTCTCTGGAAGCTCTCTTTCAATCGTGGGTTAAAAGGGTATTTATACTGAAGAGGAGTGGAATGCGAAACGTCAGGTTTTTCCAAAACAGGGGTGGCTCGCGGCTTGACCTCGCGGCTTGACTAAGTCGCGAGTTCCAGTCGCGAGTTAACCGTATGGCCAGTTGTCCTGTTTTGTCCTGTAGTGCTCCAGCTAGCATGACTGTTCATCTTCCAGCATGCTTGGCACGTGTGCAGATTCTGGCGGGTTGAAGCCGCGAGTCCAGTCGCGAGTCCCAGCCGCGACTCTCTGTTTTCTTGCACACTTTTGAGCAATCTTCACACTATCTCACTCACTACCCTTACAACAATCCCACCTAAATACAGGGTTACTAAATGCTGAATTACAAGCAAATTTGGCACGGAATAAAGCCAATTAGATGGTTGAATAAATTCAACCTTACAATATTGAAAGTTCAAAAACGTGTACAAAAACACTTTTGAACGTTTAGACCCCCAAAAACCAATTTAATCAACACACGCAATATGTTAAACAATAGTGTGCGGAAACTTAACATATGCTATAACATGGTATTGATTAAACAACTATCTAAGCCACAACAAAACAAACCACAGCAGATAATGTAAAGGCAGAGATAGAGAGGAAGGAAGATGCAAACACAGCGATAACACCAGATATGTTATCGAAGAGGAAACCGAAGACCTCGGCGAAAAACCTCTCCGCCGCCCTCCAAGCGGTAATCAATCCACTAGAAAATACAGTTGGGATACAAGGACAGCAATAGACCCTCCAAGCCTAATCTACCCAATGCACCTAAGCCCTCCAAGCTTCTTGCTCCAACGAGGTTGCGCCGAACCTTTTTCTTTTCTAGCTTTCCGGATTCCGCTACTTCACCGTAGCATCAACCAATAAAGATTGGCTCCTTCCTAACTGCTTCCCAGAACTCCAAACGACTGTCTCACAGAGATGATAATGGTGAGAACCAGGTTTGGTATAAAGGCCTCTCAAGGATTTGACAATGGAGAGGAAGAGAGTGAGGGATTTTGATGAGACTCTAAGGTAGAGATTGTGGGTAAAACAATCTGGTTTTTCTTTAGGGTTTCTCTCTCAAAATTCTCTCTGGAAGCTCTCTTTCAATCGTGGGTTAAAAGGGTATTTATACTGAAGAGGAGTGGAATGCGAAACGTCAGGTTTTTCCAAAACAGGGGTGGCTCGCGGCTTGACCTCGCGGCTTGACTAAGTCGCGAGTTCCAGTCGCGAGTTAACCGTATGGCCAGTTGTCCTGTTTTGTCCTGTAGTGCTCCAGCTAGCATGACTGTTCATCTTCCAGCATGCTTGGCACGTGTGCAGATTCTGGCGGGTTGAAGCCGCGAGTCCAGATTCTGGTATGTGTTTTCACATACTCAATCTTTGTTAATTCAAGCACAAAAAGATTTTTGAGTGTTTTAGGTGTTTTTGGAAAGTGTTTTTGCTGAAAATCTGAAAATTTCAAAAATACAGTTTTGCCCTGTTTTGGCGACTCAGTCGCGGGTGTGTCAAGTCGCGTGCCTCAGTCGCTTCTTCGCTGGTCAGTTGTGGCGACTTGATCCAGTCGCGAAAATCGTGTGTTTTGCAGAAACAGGAGCAGTTTTTAAACCTCTTTCAGTTTTCCCTCGAACTTTTGTAACTGTTCACCTTCTCTTAAAAACTGCTGTTTTCTCCCAAACCTCTTCGTGAATCCATTTCTCAAACCCTTTTGGTACTTCATTTCTTCTCCAAATCATCAAGAAAAGGTATGGTTTTTGATTTTTCAATCTCAGTTTCTTTTTTCCTGCATATTTCTGTTGCTGTTTGGACTGGTATTGTGTTCGTTATTCTTATCTCTATGTGTAATGGGTTTGGAGTATCCTGTTTTTGATATTGTTCTCACCCGTTTTCATGCTGAGCAGTCAATGTGTTTTTCATTGTTCTGAATTTTTGCTGAGTTTTGAATCTGAGAATCTTTTCTGAAATGGGTTTGGTGTTCATGTGACTTACTCATTACTCTTGTCTGAATATTGATGTGTGGATGTTAAGGTTTCTTCATGATTGAAATATTTTCCCCATGTTCATGTCTCTGTTGGAGTGATGTTTGTTATCTGTTCTAAATATTCATATGCTGTTTGTTATTACATATCATGGTCATGTTAACCTGTCTCAATGACAGTTGTTGCGTCTCTCTTTGTCTTGGTGCACTTTCACCAAGTTTTGATGCACGTATTGATTTGTGCTTCTGTGGTTTATTGGAAGGATTGTTTGGGTCTGCACTATATTCAGTCTGGGTTTTTATATTGAAATATTGATTATACTGAATCTTGTTGACAATCTTTTGTGGGGTATTGTTGCTTGGTTCTTTTCTGTTGGTCTGCTCTCTTGCAGATGTCTCGTCGATCATCCAGGGGTAAAGACATTGTTTCTGACGAACCAGCAACCCCAGTTGCTAAAAGGACTCGTCTTTCATCTCAAGCATCTCAAGATCCCAATGAGGATAGATTCAGAGTTCCCCTAAACTCACACGCCTACTCAAATGTGTTTGACAAGTCAACAACTATAGTGGAGCGGGTCGTAGAGTTCAACACCTTAGGGACTACTTTCATCCCTCGAATCTTTGAGAAACGAGACTGGGCAAACTTGTTCGGAAACTTTGATGATCCAATGGATGAGCTGGTCAAGGAATGCTTCTCCAATGCATCTGATCTTGGACCTATCCTCATTTTCTGGGTCAGAGGAACAGAGTTTAGTGTTACCCCAGACTCCATCGCAGATCTTCTCGGCATCACCAGACCTCAGAATGTGAACTTAACTCCCTATGATGAACGAAATCCAGAGGTTGGGGAAATTCTACAAATCCTAGGACACGATCATGAGGTGTCTAGTGCAGGAACTTCCATCAGCACCGCAAAGTTTGCACCTGAGTTGACCACACTGAAGTTGATCATGTTCACCAACCTCTACCCATTGTCCAACACTACATTCATCAATCTTGGGAGAGCTATATTTCTGTGTGATCTCATTACCGGAGCCCCCATTGATATATGTGCTCACATCTACTACAACCTGAGGAAGACCGCTTGTCGATCTACAGCTCGAGGAATCATTCCATTTTGCAGTCTCGTCATGAAGCTCATCCTTAATGCAGGCATTACTCCTCCTGCAGATGGTAAAATGTTGACTCGTCAACGTCCCATTTCTTTGTTCACTCTTCAAGCAAGCAGAAGTCACTCCTCCAAATCACCAAGACATGCTCACATCTCTCCGGGTCCTTCATTTGCCCCTGACTCAGAGACACCTGCACATACCACCTCTACATCTCGTGCTGTTCCTGAAGCTTCACAGGCTGGTATTCCGCAAGCACAAACTGCTTCTCATTCTGACAGAGTTGGCAGTGTTCTTGAGCATATTCAGAAACGAGTTGATGAGCTTGTGGCACTTCTCTATTCCACAAACAACCATGTCCAAATGCGCCTCGAGACTATGGAGACTCAGCTAGATGAGATTCAACGGAAGTTGGATGAGAGTCTTTAGCTATTCGTGACAAAAAGGGGGAGAGCATTCAGTAAGGGGGAGAAAAAGTTCAAAGGGAAGTGTGCATAGTGATAGGGGGAGCACACACACACACATATTTTTGCTTTCGTCTCATCTTCTAAACTAATGGTTATTTGGTTTTGATACACTGTGTTTTGGTGTATAACTGTTTCTAACTTTCCTCATATACTCTTGGATAAACTTTTATATATGTTTGTTGATGTTATTCAGGTATTTGTTAGTTTGTACCCATATGCTTTTGTAAGCTTTGAGGGTTTATGTTTTATGCATAGTTTGTAGGCCTTGTGGTATGTACCATGCTTAAGTGCAGCCTTTGTGTTATGTGAAATCAGTATTTTTAAATCTAAATGTTCAGCATTGTGGTTTATGTACTGTCACTCTTGTGCCCTTGTAGGATTGTTCCTAGATGCATATGCCTTGTGTGCTATGCATTGGTTGAGTGTTGAGCATACAAGTGTCTTGCCTCGTGCTTGTTAACTTGTATGTCTTTGTGTTCATTCCAAGTGTGAATGAACACTGTGATCACTACCTTGTGGTGTTCACTTGGTTGATCAAGCCATGGTTTGTTCATTAACTCCATCTTATGCTTGATCTCTTTTTGCCTGTTTCATATGCATTAATAATTTTCTGCTTACAATGATCATGGTGTATTGTTGTGTTTCAGGAGTTTATGTTCATATGATTCAAGTGCTTCACAACTTCTAGAATTAGGTGTGAGTGAGTTTTGATCAACTGTTCCCAACTCACATGTTAAGTCTAGAGTCTGTTTTAGGGTTTTGTCACGGAATAGCCAAAGGGGGAGATTGTAAGGTTGAATTTATTCAACCATCTAATTGGCTTTATTCCGTGCCAAATTTGCTTGTAATTCAGCATTTAGTAACCCTGTATTTAGGTGGGATTGTTGTAAGGGTAGTGAGTGAGATAGTGTGAAGATTGCTCAAGAGTGTGCAAGAAAACAGAGAGTCGCGGCTGGGACTCGCGACTGGACTCGCGGCTTCAACCCGCCAGAATCTGCACACGTGCCAAGCATGCTGGAAGATGAACAGTCATGCTAGCTGGAGCACTACAGGACAAAACAGGACAACTGGCCATACGGTTAACTCGCGACTGGAACTCGCGACTTAGTCAAGCCGCGAGGTCAAGCCGCGAGCCACCCCTGTTTTGGAAAAACCTGACGTTTCGCATTCCACTCCTCTTCAGTATAAATACCCTTTTAACCCACGATTGAAAGAGAGCTTCCAGAGAGAATTTTGAGAGAGAAACCCTAAAGAAAAACCAGATTGTTTTACCCACAATCTCTACCTTAGAGTCTCATCAAAATCCCTCACTCTCTTCCTCTCCATTGTCAAATCCTTGAGAGGCCTTTATACCAAACCTGGTTCTCACCATTATCATCTCTGTGAGACAGTCGTTTGGAGTTCTGGGAAGCAGTTAGGAAGGAGCCAATCTTTATTGGTTGATGCTACGGTGAAGTAGCGGAATCCGGAAAGCTAGAAAAGAAAAAGGTTCGGCGCAACCTCGTTGGAGCAAGAAGCTTGGAGGGCTTAGGTGCATTGGGTAGATTAGGCTTGGAGGGTCTATTGCTGTCCTTGTATCCCAACTGTATTTTCTAGTGGATTGATTACCGCTTGGAGGGCGGCGGAGAGGTTTTTCGCCGAGGTCTTCGGTTTCCTCTTCGATAACATATCTGGTGTTATCACTGTGTTTGCATCTTCCTTCCTCTCTATCTCTGCCTTTACATTATCTGCTGTGGTTTGTTTTGTTGTGGCTTAGATAGTTGTTTAATCAATACCATGTTATAGCATATGTTAAGTTTCCGCACACTATTGTTTAACATATTGCGTGTGTTGATTAAATTGGTTTTTGGGGGTCTAAACGTTCAAAAGTGTTTTTGTACACGTTTTTGAACTTTCAATTGGTATCAGAGCGGGTACACATCTGTTTGGTTTTATTACCATTGTGTGATCCTTGACTCCCTTTCTTTTTGAGATGGATAGGTCTCAATCCCTTAATGCACCTCCATATTTTGATGGAAGTAACTATGCATTTTGGAAGGTTCGTATGAGAGCTTTTTTATGCTCTATTGATGAATCCGTGTGGGATGCTGTTGAGATAGGTTGGACCAAACCTGAAGCAGCCAAATCCACATGGGATAAGGCAGCACTTACTGCATCTAATGCTAACAGTAAAGCACTAAATGCTATTTTCTGTGGTGTGTCTCCAGATGAATTTCACAGGATTTCTCACATTATTATTGCCAAAGATGCATGGGAGATTCTGGAAACAACTTATGAAGGCACGAAGAAGGTGAAAGATACCAAGTTACAAATGCTGACCACTCGGTTTGAGGAGCTCAAGATGAGTGAGGATGAGTCTTTCGACTCGTTCTATGGGAAGTTAAATGAAGTAGTTTTCAGCAAGTTTAACTTGGGGGAGAAGATGGAGGATTCTAAGATTGTAAGGAAGATCCTTCGATCATTGCCGGAAAGCTTCCGTGCCAAAGTGACAGCCATTGAAGAGAGCAAGGATCTTGACGACATCAAGGTGCAGGAGCTGGTTGGTTCTTTACAGACCTATGAAATGTCGCTGCCAAATCAACGGAAGGGTAAATCCATTGCTCTAAAGACCGTTAATGAGAAGGTGGAAGATCAAGGCTCGTCAGGAGAAGATATGGTTGACAAGGATGTAGCCTATCTTGTTAAAAATTTCAAGAAGTTTTTGAAATTCAAAAACAATGGAAAATTTGATGATAAGAGAAATTTCCAAAATTCTGGAAGGGAGAAGAGGGATTTCAAGAGGAAAGATGGAAAAGAATCCCAATCCACACAAGGTGTTACTTGTTTTGAATGCAACGGGCATGGACACTTCAAGAGGGAATGCCCTAATTATTTGAAATCAAAAGGCAAGGTGTATGCCACGACCTTGAGTGATTCAGACTCATCCGACTCAGAATTTGAAGAGAGCTGTGATGGAGAAGGGACCTATTCAGCTTTCATGACTATTGCTCATGTTGAGTCTTCGGATGAATTAAATTTGCTTGTTCAAGAACTTGGAGAACATAGTGAGGATGACTCACTAGGAATTGTTGAAGAATCGGAAGCTGAAGAAGAAGAAAGCACAGCTACTCTTCAAGAAAATTACAACTCACTTTTGGAGAAATCTGGTGAATACACAAGGACAAAAACACTTTTGAACGTTTAGACCCCCAAAAACCAATTTAATCAACACACGCAATATGTTAAACAATAGTGTGCGGAAACTTAACATATGCTATAACATGGTATTGATTAAACAACTATCTAAGCCACAACAAAATAAACCACAGCAGATAATGTAAAGGCAGAGATAGAGAGGAAGGAAGATGCAAACACAGCGATAACACCAGATATGTTATCGAAGAGGAAACCGAAGACCTCGGCGAAAAACCTCTCCGCCGCCCTCCAAGCGGTAATCAATCCACTAGAAAATACAGTTGGGATACAAGGACAGCAATAGACCCTCCAAGCCTAATCTACCCAATGCACCTAAGCCCTCCAAGCTTCTTGCTCCAACGAGGTTGCGCCGAACCTTTTTCTTTTCTAGCTTTCCGGATTCCGCTACTTCACCGTAGCATCAACCAATAAAGATTGGCTCCTTCCTAACTGCTTCCCAGAACTCCAAACGACTGTCTCACAGAGATGATAATGGTGAGAACCAGGTTTGGTATAAAGGCCTCTCAAGGATTTGACAATGGAGAGGAAGAGAGTGAGGGATTTTGATGAGACTCTAAGGTAGAGATTGTGGGTAAAACAATCTGGTTTTTCTTTAGGGTTTCTCTCTCAAAATTCTCTCTGGAAGCTCTCTTTCAATCGTGGGTTAAAAGGGTATTTATACTGAAGAGGAGTGGAATGCGAAACGTCAGGTTTTTCCAAAACAGGGGTGGCTCGCGGCTTGACCTCGCGGCTTGACTAAGTCGCGAGTTCCAGTCGCGAGTTAACCGTATGGCCAGTTGTCCTGATTTGTCCTGTAGTGCTCCAGCTAGCATGACTGTTCATCTTCCAGCATGCTTGGCACGTGTGCAGATTCTGGCGGGTTGAAGCCGCGAGTCCAGTCGCGAGTCCCAGCCGCGACTCTCTGTTTTCTTGCACACTCTTGAGCAATCTTCACACTATCTCACTCACTACCCTTACAACAATCCCACCTAAATACAGGGTTACTAAATGCTGAATTACAAGCAAATTTGGCACGGAATAAAGCCAATTAGATGGTTGAATAAATTCAACCTTACATAAACTTATAGGATCTCTTCAATCTTATGAGTTGGATCTACCCAAAACTACCAAATCCAAATCAATGGCTCTTAAGTCTGTTGATGATGTTGAAGGTGGTGGGTTTGATGATAAGCTCTCTGCTACAGAGATTGCTTACCTTGCCAAGAACTTTAGAAACTTTCTCAAGAATAGTAACAGAAAGGCAAGAGGCACAAACACTGCTGAACCTAGAAATTTTAGGAAGCATGGTCCCACTAAGGTTAACAATAATGATAAACCTAGAGAAAAAGTAGGTCAATCTTCTAATAATTCATTGGGTTCTTAGTGTTTTAGATGTCAAGGGTACGGTCACATGAAATCTGAATGTCCTACCTATTTGAAATCTAAGGGTAAGGCTATGGCTGTAACCCTTAGTGATGCTGAAGTTTCTGATAATGAGTCTGATTGTGATGAGGATGGAAACTTCATTACTTTTACTGCAACTACTGTAGTCGATGAGAGCATATCTGTTGAAGAGAACCCTTCTGATAGGGAACTCTTTGAAGATGCAGATCTTCACGAGGCCTATAATAAACTTTGCAAAGTTGCTGCAAAGGATGTTATGAATGTTAAACTTGGCCTAAAGAAAATTGAATCTCTTAAGCTTGATAAGAAGAATTTGCTTGTTAAACTGTTTGATGCTAATGAACTTTTGAACAATGTGAAAACTGAGAATATGCTTTTGCTTGATAAAGTTAAATCTTTGGAACTTGATTTATCTGTTGCTAGATCTGCTAGTTCTAAACTTGATCAAATGCTGAGTGTTCAAAAGTCTTATTCTGACAAAACTGGATTAGGTTATGTTGAAAGCATCTCTATGTCTGCTCCCCATTCCACAAAGTTTGTTCTTTCATCTTCTTCTGAACCTTCTATGAGTGAGATAGTGAGTGAAACTGTCAAACCCCCTGTGATTGAGGTTGTTAAACCCATAGAAGTTTCATCTTCTAGGAAGATTAGGGTTGATCTGAAAGAGTCTAAGTCTAAGAAGCCTATCTTATCTAAGGATAAGACACATGATAAGCTTGCATGGGTTTGTCACTTTTGTGGAAAGTCTGGACACATTCGTCCAAATTGTTACAAGTTGCAAGCTGTAAAGAGAGCAAACAAACCAAAAGTACTTGTGTCTCAAGCACAAGATCCTATGGTACTCATTGGTGAATTGGTAAAGGCTTTAAACCTTTATTCCAATCCTGGAGTTGGTAATCATTCCCATGTGAATAAGAACTTCAATGCTCATGGTGCATCTAAAAGGTTTTGGATGCAAAAGACTCGAACTAATTGAGTCTTTCTAACATGGTCATTGTGCTTCATTGCTCTACCCTTTGTGACCATTGTTCTTTGGTTTTGTTTTGTTTTTTGTTTTTTTTTGTTTTTTTTTTTTTTCTAGGATTTGCATTGCATAACATTCATGCATTTCATTCTAGGTTTTTTTTTTTTAATAAAAAAAAAAAGGAAGAAAAAGGAAGCAAATTGTGTTTTGTACTATTCTTCTTGGTTTTTTAAAGAACAAGGTTGGTCAATTTATTTTCACATAACATGTTGTTTGTACCTTGTTTAGCTTTGATAAGCTTACTTATTGCACTTTACTAGTTGAAGCTTTATAGTGCATGTTGTGTGGGAAAGATGTTTATGGTTTTTGATTACTCTGTCTTAATCTTGAAGTCACATGTTTTTGACTGTCGGACTAGAACTTTTAGAGAAAGGCATAAATAACTATCTCACCACTGTTCACTAGCCAATCATGAACACCTTAGTGCATATCATAAGATTTTGTGCTCGAGAAAGTGTAGCACATGCACAAAAAGAACATAAGGTGAAGCCTCGGTTTATATTGCTTAATACTAAAAATTGGTGTGTACTATTAGGCTTGATACCAAACTCACATAACTTAAAATTGGTATGTATATTATGAGGCATAAATTCAAGAAACTTACATGATTGCAAGCTTATGATCTAGGAGATGTGGGAGTTATATGATGTAACTCTTTAAGTGATAGTCTCTTTTAAATTCTTTGTGATGAATTTTGCAGACTTTGTGATTGATTGCTATTCACATATCACCTCACATGTATCTCAAGTTTTTGCTAGTTGCACATACTACACGAGTTACTCTTTGCTAAACTTTGTACATGTTATTGTGTGTGTTTATGGTCTGACCAACCAAGTTTTGCAGATGCTTTGAATTTTTGTGCAAAATTAATTTGTTGTTTGAAAATTTATGGAGAATGCAAGAAATTTTATTTTCAGGAAATTTGGGCTTAAAATTCTTGTTTTTGAAAATCACATCATCACATACTCATGCATATTGCTCTTAAAATTCAATGTTTTGAGTCGTTTCTAAATGTTTTTTAAAAAAAACTGTGTTTTTCCTCAAATTTAGTGAGCCTCTGCCCATTTCGATCAATCCATTCTATTTTTCGATCAATCGAAAATTTTTAATTTTGTTAGAGAGAGCCTTTGTCTGTTTCGATCAATCGAAATTGATTTTCGATCGATCGAACTCTTTTAAAATTGTTTTGTTAAAGTCTCTGTCTGTTTCGATCAATCAAAGTTGTTTTTCGATTGATCGAAACTCGTGAATCATGTTTTTTTTTAAAAGTCAGATTGGACTTTTTCAAAGGCACTTTTCAAAAGTTTTTCAAACTTTCCTCTCTCTCCGACTTGGCTAAGGCTCCACCAAAGATTTTTTGTCGTTTTCCTCCAAAAATTTTGCAAGGTATTTGTCTCCCAATGCCGGTAAGTCCTTTTTGCCCTTCCTTTTGCATTTTATTTCATGTTTTCATGCATTTTTCATGCATTGCATTGGGTATTTTTGGAACTATTCATGATTGGGGTTTTTGATGTTTCAAGCCATGTTTTCTGAAATTGATCATTGGGTTTTGTCTCTATATTGATATATTACTGATTCTTGTGGTTTAATTTGATCAATTTTGTGGTTTTTGAAAAATTGGAAATTCTAGGATTTGAAATTGATCTGAATTGGGGTTTTTGTAAAATTGGGTTAAATTGATGAAATTGGCTTGTTCAATTGATGTATTTGGTCATTAATTTTTGAATTCTATCATGTATAATGATCAATTCGTCAATATCTTTCAAATTGATCAAGTGGTTTCCAAATTTTGGGGTTTTTGTGTTTAATACCTCTATGTTCAAGCCAATTTTGTGAATTTGAACTTTTTTTTGGACTTAATTGCACTGCATTAGGACATGCATCATGCCATTTAAATTGTTCATGCATCATATAGATTTTTGTTATATACTGTTTTTGTGCTAACTTGCAGTCTGCCCTTGGTTTTGTCTTTGGTGTTTTTGTTCTTTTTCTCTATGTTTTGGTCCTTATCCTAGCACCATGCCTAGGAAAACTAGAGCCCATAGGACCCCTTCCACTTCCTATGAGTCTCCCTCTAGGAGTGAGGTGTTTAGGAATGATAGAAGCTGAGAAGCCTTTGAGACCTTGAACAGTAAGCGTAAGATATGGGTTGATCAAGCTGTAGTGTTAGATGAGCTTGATCAGGCCATTAGATCCAATTTTGAGTCTAGAGGTTGGTTGCCTCTCTTAGAGATAGATCGTCCACCCCCGACCGCCCTGATTAGAGAGTTCTTCTCAAACCTCTCTTGCCACATCTATGATTCCAACACCCTTGTTAGGAGTTGGATACGAGGTGTTGAGTTCGCCATTACCCCTCGGGTAGTGGCTAAGGCTCTTAGGGTTCCGGTTGTTTGGGAGCTTGACTATCCCTATGATGAGTCACCCTCATTAGATGTTGTCATGTCATACATCACTAGGTCATCTATCGAGTGGGGTTCTGATCCTCGGATCACGTCAGTTGAGCTTACCGAGACTGCCTATCTTTTCTTTAGGATAGCATGTCATTCGCTGTGACCTATTTCGCATCTCCACACCATCCCTCCAGAGCGATGTGTGTTTTTGTATGCTTTTGTTTCGGGTGCATCGATCAGTTTCCCTCATTTGTTCCTTTGTTCTTTGAATGAGGTTCATAGGAGTTCTGCCGTAGGGCATGCACTTATTCATCCTATTTTCATTCATAGGATTTTGCTCTTTCTAGATCTAGATGGTTTCCCGTCTGGTGAGCCTATGCATATTGTTGCTCCCATAGGTGCCACCTTTCTTAGATAGAGGGCTGCTCACTTGAGAGTTGCTCCTTCACGTCCTCAGGGTGCGTCATCTAGTGTTGTTCCCCCTCCTCCCTTTTCTACAGGTGCTGATGCTGCTGAGACATCGGGTGCTGCTGCTAATGCTGATGTTCCTCCACCGACTACTTCGGATGATTTAGACATTTGACGTACGTTGGATCATGTCTTGACCGTTCAGGTGGCTCATGGACAGATTTTGGTGGACGTGCTCGATGAGATCCGTGCCTTACGTGCGGAGTTGGCGCAGTTTAGACCACCTCCCTTTTGATGATGGAGTTTTGTTTGCCCTTTGGCATTCCGTCACAAAAAGGGGGAGTACTTTGTAGGGTTTTTGTTTTCAGGGGGAGAGTTTTTTTTGGTTGGAGCTTGTGGAGTTTAGATTGTATCTAGGTGCTTCACATTGTATTTTACTTTTTTAGCTCTTGCCATGTTTTTGATGGGATATTCATGTTAGGGGGAGTATTTTTTTGTTGGTACTTTATATGTTTCTTGTTTCAAACTGTTTATTGATTTATATTTATGAGCTATTCATTGATATATGTCTTTATTGTGTGTTGTTTGAAATCAAGAATTTAATTTGTTTACTTGTATAGTTTCCACACATGCGGTTATGCATTTTATTTAGTGTTTCAGGAAATATACAGGTCGATTCAATTGAGCTGCTGTCTACACTTGCAACTGATTGATAGTAGTTAGGATTGAATTTGTTTTTATGAGCATTGATTTTGTAAAGGGCTTTTATTTTGTAAACTTTGAGCTTCTAGTTGTGTTTGTCATGGATTGCCAAAGGGGGAGTTTGTTAGGTTCTAAAGAATTAGGATTTTATGTATTTAGAACTCTAATTTGTATTGTTGGAAAACCATGATCAAAACAATGTGTTTAGAAGTGTTTTAGTCTAGCTCAAAGTTGTGCAATTATGTAAAGTTGGAATCGAGCTAATGTAGGAAAGCATTATGCCTTTCAGCCTGGCTCGATCAATCGAAGCTTAGGCTCGATCGATCGAAGCTCGGGCAAAATGTTTTTCTGCAGAATTTTCCAACTCAGCCCTAGTTGTTTTAAAACGTTTTTAGGGTTTCTTATTTGTCCTAAGTATAAAAGGCAAACCCTAGCCACGTTTTAGTGTTGCTCATATTGCGATTTGTGTAAATCTCTTGTGAGATCTAGAGGAGCTTTCCTTTACACAAACTTAGGGTTTTTAAGGAGAAGATTTATCTACGCCTTGATGATCAACTCGGTTGCTGCCATTGAAACTTAAAGAAAACACAAGCGGGTGTGCTTGTATCTGGTGGTGAATCCAAGAAAGAAGGAGTTCGTGGATTCAGAGTTTGCACGTGGTCGTGTCAGTAAGTTCTACTGGTTGGTAGCAATAAGAAGTCGAGCGTGGGGGCTTGTAAGTCTTATTATATGAACTTTGATTCTTTCAAGATAGTGGATTCAAGTTTACCTTGAGGATAGCTAGGTCAAATCCTCCCCAGGTTTTTACCGGTTTGGTTTCTTGGGTGATCATAACTTGTGTTATTTATTTTCCGCTGCTTTGCTTGATTTGATCTTTGTTATTGTGATAACCTAGACTTGTTAAATTGGACTAAGTAACAACTTGGCTAATTAACTAGGTTAAATCAATTGTTTTTAAGGGGTCTAAAAACCATCACCCTAAAATAACTTTAGAGGACAACGTGTCTGCTAAAAAGAAGGTGTTCTGAAAGTGATTCCAATATTATTTATATATGCCTTAGTTAAATTAATTACTTATTTTAAGTCTATCACCATTGGCCTGGGTTAATCTGTCTGTTGTTGATTCATAATATTTGGAAGGTATTAATCCTTCCTGAATGCGGTTCATGTTAGCACCTGAATCGACAAGTGCAACAATAGTTAATGAAAATTCTTTATGAACAACCAGAGTTATTTCAGTATACCATTTCTAGAATACCATTCTATCAATTATATTTAAAAAATCATCTTTATAAGAATTTTTATCAATATAATCATGTCCGTCGGGGATAGTGGAGTCTGTCAAAGGTTCATTACAATATTTAATTCTATCCTTAACACTAATTACTTGTGGTGCTATTTGCTCAACCATATTTTTTAAAATGAAATTTTTTGATTTCAACTCTTTTAGTTCTTTTCTTAGATCATTAATATCTATCTGTAAATCTATCACTGTTACAAGTTTAGTGGGTTTAAATTTGTTAGTAATTTCTACAGAATTATAGGTTGACTTATAATCTTTCAAATCTATTTCAAGTCTGTCAGTTTGAGTTAAAGATTCTTTTAATTTAGATAAATTGATTGTTTTTAGACCCCTTAAAACATAACCAGATTAACCTAGTTAATTAGCCAAGTGATTGCTTAGTCAAATTATCAAATCTAGGTTAACACAAATATATCATATCATTGACAAGTGTAGAAAATAAAGAACACAACGATATGATAACTCAGGAAAACCAAACTGATAAAAAACTTGGGGAGGATTTAACCTAGCTATCCTCAAGGTAAACCAAATCCACTATGAAAGAATTGAAGTTTACATAATAGCGACTTAGACCACTAACATCTTATTACTACCTCGAGTGGGAAACTTACTACCACGACCACGTGACAACTCCAAGTCCACAGACTACTTCTTTCTTGGATTCCTATCAAGTACAAGCACTCCCGCTTATGTATCTTTAAGCTCTTGAATTAGCAACTGAATTGATCACCAAGCTCTCAACATCAATCTTGAGATTGGAAACCCTAAGTGTATGTGAAGGCAAACACCTCTAGATCTCACAAAAGATTCACACACACAGCATAAAGAGCAACCTGAAAATCTAGCTAGGGTTTTCCCTTTTATACTTAAGACAAAACATAAAACCCTACACGTGAAACAAGCTTGGGCTGAGTTGGAAATTCTGCAGAAAAAAAAAATCTGCACAACTTTTGATCGATCGAGCCAGGCAGATTTACACAGTAAATCCTACAGTAACTCGATTCCAACTTTACATAAAAAACACATACTTTGAGCAAGTCTAAACAAGACTTAAACGTTTTGATCATGGTTTGCGAACATTACAAAATGAAGTTCTAATACATTTGTTCCTAATTACTTAGAACCTAACATAAATAATCTTTTTTGGATTGTAAATCTAGAAGACTGTCTATTAAATCCATTATTATATCTTCTTGTTTTGTTAAAACACTTATTTTTAGTTTTCTTTTACAATAACAATTATCAGGATTATTGCAATTGCATAATTTAACTTTTCCATTATCTGAAGAAATATTTGTCGATGATGAGGTGATATCACAATTATCTATCGGTGAATTTCATTATCTGTTTCATCACTATCTATCTGTTCTAATATACTCATTAATTTATCTTTTAACTTTCCTGATATGTCAAGTTTATTTATCTTTCTTTGAAAGTTACAGTATCTACTAGTGTGTCCCTTTTTCCGACATTTAAAGAAAATAATGTCTCTTTCTTTATATCTATCACATTTCTTTCTTTTGGATTCTTCTTTCTTTTCTTTAGTCTTACCTTTATGATATCTTCTATTATTATTCTTGTATCTATCCGCATCTTTCCTTTCTTTTGTTCTTTTCCTAGAGGGAGCAATCAATGGTTCAAAGCCATATTGCTCACAAAATGTTCCAAGCTCCTTTTTAGCATATCTTTTTTCCTTCTCTAGCTATTTTTTCAATCTTAAATCATTTCATAGCCATAGACCTATTTTATTGATTGAGGATATTATGTCACCATATGTTAAGCTAGGATAGTCTATGGTTCCATCATTATTGGCTATATCAAGTCTAACTTTTTGAGCAAAAGAAATAAGGTAGAATAGCAATAAATTTTTCTTTCCAGTATAATTGTTGACAATCATTTCTACTTAAAACTTTTATAATAAAAACATCTTTATACCATCTAAAGTTTGAAAGTTGTGGACATCTTAAATTAATTAAAACATCTGAAGCTCTTTCTTTATATTGATTGGTATCTCCAACAAAATGTTTAGTTATAGTGAAAATTAAAGTATTAGTTGCATCTTGTGAAGGCTGTCTATCTGTTATTATAACACTTCCATCTGTTTCTCTTTTAACAGCTGTTAATATTTCATTTCTATCATCATTATTTAAATAGTGATCCCACCAACCTTTCAATTGGCAAGTAAAACCGATGATAATTAAACAGGCTATCTGGTGGTCTTGTTTTCCATGATTCTTATAAACATTAGTGAGCAAAGTCATTTCATGTAAAAGATTTATTATTTCATATTCTGACATTCCATAAATATTCTATTCATAAATTAAATCTGCTGAGTAAGATGAATTAACAAAAGTGTGTCTTGCTTCAAACTATAAATCAGGAGGAGTAGCTTTAGGATACCAATTCTTTTTGGGGTATGGTTCCTCAATTCTTCCTTTTTTATGATCTTGTGATGAAGATGATAAGGTTAATTTATTAATCTGTAATTTATCAATAAATTGTCATTCTAAATTATCTATATTTGATGAATCCATCAAATCTATCAATTGATTATCTTCTGATTCTTCATCCTCTGAAGATTCAGTTCTTCCTATTGAATTTAACATCCTATTTTTGTTTTTTAGTGGGTCCATGTCTTTTTGCGATTCTAATTTCATTAAATCTAACTTCTTATTTATTTCATCGAGTAGATTATCAGTTTTCTCTGTCATGGGTCTCTTTAAAGGTGATCTAAGATGAGGAGGTATTTCATGAGGGATGAATAAAGGGGTATTAAACGCATTTTCTTTTTTATGGAGGTAGAGGGAGGTGTCATTCTGTCTTCTATGTCTTGTAGCTTTTGACCAATTTTTTTTAGATAGATATTAGTGTAATTATTCTGTTGAATTATGCTGTCTAGGTTCTTATTATCATCACTTAGACTAGGTCTTTTAATAGGAGTAGCCAACACTTGGACTCCACTATTTTGATTCAATATAATTGATTCAAAGGGTGGATAAGTTTGATACACCTTTTCATGATTTTCTGTCTTCGTCCATGACAATGTTTTTTCTATCACACTTATCTTTTTGTTATGATACTCCAAAAAGTCAAAGAAACTAAAGTGTGTCTACAAGTCTATCACAATTTCATAATATTTAGTTCTTAAATTATTCCTTTCTTATTCATTATATTGTTCAAAAAACTAGTTTTCATATCAAAAAAAAAAAAAAAAAAAAAAAAAAACTAGTTTTTCCTATCAGTATTTTCAGGTTTTAAATAGTCATGTTTTAATAATTCTTTATCTAAAACAAATTTTTTAGATAAAACATTAATTTGTCTATCATGTTTTGTAAATCCTAATATGTCTGTGTGGGTAAGAGAATCAAGTTGAGGTTGGGGCTGATAAAGGGGTTGGTGAACATTAGGGGTAGGTTGTGTGGTTTCTGCTGGGTAATAAGTTGTTTCTGTCTAGACAAGGGTTCTCTTAGTGTTTATAGGGGGAAGGTGTATAACTAGAGGAAGATTCTGAGGAGGTAAAGGTTTGGAATCAGAGAAAGATGTCCTAGAGGAGAAGGAGCTTCTAGGGGCAAACATCATAGGGGTCTTTTTGCCTGAAGAACTATTGGGTCTAATAAGGCAGTCAGTTTGTTTGTCATTATTATTGAAAGCCATAATAACTGTACCATCTGTCTTTTGTGCTATGAAGTTTGGTTCTGTGTTTTCTATCTTTGTATGGGAGCAATGGCCTATAATTTCCATTGTTTAGGAAGGTTTATGTCTTTCCATTGTATCTGTTAGGGTACATGAAGTCTACTATTTGGGGTTGAGGCTTGAAGAAGGAGAGTGTGTCCTTTAGGGGATGGTTCAACCATGGATTGAGGGTCAAGGGTGGTTTTCATAAGTTTATAATAAATTCTATAAATAATAGCTAAAGGTTCTGAACCTTCTTTCATATAATAACCATCTTTTTTTACATTCAAAGTTAAAGCATCCATAATATTTATGCTAGATAAACTTAAAGTAAAATTAGGATAACAATTAAAATATACTAGTCCATTATGTAAACTTGTTTCCATCATTCCTAAAAGTGAGTCATTAAATCTTAAATGTATGTCATCTCTTAAACAAAGTAAAACACTTGTATTTAAAGCTTCTCTTGTTAATGGTTTTAGAGCTACCTGTACCAAACCAACATGTAAAAAGGCATATTTTTCTCTATGTCATCTAATTTAGTCTATTGAAAATAACTGAATTGTTTCATATTCATTAAATAAAGAGTAAGTTTTTTCAACAGTTTTTATAGTGTAATCTGTCATGAAGGATAATTTAGAAAAAGAAGTCTGTCTATAGATTTTATCAGTTCTTTCTGTTGGTATATTCCATTTATTCCATTCTAACAAATTCCTATCTATATCTTTCATGCTATATTCCTCATAATTAACTATTCTATCATTTTCAATGTCCAGATTAGTGTGCGCCAACCTAAATGTGTCATACCAACAGATGATAAGCAACTAAATATATTCATTCTATTTCCAAGCAATTAAAAATTACTGGCAGAACTATTAGTAATCACTAGTATCCTTGCTATCGGGACCAGCTCCTCAGGAAACTCCATTGCGAGACCACCCAAACACACGCCTATCCATCGGCTAACAAAAAACGAGCTGACCAACACGAAACTATGGTTTGCCAACGAGTCTTGAGGTTGACCAACGCTAACAAGGAGCAAGTAGTGGCTATGCAATAATATATGTTCCTAGTAAACACCGACAGATTCATAAATATTACATGTAGAAAAGATGATAAGAAAAATAATTTAAAAACTCTAGAGAGCACTCTGACAGAAAAGAAAGACTATAGTCATGTAGTAAGAAGTTCTGTAGAAAGCCAAGAAAATAATAATAGGAAAGATGACATAATAGAAAAAATACAAAAGAATCCTAGTACTATAATACAAAAGAACAAGTTAGATATAGGAAAAGACATAGAAAAAGTAAGAGACTTTGAAAGACAAAAGGCTAACAACCCAATAGAAACTCTACGTCAAGAGTTTAGCATAGAAAGAGACATAGACAAAGACAAAGAAAGAAACATGATGAGGAAGGAGAAAGAAAAAGAAAATGATGACTTGATAAAAGTAGTCGACAAAAAAGAAAAAGATGATAGTTTCAAAAAGAATAATAGTTTTAAAGAAGAAATTGATGAAAGACTAAAATCAATTGAAAAAACTATGGATTATACCCAAGACAATAGTTTAGTAGCATTGGCTAAAAAGATAGAAATTTTAAATTCACCAATAGAGATAAAAGAAATGAAAAAGGACATAACAGTTTTAGAGATTACTGAGTTATCAGATAATGAGAAACCTGACGCACATATTAGAAATATTATTTGTCATAAATGTAAAGAATATGGGCATACTAAAAAACAATGTGACAAACATAATAAAAATGTAAAACGAATAAGTAAGTTAGAATTTGAGAAAGACATAATAAATGAATTAATGGAAATATTTAATGTTAAGCAAAAAGAAATAGACCAAATAACGAAAAAGGAAGAATTAAAATCAACCAACCCACTTAAAATTAATAAAAGAAAAAGGAAACAAAAAGACATAATAATGAAATTGATAGATAATTTACCCAATCATCTAAAAGACTATTTGCTAAAATTGAAAGATTCTATAGAAATACCTATTGCTTGTATTAAGTGTAGAAAATATGGACACCATGTTACGGAATGTGGAAAAGGAGAAAAAGCTAAGAAAGAAAAGGATAAGAAAGAAAAAACAAAAATGAAACAAGATGGTACAAGTATAAAACCAGTAACTCTACAAGACTTAATGACAAAAGCAAAAATGGTAAAACAAGAAACTAAAGAAGATAATTCCACAGAAATAGATGAACAAAATATTGCAGAAATAATAAATTTAAAAGTATTTTCTAATCCTATGATAGACTCCCCTGATCATCCTACAGATAAAGAAGTTATAGATATTAATAAAATTGATAGCAATAGACAAAATTTCTTGAGTTTAATTGACAAAATAATTTTCCAAAAATGGCATACAAAAATTACTTTAATAATTAATAAAGAATTCTCTTTGACAGAAATTGCTTTAATAGACTCAGGTACTGATATGAATTGTATACAAGAAGGATTAATATCTTTAAAGTATTATGAAAAATCATCTGAAAGATTAACCCAGGCTAATGGAGAAAATCTCATAATTAATTACAAAATACCTAATGTTCATATATGTAATGATGGAGTATGTTTTGAAACTATTTTTGTTTTAATTAAAGACCTTTCTTCTAAAATTATTTTAGGAAATCCCTTTATGGCCTTACTTTATCCCTTCTTAACAACAACCGAAGGAATTAAAACTAATGTGTTAGGAAGAGACATATTTTTTAAATTCATTTTACCACCTATCTCGAAAGAAATCTATTCACTAGATAATATTTCCATAATAAAAGAAATTGATAAAGAAAGAATTTACAAGAAAAACAAACATTTGTTATCCTTAAAGTCAGAAATAATATATGAAAGAATAGCTGATGAATTGACATATCCCATATTAAATCATAAAACAGAAGTATTTAGACAACAGATTGAGACAGAAATTTGTTCTAATCTCCCTACTGCTTTCTGGCATAGGCATCGACATATAGTACAATTACCTTATGAAAAAGACTTTAATGAAAGACAAATACCTACTAAGGCTAGACCAATACAAATGAATAATGAATTATTAGAACACTGTAAAAAAGAAATTGAAGATCTTTTAAATAAAGGTTTAATAAGAAAAAGCAAGTCTCCTTGGACCTATGCTGCTTTTATGTTAATAAATAGGCAGAACAAGAACAAGGAGTTCCAAGATTAGTTATAAATTATAAACATTTAAATAAAGCATTACAATGGATAAGATATCCTATTCCCAATAAGAAAGATTTACTTGACAAACTTCATGAAGCAACCATATTTTCTAAATTTGATATGAAAAGTGGATTTTGGCAGATACAAATATTTGAGAAGGACAGATATAAAATTGCTTTTGCAGTTCCTTTTGGTCATTATGAGTGGAATTTCATGCCTTTTGGTTTAAAAAACGCACCTAGTGAATTTCAAAATATAATGAATGATATATTTACACCTTTTACAGACTTTTCAATTGTTTATATAGATGATGTTTTAATTTTTTCCAAAACAGTTGATGACCATTGGAAACATTTAGATATATTTGTTAAAGTAATTAAACATAATGGATTAGTTGTATCAGCCACTAAGATAAATTTGTTCAAAGATAAAATCCGATTTTTAGATCATAATATTTATAGGGGAACCTTAAGCCCCATTGACAGAGCTATTCAATTTATAGATAAATTCACAGATGAAATAAAAGATAAAAACCAGTTATAAAGATTTCTTGGCAGCCTAAATTATGTTTCAGACTACTTTCAAGGATTAAGAAAAATATGCAGACCCTTGTATAAAAGGCTAGAGAAGAATCCTCCCCAATGGACAAAAAAACATACTATGATAATCAGACAAATAAAAAAATATGTTAAGCAACTTCCTTTTATTGTTATTCCTTCCCCCAATACTTTTAAAGTTGTTGAGACAGATGCTTCTAACATAGGTTACGATGGAATTTTAAAACAGGTAGCAAAAAATGTTACAAAAGAACAATTTGTTTGATTCAACTCTAGCTCCTAGTCAACTACCCAACAGAATTATAGCACTATTAAGAAAGAAATTTCATCTATTATATTATGTGTTTCAAACTTTCAAAATGATCTTTTTAATCAAAAGTTTTTAATTAAAGTTGATTGTAAAAGTGCTAAAGAAGTTTTACAGAAAGATGTTCAAAATCTTGTTTCCAAACAGAGTTTTTCTAGATGGCAGACTATTTTAAGTGTTTTTGATTTTGACATTGAATATATTAAAGGAGAGACTAATTCGATTCCTAATTTCCTAACCCGTGAATTTCTACAGGGAAGATGAGCTCTCCTGCAGATAAGAACAAATCCCCAAAACCTAGAACTAGACAGTCTTATGCTGCTCACCAATCCCTCCTCCCCCTAGTAGATTTCACCCTTGTCCCTCTTTCAACTCACCTATCTTCCCTTCAAATAGACCCCAAGAAAGACCCCCATTGACTTGCAGTCCGAACCCCTTCCAACCACTCTTCCCAAGCTCCACTCCAACAACCAAACAGTCATATGCATTACCCTCAACTCCACCCTTAAAAACACCATTCAACATAGTTGCATCCTCTTTTCCCCTTTTAGCCTCTCCCTCTAACCAATCAAAGAATAGACCCTCTACCTCTCAAGAAGCCCAAGCCCAAGCCCCAAAAGAAGATCACAGTATTGAACTCCCAAAAGTTCCTAGAATTTTATTTTATGGATTGAACGAGAATACCAGCACATAAAAGACACCCTCTCCTTAGTCAATTAGCTCATACCTCGAGGATAGGAACACCCTAAGAGAGAAACCTTAAAGACCCAGACATTTTATGAGTTTATTCCAGTTGATACAAACTCAATTTTAGTAACACATATGCCTTGTTCCCAAGACCCAAACAGAATTGGCTACTCTAAAGTTGTCATAAAACAAATCCTTACCCCCTCCCAATGGAGAGCACAACCCTGGATTACCAAGAACTTTTCTCAAACCTTTGAGCCTCAGTTTTATAATTATTATGACCATATGGAAGCTTGGGATAGGTTCCTTTTAGTTCAAAACAATATTTACAAACATACTTGGTTTTTCCGATTGGATATGCATAGAAAGAAATACATGATGATACCAAGATGGTTCATTGACTAGTGGAGTTCTTATGGTCCTGAAGCTATGATTCTCCCTCCTGACCTCTTAAAAGCCTATGAGACTTTCAAGAAAGAACCAAACATACCACACCTTAAAGATTTCCCACATCTTTTGCAGTTCTTTTACAGGTTTCCAAATCTCCCATGGATCATCAGATAGGAATACAAGATAGAAAAGCATCCCTAGTATCCTTTTCCCATGCTCACCAGAAAGTTTAAATTAAAATGGTGGAATAAGTTTAATTTTGATCATATTTTCCAAGAATTACAGAAATAGACCTCTTCCTCCCAAACAGAAAATTCTAATTTCCTTCTAGAAAAGAGTCAAGTCCAGTGCCAACTTGCCTCTGTCTCAAATAGAAGACAGCTTAAAAAGCAATTGCTTGAAGCTGCATCACAAATTTCGAATGATAAAGATAACATAGTAATGGAATCATCCTCTCCAAATTACAGGACTCACCCAAAAGCATTTCAAGATTCTCAAGATCTCTATGACATATGACAAAAAAAAAACAGAATAACAACTCGCTCAAATAGACCCTTCAGAGATAGATTACTATTCACAAGCACGAAATAGACAACCTAGACAAATCAGACAAATATTCTTGATAGATATTTTTGACAGAGCACTATTCACTTGCATGCTTCGGACAGACTATTCAGATAGATCTAGAAAAATTAGATAGATATTCTTGACAGATTACTATTCACCAGCACATGTCTGACAGATTCCTAGACAGATTTATTAGAAGCTACTTTATGATATTCTACAACTTTTAAGTCTCCACCGATAGATTAATTTGAGTTAGCTGACTCAGGTTACTTTGAAGACTTACTGTGGTTCACTTCATCTATAAAAGAGACAGACTAAGAAGACAGAAGAAAAGCTTCTAAAGTTCCAAGTTTGAAAAAAGCCTTTGTAATAGCCTTCCCTCTCCCTCAGAAAGACTTCCCCTCTTGTAATCTTGTAACCTTTCTCATCAGACAGTTTTATTTTGTAATCTTGTAACTCTTCAGATAGTATTTTATTTTCAAGCTTGTATCAAAGACAGAAGTTTGTTTTCAAGTTTTATCAAAGACAAAAGTTTTTATTCAAGTAAGATTTTACAAGTTTCATTTTTCATAATCCATATTCAGTTTTAACTTATTTTGAATATATCTATTTTGCTATTTTCTTCTTTATCATCTATTTTATCATATTTATGCTTCCATATTACTGTTGTGCTCTGATACCATTGACTACCTAGGAGAGAGCACAGCAGTAATATGAAAGCATAAACAATGATAAAATAAATGATAAAGAAGAAAATAGCAAAATAGATATATTCAAAATAAGTTAAAACGGAGTATGGAATATGAAAACAAAAACTTGTAAAATCTTACTTGAATAAAAACTTCTATCTTTGATAATACTTGAAAACAAACTTCTGTCTTCGATACAAGCTTTGAAAATAAAACTATCTGAAGAGTTACAAGATTACAAAATAAAACTGTCTTAGAAACTGAAATGTTACAAGATTCTATCTGAAGGGAAGAGTTACAAGATTACAAAAGGAGAAGTCTTTCTGAGGGAGAAGGAAGGCTATTAGGCTATTTCAAAGACTTTTCTAAAACTTGGAACTTTAGAAGCTTGTCTTCTGTCTTTGTAGTCCTTCTCTTTTATAGATGCAGTGAACCATGGTAAATCAACCTAAGTAGGTAGAGTTAACTTAAGTTAAACTGTCGGTGGAAACTTATAGAATATTACTATTAATGAATAGTGGTCTGTTTGGGAATTTATAGGTCTCTTTTAACACATGCTAGTGAATAGTAGTGACCTGTGAACATCTGTCTGTATATGTCTGGACTATCTTGGATCTGTCTGGAAGCTATTCACTCATGCTGATGAATAGTGATCTGTACTGGTGAATAGTGATTTGTTATATTTATCTATCTATCAATCTGTATCCGCGTAGTTATCATAATCTAGCAAATCAGAGTTATCCTTATACTGCTCATGCTCATAAACTTCTCCATAATTACTACATAGGACGCAGTATGAAATAGGAAGATAAATAGGTACACGATCCTTTGCCATCATTATTCTAGGATCCTTAGTAATCTTTCTTATCCCAAAAAGCCTCCTTGCGAAAGGTCTTGGACCATATACGACTATCCTGTTAGTGTAGCTTTATAAATGGAAGCCTCTGTCTAATTCTTTCTATATTTCATAAATCTTGTTACTCATGAAACTAGACCATTCCTGAGCCAGAGCATCTGGATCATCAAGTGATAAATAAGTATCTCCTATATACCAGTTGTATTCAGGGATACAACCCCAATCATGGATAAGGACCAAAATGTGTGCTAGCCAAGCTTCCATATAATAGCTATTGTCCCAAGCTGGAAGAGTTCTCCAGATAGTGATCTTCATATAATTATGTCCTCCAATCTATGCGGCTACTTCTTGGATGACTTTGGGAAATAAACTAATCTGAATTTCAAAAGTTATGATTAATTTGCTAATAAACCCTGCTTCTAGCATTTCAGATAACCATAAAGGATCACGAATTAATGGATCTTCTATCTCTGAATTGATAAGTAAGCCCGGATAAGGATTGTATTTATCTCCTGTTCCTTCATAAACTATGTTTGCTTCTCCAAAACTTTCATAAACTATAGCCATATGTCATCTATCATGAATACATTGCCTCTGTTAGCAACGTATCCTGAAGGGATATTGTCTCTATCAAGACGCCTTCATGCTTATCCAAAATCCTTACTGAAGGCTTTTGGAATTGTTTGGGTTGCACCGCTAGTGCCTTACCCTTTCCTTTCATCTCTACCTAGGAGGTTCTTTTACTCATAGTAGTCTGTAATTGGGTTTTGGGAAAGGATTATGTCTTGAAATATTATTTTGAGAATAAATATTTTCATGCAAAGCTTCTTTCAAATTCATTTTTAAAATCCTTTTACCAATGTCTTTCTATGAAATTTCTTTAAAATGCTTTATAAGAAAATCATTTTTAAAATTTAAAGTATATATAATAAAACAAACTTTTCCTTGTACACCTTTGTGCTCTTGCTGAGTAGTAGTAGTATTAGAGTAGTCATGATGAAGTCTGTCAAAGTGAGTGGAATTCAAAAACTTTTCAATATCTGCCATAATTCTATCCATGTATGTATTACTATATATCTCATTCTGCGAGAAAATGTGAAATAAAGTTTCTCCATAAAGTCTTTCATCAGCTACTATAATAGTCTGGGGAAAATCTGTCAAAAGCTTATGATTAACTTTTCCTGTGAATAAATTAAATTTGTCTTTGTTCAAGAAATTACCACAATTAATGTTTTCTTTAATGATCAATAAAGGAGAATCTGTCAAGGCTTCTTTTATTAAAATTGCTTTTAATAAAACATCTGTTATATGAGAATTTAAGGATACTATAAAGGGTGCAAGTATATCATCTATTATAATTTTGTTTGATACATCTATCAGACTGTCAGTCCATTCATATTGACTAAAAGAGATTATAAGCATAGTTCCATCTTTTATCTCTTTTCCACCAAATTCTTCTTCATAAGGTGTTTAGACTATATGTCGGTGCCTTTGCCAAAAAGCAATGGGGGAATAAGAACAAATCTCTATCTCTTTATCTTGTTTGGATTTCTTTTTGTCATTTTTTGTCAATTGGTCATCTAGTAATATTTCTGTCTTTAAAGATGACAAACTTCTTTCAATTCTATAGATTCTTTCTTTATTAATATCTTTTAGGATAGTGACCTTTTTGGAAGAATGATTTTCTTTTAGGACAGGTGGTAAAATGAATCTAAAGAATATATCTTTTCCCAACACTTTAGTTTTAATTCCTTAATCTGTCACTAAAAAGGAGTAAAGTAAAACCATAAAGGGATTTTTTAAGATAACTTTTAAAGAGAGGTCTTTTAAAATAGCTTTAAAACATATGTGATCATTAGGTAGTTTATAATTAAGTATTTGAGTTAATCTTTCAGATGATCTTCCATAATACTTTAAAGGTATTAATCTTTCCTGCATACAATTCATGTTATTAGCATCTGAGTCTGTTAAAGCGACTTCTGCCAAAGAAAACTTTTTATTAATAATTCCTGTATCCATTTTTTGAAAAATAACTCTGTCAATTAAACTCAAAAAATTTTGTCTATTGCTATCAAATTTATTAATATCTATAACTTCTTTATTTGTAGGATGATCAGGGGAGTCTGTCATAGGATTAGAAAATACTTTTAAATTTATTATTTCTGCAATATTTTGTTTATCTATGTGAGTGGAATTATCTTCTTTAATTTCTTGCTTTACCATTTTTGCTTATGTCATTAAATCTTGTTGTGTTACTGGTTTTATATCTATGCCATTTTGTTTCTTTTTTGTCTTTTCTTTCTTAGCTTTTTCACATTTCATAACATGGTGTCCATATTTCCTACACTTAATAAAAGCAATAGGAATTTCTATAGAATCTTTCAATTTTAGCAAATAGTTTTTTTTGTCTTTTAGATGATTGGGTGAATTATCTATCAATTTCATTATTATGTCTTTCTGTTTCCCTTTTCTTTTATTAATTTTAAGTGGGTTGGTTGATTTTAATTCTTCCTTTTTCATTATTTGGTCTATTTCTTTTTGCTTAACATTAAATATTTCCATTAATTCATTTATTATGTCTTTCTCAAATTCTAATTTACTTATTCATTTTACATTTGTATTCTGTCTGTCACATTGTTTTTTGGTATGCCCGTATTCTTTACATTTATGACAAATAATATTTCTAATATGTGTGTCAAGTTTCTCATTATCTGATAACTCAGTAATCTCTAAAACTGTTATGTCCTTTTTCATTTCTTTTATCTTTATCAGTGAATTTAAAATTTCTATCTTTTTAGCCAATTCTACTAAACTATTGTCTCGGGTATAATCCATAGTTTTTTCAATTGATTTTAGTCTTTCATCAATTTCTTCTTTAAAACTATTACTCTTTTTGGAACTATCATCTTTTTCTTTTTTGTTGACTACTTTTATCAAGTCATCATTTTCTTTTTCTTTCTCCTTCCTTATCATGTTTCTTTCTTTATCTTTGTCTATGTCTCTTTCTATGCTAAACTCTTTATGTAGAGTTTCGTTTGGGTTGTAAGCCTCTTGCCTTTCAAAGTCTCTTACTTTTTCTATGTCTTTTCTTATATCTAACTTGTTCTTTTGTATTATAGTACTAGGATTCTTTTGTATTGTTTCTATTATGTCATCTTTCCTATTATTATTTTCTTGGCTTTCTATAGAACTTCTTACTACATGACTATAGTCTTTCTTTTCTATCAGAGTGGTCTCTAGAGTTTTTAAATTATTTCTCCCATCATCTTTTCTACATGTAATATTTATGAATCTGTTAGTGCTTACTAAACTACTATTTTTTCTATCATGCCAATTATCTATCACTAAAGATGATCTTTAATGGGGTTCAAAGTTTCTTTCTTGTTATGAATTTAAAGCTTTAATTTTTTTCATAAAGGTCCAAAAAACTGTCTATTCTATTATCTCTATCATTTTTTCTTTCTACAATGCTGGATCTTTCAATAGCTTCTAAAGATTCCAATTTTTTATTAATCCTATCTAAGAAACTATTATTATGTCTACCAGTCTGTCTATTGATTTTATCCCTTGTGTATGTACTCCAATTATTTGTACTATTATAATTATAATTATCCATATCACTGTCAGAGTCAGAATCAATTTCATAATCCATATTACCATTTAACCAACTATTGTCTATATCTCTCATGCTATAACCTTCATCATAATCTATATCATCATAGTCCATGTTTCTAATTAGTGTGTGCCTATCCTAAGTGTGAACAAGCAAACAGAAGATGAGCTAATAAACATATTTATTCTATTTCCAAGCAATTAATAATTACTAGCGCAACTATTACTAACCACTGGTATCCTTGTTATCGGGACCACCTCCTCGAGAAACTCCATTGCAAGACCACCCAAACACACGCCTGTCTGTTGACTAACAAAAACGGGCTAACCAACGTGAAACTATGGTTTGCCAAAGAGTCTTGAGGCTTACCAACGCGAAACTATGTTTCTAATTATTATTATTATTAAAGGGCATGTTTTGGTTCCTAAACCCAAAAGGTAGAAGGATTCAAGCCTAAAGAGCCCAGCACAAGGAATTTTTAGAGAGTGGGCTAGAAACTAAGCTTCAATGAGTTGGACAATAATCATAATGGATTGAAGATGACAAGAAAGCAAAGATAAACAAGTTTTGTACAAATAAAATCTTCCTTGACAAAGTCCGAGGAGAGCAGATCATGTATAGGCCTCTTTTCAATGTGATTACAAGTTCAGTTCTTATTGGTACAGTGTTTTTTTCTACAGATTCTCCGATCCTCCTTCATAATTAGGGCCTTTCTTCTTTATATTACCCTCCTTGCTTCATTCCTACCCTCCACGTGTAGATCAAGCTCCTGTCTTTTATCATTGTCCCATCAACACCTTCCTAAAGTCTTTAGGAATAGTTGTAAGGTTGAATATCACTGTTCAGGTATCACCTCCATATTAATGTGGCCAGAGAGTTAGCTACAGAGCTTTTAATGCAGTAATAGCAGCTTTCCCTTAGATATTTCTTATCTTCCCCTTGTCTTATTCATTCCTGATACTTATCCTTACCATTAGAACTGCCCAAAATGTTGCTCTTGTTGGCATGTCATCCTTTTTGACCTTTGCTCTATTTAGCCAAGGAGGCATTTTTCCTCGAACCACCTTCCTGAACCCTCATGACCAAACGCCTTCCTCCATTCACTAGCCCACACTTCTACATTAATGTTTACCTATCATCGGACTACTAACTGTCCTTGGATAGGGCCCACGGCCTAATATACATTTCTAGGCCTATCATCCCTACAATAGCCCCTCGAAATTCTCCTCTTTTTCTTCTTGGGAAAAAAGGAGGATTTCGATATTTCAATTACCCTACTCTTACCATACGTCACCTCTGTTTGCGCAGATGTCTTTTCAACTGCCCAAAGAACGCCCTGATGTTCCGGCATCTGGGATGCGCCTTCATTTAATTTCTACTGCTCCATGTTCCCCATGTTCTACGATACGATCTAGATCCAATGGCTAGGGATTTTACGGGAACTTGAGCGGGAGTTTTCCTGCTTGCTTTTCCTTCTCATATATATATATATATATATATATTGCTTAAACACTTTAACTACTTCACTTTTTGCACTCTCAAATATCAAGAGCTAGTCTGAGGAGCCCTTCTTCACTTTCGTAAGTCATCTTTAGCATTCTCTTCTTTTTATCTTCTCTTTCTCTCTTCTGTCTCTTCTTATTGCTTTCATTATTTCTTCCAAATGGGTAGATTCACCTACTTAGTAGATACTCTAGAGGGTATAGAGAGCTTCAAAGATCAATATCAAATCCCACTAGGGGTTTTGATTAAGTATTGTAAATAGGGGGAATGGCATGCCCGGAGGCAGGAGGGAGAAGTAGTAATCCCTATGATTGCTGTTAAGGACATATTTTGTGTAATTGGCTAATCCTTTGACAAAACGCACTTTATTTGTATTTGGGTAGATCTAGGATGTGTTTAATACTTCAAGAAACATGTTGTTCAAGTCTAGTATTAAAGCCATGAAGATTGGACCATGAAACAAGTGAAGAAAAGATGTTCACTAAAGCTGGACAGATAGCTCGACACCTACGGACAGATAGCTCGACAGCTACTCGATAGATAGCTATCTATCAAGGTTTAATGAGGCTCAACATATACTAACTATCAAGGTATCTATCAAGGTTACGGAAATTCAAATTTTCAGATCTAATTTTCGGCCCATGCTTATGTATTTGTGTAGGGTTTATTTTCTCACAACCCTAGCCATATATAAGGCTTATTTTAGAGGCCGTCACATATGAGAATACAAGGAGAACATATGCAAAAGGTGACCGATGCCTTATTCTCTCTAAAAGAAGCTATTGCGTCTTTGCACCTTAGGGTTTTGTAACCAAGTGCTTCTTGATCTTCATTATTGATGAAGTGAAGAACTTTGCAACCAACATCTTCTTCAAGTTGGTAAGTTAGTCACGTACTGGGAGCCGTGCATCATTGGTTAGTCACGTACTGGGATCCATGCAAAAAGGGTTCATATATTGAAGTGTTCAGAGGTTCTGAAGCGGTAGAAGGTTTCTGCTGTGAGTTCATCTACGGGGATTGTAAAGTCTAGGGACAAAGGTTTTTTACTAGATCTAAAACTTCTCTTCACTATAGTGGATTGCTTTTTGGGAAGGTTTCCCCCTAGGTTTTTTGATGTGAAACTAGGTTGTTTCATTGGTTTTCCTAGGTTATCATATCTTGTCTTATTTACTTTTTCGTTGCATGATTTTGACATGATATTGATGTTTATTTGTTTTAACAAGTTTTATTCATAATAAATCTAATTAACAACTTGGGTTTAAAACTTGTTAATTCTATTAACCGAGGTCTAAATTTCCCAACAATCACCTTTATAGAGGGAGGGATGAGAATCCCTATAGGTAGAATAACTAGGGATTATTTAATTACTCATGTACTCTCTCCCACCCAATGTGCTCCCAATATGTTTAGGATTTTAGGTAGCGTTGACGCCCTTAACGAAAAGATGGGTGTGAACATTACCCATCATGACGTTAACTGGATTTACAATCGTCATAAACTAACAGGGCAGGGGTATTACCTAAAAACCAGAGTCCTTGCAATTAGGCTAATATCGTGTCTCCCTAAATCTAAAAAGAGCATGAATAAGGACTTCTAAAAAGAGCATGAATAAGGACTTCTTAATCATCTTAGGGGAGTGACACGATGGGCTCCACTGTCCAACCAGAGAAGGGACACCAGGTGGGGTACTTTAGGCCTAGGTTTATGATTCTAACAATACTCTCTCTCTTTTTTCTCTCTTCTTCATTTTTTTTTTTTTTTTTAACATTCCCTTCACTCAATCTTTATAGTTGTATTCATAATTTTGTTGTGCTGATTTCTGACAATAATTTTGTGTTAATGGCTTCGTAGATAAGCACTCTGCCATTCCAAACTTTAGCCTAATCAACGAGCCAGACCTCATAAAAATACTCAAGGTCGAGATATTCGTCCACAAAGACAGGCAATTAAGAGCTACTTATCTCATCCTCGGCTACAATCCTCTGTTATCCAGTTTCTAGGCGCCCAAATACGTGATCAAGGTGAAGGACCATTGTTTGCACCTGATTAACGTTGTTGAACCTAGTTTTCTCAACCCAGGACCCACTCTAAAAGGTGTACAACAAGTGGAACTACCCTTGCAATACACTGCCGAGGACGAGGCAACCCCTTCCCAACCTGCGATCAAGGAAGAAGAAGAATTGGTGGAAGTCTCAGACTCCGAAGACGACTTCGAGGTCTTTAACCAGACCCAATCTCCAGAAGCCCCAACTGGTGACTTTAGTCATCTCCCTCCAGCCTAAGTAAGCCATAACCAGGGAGTTTCCACTATTCCAAACGCCATGGTGATACAATGGAAGACAAGATCAAGTCTTCTTGACCTGTTGGAGTCCCATGCTGGGGGAAATATGCCGAAAAAGGCAATCCAAGCTAAGCCCCCCACTCCTCCTTCTATCCAAGCTCCTCTACCCAACCCTGCTGACAAGAAGAGGAAACGAGAACAGAAGGGTAAGGGGGTGAGGGAGGAAGGAAAAGGCCTTCCTTCCAAGGAAACTGAGCCCTAAAGAGGGACCAAGCTTGCCAAGACAACATAAACAAGGTCCTCTAGTGAAGGAACCATTGTGGACCGAAGGCGTGACTGCCAAGTTGAAGTTCCAGCCTGGAATCCCTCCATGGTGTTGGATAGAGCTCCCTTACTTAGCGATGCTTCCATTCGAGATTTTCAGCACGAGAAGGCCAGATACATGGCCAACGCCGTGGAGCAAGCCCTCATGTTACCTGCTGACATGGCCGACCTTACGTCCATGAAGAAACACAAAGTGTTTCTTAGTCTGAAGAGGGACCTCGCATTAGTAAGTCTCATAATTGGTTTTTTTTTTTTTTTTTTTTTTTTTTTTTTTAACTTAAGGTCATTATTGTTTTTCTCTGATTATTATAATTCTTCCTTAATAGGCCGTTCAAGCTGTGCACAGGGCTAAGGAACTAGTGAACAGCTCCCATAGGAAAATGAAGGAGGAGGAAGGAAGGCACATTGCTGTTATGGACGCCTTTAATGTGGTCGAAAGGAGGATTCAGGAGCTGAAGAATAAACTAATCGAGGTTGATAGAGAGAAGAAAAGTGCTGATGTGCCCTGTACGTGGCTGAGAAGCAAGCAGAAGCTCATCGTAAATAGCTTCGCCAGACTGAGGAGTAGCTAACTGCAGCTAAGGAGCAGCTATCTGCAGCTAAGGAGCAAATAGGGACCCTAAAGAAGAAGCTGAGGCTGAAGGAGCCCTCAAGGTTGAAGTCTCGAGGGTATGTAGGACCTATTGCCTCCAAGTGTGGAACGAGGCCTTCAACCAAGCTAAGGTTGAGGCCTCCTCTACCCTTAGGAGAGTAGAGAATGTCTACTTCCCTACTGCCATCCACGCATCAAGTTCACTAGGCTCCAAGACTAACACTGTTTCCAAAGAGGCAGATTGTGACAAGGACAGCCCTGTCAGGATCCTCCCCTTCTCTAAGAGTCCTCCCATGGAAGCAGAACAAGTTTTTTTCCATGTAACTGTTACTTACATTTTCAAAGTATGTACTCATGTTGCCCTTTCCGAGGCTTTATCTAATGACAAATGCTACCTTTCTTTTATGCCTTATTACAATTGTGCAAAGCCAAATATAACTTCTATTCTACTCTACACTTAATTAATATTGTTAGGACATATGTGATTCACTTGTTAGGAACATATGTCACTATTTTATGTAATTGGCTTATCCTTTGATAAAACACACTTTACTTGTATTTGAGTAGATTTAGGAAGTGTTTAAATACTTCAAGAAACCATGTTTCAAGATTAAGTGCTGAAGCCTTCAAGTCTATCCAAGAAAACAAGCTGAAAGTGTAGAGTTACTAAAGCTCAACAGCTAGCATGTGTCGAGGTTTAAGAAGCTGTTTCAGCCCCGTGGCTCGACAGCTAGCTCGACAGATGCTTGATAGCTTTTATCTGTCAAGGTTTACAAAAACAAAATTTCTGATCTGTTTTTCTTGGAATCCGTGAATGTGTCTTTGGGCCTTCTTTTCTCCTAACCCTAGACATATAAAAGGATTATTTTAAGGGCCGTCAAACAGTTCACAAGTTGCACAAGCATTGAGCAAACTCTGTTCAAGCAAATTGTGACCAAAGACGAAGTTCTTGCCCTAGTTCATCTCTTTCTCTTGAAAAAGTTGTTGTGTATGTGCACCGTAGGGTTTTGTGACCAAGCATCTTCTTGATCTTCATCATGCTGATAAACTGAGGAACTTTGCAGCCAACAACCTTCTTAGTTGGTGATTGAAGTCACGTATTGGGATCCGCGCAATTGGTTAGTCACGTACTTTGGAGCCATGCATCGAAAGGAGGAACTATCACTACATAACAAGTCCAATTGGGTATTGGGGTAAGGGTTTAACTGTAGGTTGGTAAGGTACTTGGGATTCCTTTACTTGTAACCGCTTGTTGTGATAATAGTGGAGTTTTGGGAGTGGTGACCTGAAAATCACCCGATGGGGTTTTTACCGTTAGGTTTTTCCCTATTCGTAAACAAATCACCGTGTTATTTATTTTCCGCTGCATAATTAGTTTATTGGTGATTTGTTTGTGCTACCATGCATTTATATGTTAATTTGATTAATTAATAAACTTGGTTAATTAATCAATTAATTCATCACAAGGGGTCAATACGATTTTGCCCCGTCAAATATCAATATGATCTGCAATTTCTTTCAATTCATGATATAATCTCATTCTGGATCCTAATAAGTGGTTACTCAAGTGATAACATAATTACCACAGTCTATGCACCCAATAACATTATAAGTTAAGTCTTTAAGACCTACAACCTTTAACAAAATGCATTCTTGACTTCAAAAACATACCTTATACACTTGAGACAAGTAATTCACTTGACTATAGGTGCTTTAGGCTCTTCTCCTTGACCTTAAATAATGGTAGATCGTGCACTTACTTATAGTTTCACCTGCTTATCCATTTAACAGCAAATCAAGACTGTAGTGGGTGTTAATTTACCCAAAGTATATGGCCGAGGAGCCAAATGTTACTCTAGTTCTATTTAACTCCTAGAGAGATAATGAGCAGTTTTACCAAGGTGAGTGATCCGAGGAACCATACATGATTAAAGTTCTGTTTAATACTTAGAAAAATAATGAGAAGTATTAATTTACCCAAGATATGTGGTCCGAGGAGCCAGGCATGACCAAGGTTCTATTTAATACTTAGACAAATAATAAGAAGTATTAATTTACCCAAGGTATGTGGTCTGAAGAGCCAGGCATGACCAAGGTTCTATTTAATACTTAGACAAATAATAAAAAGTATTAATTTACCCAAAGTATGTGGCTCGAGAAGCTAGGCATGACCAAGGTTCTGTTTAATATTTAAACAAGTAATAAGAAGTATTAATTTACCCAAGGTATGTGGTCCGAGGAGTTAGGCATGACCAAGGTTCTATTTAATATTTAAACAGATAATAAGAAGTATTAATTTATCCAAGGTATGTGGTCCGAGGAGATTTATTTATCAAAGCACCATGACATTTACAAATACACCACACCATTCTTTTTCTTTTTTTGACTTGTCAGACCTTAACTCATCAAATCGGTACTATTCCGGCTATGCAGAAACTTGTCCCACCAAGCCTAAAATTCTGTAGATTCTATCTCCTTTCAACGTAACAAAAGGCATAGATAAGATTAAATTGAACATAAAACAGCGTCTAGTTTACTGAAAATAAATCCAAACTTTTCTTCGTTTGTATTATTAAAACTCTTGAATAATTAAATAGTTTCACTACTAGCCAAAATACCCACATAGAAAAATACTCTAATTCTAAATAAAACTTAGATTTGACAAGAAAGAAATTCTTAAGCTCTTACCTCAATTGTGCAGTCAAACCTTTTTTACTGGAGTAATTTGGGTAGTCTACACTCTTAAAATATCTCTGCATATATGTTGACATAATAAGCTTATATAGCTAGGGTTTTAACCTTATTTTCTAAAATCCCCTTAGAAATATTAATTATAAAATTGACCCCATAAAAAAATTTACTTAAATAACCTTCCTTTTAATTTTTTTTTTTTTTTTTTTTGGGTATTACACCTTCACTACATGATATTCGCAAAACAGAGTTGTATACATTACATATATTCATCAAAATAAAGCCATCAACTAATTCTTGCATTCCCCAGAACCAAAATTGCATTTGGAATTAGCCAATTGAAATTTTGAAATTGAAAAAAAAGTTAATAACTATAGTGGTATTCCATTGGGATGGTTTGGGTTAAACTACACAAAGACCTCCCTGACTGTCATTCTAAGGGGTCAAAAAGCTAATCCCTCCTTAATGGCATAGCAAACTTGAGATATTTCTTGTACTCCATTCCTTAATCCCCATCTCTTATGTAAGCAGAAAGTTAATGGAATCAGTCCATTTGGAGAGTAGCCCGGAACATTTATCAACTTGATAAATCTCCTTGAAAACTGCACATCTTGCATATAAAATAGCTCAGTATTAACTATTAAGCTTCATAGTTTCTAACAATTATTCACTTATTTTCACAAACAATTTCTGTGCATTTCCCAAAAAAAAAAAAATTGAAATTAAACAAAATAAGGAACTACTGCCAATCCCAAACCACAATACAAAAGGGATTACATTAAACCCAAACCAAATAATGGGTGAATCTTAGAAAACCAAACAAAATTGTTAAATTCATGTGTTTCTAGGCTTCCCTACGTTGTTTTCTATAATCTTAAACTCAAACCAAATTGTTAAATTCCAATGAAGTTGATTTTTTGTAAAGAAATCAAGCCAAAAAAATTCCAATGAAGCTTCTTTGATTAGGTGACCTTTGGCAAAGAAATCAAGGATAAGGGAAAAATGATCATAATACTAGATCTATAATCACTTTTTTTTTTTTTTTGGTTGGGCATCTGAAATCTAGATGAATTTATATGCTAGAAAGACAATCTCAAGAAACAAGATAATTTTTTTCCCCTTAAACAAGATAATTTATATGGGTGGATCTTGATGTTTCTAATGAAGATATGCAAGGTTCAAATATCACAATCTCAATGTAGAGATTGATGACAACCATGTGAGATTGGAGGTTGGCCAAGGTTGGCGGCTTGGTGAGAGTCAACTAACAAGATTGGCGGCAGCTTTGAGAGTGGGCTAGTGGTGTCTAAGGTGGCAAGATCAGGGGCAATATCTGAGGCAAGATCGGACATGAAAGTGAGAGAGGAAAGGCTGAGGGTGAATGTCTGAATGAGAGAAGAAGAGAGGTTGAGAAAGTGAAGTACACAGGTGAGAGGAGGGAGAAAAGTAGAATAAAAAAAATTAAAAGATTTAGAATTTTTGTCTGTACAATTGTATTATTAGAATTGTGCTGTTTACAAGTGCTAAAGCTTTTAACATTTAAAATAGGGCAAAACTTAGGTACAGTACCTTAGGTTCCCTATTTAAAATTTTGACATCTATCCAATTTAACAGACCAGGCAAACGGCGTTAATATTAAAAATTCTTTTTTTTTTTCCCCTTCTTCCTTCTTTTTCCCGTACCCACAACTTAAAATCTCCAGTTTTCTCTGTAACCAAACGGGAAAGATCAAAAAATAAAAGCAGAACTGGGTTTCAAACCAAAAAACACACACAAGAGAGAAAGAGATCCAAAAGCGGGGAAAGGGGGTGAGGCTCAGATTGGGGCGGAGGCGGAGGACGAAGGGACAGTGAGCGGTGGAGGAGGATGAGTAGGAGAAGTAGCAGACAAAGAAGGGAGATGTAGGGTCGAGTGCGAGTGGTGGTGGTGGTGGTGAGAAACCTCGCCATGAGTGTAGTCGCTGAGGGCGGCGCCGGTGTTCTTGAGATACGTGGCGTAAGAAGAGTGCACAACAGCGAAGGCATTGCGTGCAAAAACTGCCTCTTTCATGTAGAGCTTTCGATCTTTGCATCGAGACACGACTTCTTCATTCCTGATCTTGGATTGACTACCTTCTGGTTTTTTTTCTCTCTTTCTTCTTTGAATTTCAGACACACATAGAGAGCAAAGAGAGAGCAAAAACCCAAATTCGATTGGGTTTAGAAATGGGGATTGGGATGAAAACTCGAAAGAATCAAAGACGTAAAAGACAGATTAGTAGAAGTAAACACATACACACACACCGAGAAAGAGAGAAAGAATCATAGATTAGAAAAGAAAGAAAGAAAGGAAACAGATACACGCATACACAGTTCACACACCGAGAGAGAGATATGAGATATTCTTTCTTTCTTTCTTTCTTTTCTTTTTTTAACGCCGTTTGCCTGGTCTGTTAAATTGGACAAATGTCAAAAATTTAAGTGAGGAACCTAAGGTACTGTACCTAAGTTTTGCCCTTTAAAATATGTGATGTGTAAGAGGTTTTAGTGTTTGGTGTGTGAAATGTCAAATTTTTTGGCATTTGGCATACACCGCACAAAACTTGTAAATAGTGGCATTAATTTAATGCGAGGTTATAGTATCATCACCAGGTCCACCTCTAATAAATTCTTGCAATTTTTATAAAGATATTTTGAAGCGCGTAAAGTCCATTTTCTAATCTTGATAACCCGCTTTCTTTTCTTAATAATCTATAGGAGCAGGTTCTTTTAACTTGATATGCTAATGGCACATGAACTATAATATTATATGTTCGGATACAGTGTAAAAAATGAATAAAGGCTCATGACTGATGAGTACCAAAACTGGAAAAAGTGACAAATAAATTGTGTATCTTAGGATCAGAAAGTCTTTTGTATGAAATAAAATACGTAACTATTGAAGAATATTCCAAGAAAGTGATTTCATCCTTTTCTATCTCTTCACACACACACACACAAAGGCTAATAGCTTGGCCCATGGTCTTGCAGTCTGGGCAAAGCTTAATAATTCTCATTGGCTCAAGTCTTCAATCTCAGATTGGGTTTATTTCCTCCTCATTGGAAGCAGATGAACTGGGCCGAGACAGCATTTTGTGACTTTTTATTTCTCTGTTAAATACAGTCACCTTACTAAAAAAGTCAAAACAAAACAGACAATTTCACTACAAAGACAAAATCACAAAGCAATAGCCACCAAGCCACTGCAAGAAAATAAATTGAAGATGTGAAATCTCTAGACTCGTCATGCTGTGTCAATTTATATTGCAATCACAATATAAATTCATAGTTTAATTACTCTACAAATCCATATAAACAGTTGGAGGCAGATGAATGATGATAATGGTAAATATGTTGTGAGGGGAGAATATAGCTAGCAACTTTCTATGACTGCATGACTGAAGTTAAAATATCCTAAAGCTAAGGAATAAGAAAAATATGCCACTGCCTTTTTTTTATATGAAAATTCTTTTACTACAAAATGCTGGTGAAGAGAATAATGTTTCAACACATTAACATCTAAATCAGTAATGACAGAAAAACAAAGCCCAAAATACCCAACTGCTCATGCCCATGTACCTTCCCTAAAAGTCTACCAGAGTTAAAAGAGGCTTGTTTTGAAAGTATGCTTCCAAGTTCATGACCACAAGGTCTGCCATTGCCTTGCAGGCTTCCAGTCTCACTCCCCACGAGGCAGGAGGATTACATTTTCAAGCCCAAACAGTTGTTCAGGAACCTCTGGCTCATTTTCAAACACATCAAATGCTGCCCCACCCAGCCGGCCTTCAAAAAATGCTTTTTTTTATATAAAAGAACAATGTGTTTACGATTGTAAACTCACTGCCCTTGAAACAAATACAATCAAATCATAAGGAAATTCTAATAGAGATAAGGAATTCAGACAAGGAACTACAATGCATAAGACCCCAAATACGAGACCACTCAAACAAAGTCCTAACAAGCAGATTCTTCAACAAATCTATAGGTCTCTCAATGTCCTCAAAAGTTCAGGCATTGCGTTCCTTCCATACTAACCACATAAAAACATGCTGGTACCATATTCCAAACATTTGAACAATAAGTTCCCAACCAATTCCTCCAAGCAAAAAGAAGAGAAACAATTGTACTCGGCATCACCTACCGAACCCCAAACATAATAAGGACATCATTCCACAAACCAAATGCAAACTTACAATGAAGCAAAAGGTGATCCACAGTTTCCTCATCACACCTACATAGACAACGCCAATAAACAAGGGGCAATATCTTCTTAACAAGGTTATCTATTGTAAGAATCCCACCCCTAGCAGTAGTCCATAAAAAGAAAGATACCCTTAGGTACCTTAACACACCAAATGCTCTGTCAAGGGAAAGAAACAAAAAGGGCTTTCAATAAAGAAATATAAAAGGATTGCACATCAAAAACACCACTATGATTCAACTGCCAAATCAGGATATCATCACCCTCCCCCCTAGGTATCCTAGGAGAAACATGCTCAAAGAAAGAATAAAATCTCTACATCTCCCATTCATTAAAGTTGCAACGGAAAAGTAAGTTTCAACTCCTACCTCCCCCATCTAATGCAAAAATAACCATGTCAAAAATCAGAGCTTCTTGAACCACAGCACATGCAAACAATTCCGGGTATAACTCTTTCAAAGAAATAGGACCACTCCAAGGGTTGTACTAGAACCAAATACAAGTGCCCTCTCCCACTACATACACCACATGACTGAAGAAATTGTCCGCACCCTTCCTAATATTCTTCCATAACCCATGAGTCCCTCTAACAACTCTAGTGCACCAACCTCCACTAACCTCCCCATATTTGGTGGCTATTACCTGACGCCATAAATGGGTAGCTTCCTTCCCAACTCACCATAGCCACTTCCCAAGTAGAGCTTGGTTAAAAAGCCCAATCTTCCGAATCCCCAAACCACCTACCTCCACTAGCCAAACAACCTTATCCCAAGCAACAAGAGGATATCTAAAAACTTCATTAGATCTCCCCCAAAGGAAATTCCTCTAAATCCTCTCTAATCTGTCCACTATATGTTGTAGAATTGTAAACAAGGATAAATAATAACTTGGGAGACTCAACAAAATACTCTTCAATAAAGTAAGCCTACCTCCTTTTGACAAATACAACCGCTTCCAACCAGAGAGCTTTTTCTCCACCCTTTCTATAATAGAATTCCAAATCAAAGCATCCTTAAAATGAGCCCCAAGAGGCACTCCCAAATAAGACACGGGCAAACAACCAACCTTACAACATAAAATACGAGCCAAAGCATCCAAATTCCCAACCTCACCAACTGGCACAATTTCACTCTTGCCAACATTTACTTTTAAGCCTATAGTAGCTTCAAAAAAGATCAACACCATCTTTATATATAATAATTGTTCCCTAGATGCATCACAAAAAAGAATAGTATCATCAGCAAACAGAAGATGAGAAATATGCAAACCTCATTGCGCATTGGGGCTTGCTTGGAAACCCCTAAGAGAGTCACCCTCTCTTGTCTTTTTCAATAACCTACTCAGTACCTCCATCACCAACAAGAGCAAAAGTGGAGATAACGGATCTACTTGACAAAGACCACGCAAGCTACCAAAAAAGCCAACCGAGGACCCATTAGTAAGCACTAAGAAACATACTGTAGAGATACAAGCCTTCATCCATCTCCCCCACTTCTCCCCAAAACCCATCATCTCAATAAGGTAAAACAAAGCATTTCAATTACATGATCATAAAACTTCTCTATATCCAACTTGATAATCACACTCGAAACACCACTTTTCAATCTACTATCCAAACATTCGTTTGCTATGAGAACAGAGTCAAGAATCTATCTACCCCCAACAAAGGAATTCTGGGAGTTAGATATAAGTTTTTCCAATACACTTCGAAGCCTGTAAGCCAACAACTTTGACAAAAGTTTGTACAAACTTCCCTCAAGGCTAATAGGGCAAAAATCTTTAATATTGACAGCATTAGTCTTCTTGGGTAGCAAACACAAAAAAGTAGCATTAAGAGATTTCTCAAAGATGCATTAGCTATGAAAGTCCGCAAAGAAAGCCATAACATCCTCTTCAATCACACACCAACACTTTTGAAAGAAAGCGATGGTAAAGCCATCAGGACCAAGAGCCTTATCACCCTCAGCCTCCCAAAGAGCCACAATGATCTCCTCCCTATCAAATTCCCTTTCAAGAGAAAACCTATCAGACTCATCCAAACTAGCAAATTCTAACCCATAAATAGTGGACCTCCAAGATTTAGGGTCCGTTTGGATACAACTTATTTTTACTGAAACTGAAAACTGAAAACACTGTAGCAAAATAATTTTTAAATGTGTGAAAAAGTATTGCTCACTCTTTTTTTTTTTTGCTGTTCATATGCCTTGGTGCATTGTTCATGTCCCATGAATAGTGCACCAAGCGCTAGTCTATTTATAAAAAAAAAAAAAAAAAAAAAAAAAGGCAAACGTGGGTTTGGAAACGCGGATCCAAACCCACACTTAGGTTCCTAATAGAGACTCTTATAAAACCCCACCACCTAATCATGAATATCTGACTCAGCTTCATACATAATGCCATCGACCTCCACAGCCCTAATGGTATTAACTCGTCTATGTGAATTGGCAAGCTGTGGAAAAACCTAGTGTTATTATCCCCCTCTTTTAAGAACAAAGCCCTTTACTTCTACCTCTAAGAAATCTCCTCCAAAGAAGCTAAAAACTCAATCTCTACCTTGATCTCTATTTTTCTTGTTTTGTCTGCCGTACAAAACACTTGCATACCTTCTCTCATATCAAGATCCAACAGCTCAAACAACAAACATTTTTTTTCTAAAATGCACATCCCTGAAAAAATGTTTATTCCAATACTTCGAGTCTCCTTTAAGAGCCTTGAATTTACACGCTAGAACATAACTAGGGGACCCCACAAAATGATATTAGTTCCACCAGCACCAAACTCGATCCACAAAACCCTCTGCTTTAAGCCACATATTCTCAAACTTAAAGGGACTTTTCCCCCTCGCCATGCCTCTTGCCTCCACGAGAAGGAGACAATGATCTGAAACCACACAAGGGAGAGGCCTTTGAATCACATCCAAGAAGTGATCCTCCCAATCAGCTGAAACCAAAACTTTATCTATATGAGACATAGAAGGGTTCACAGAGTCTCTAAACCATGTATACTCACCCCCGACCAAAGGTAGATCAACCAAAAAATTCCTCTCAATAAAGTCTAAAATTTTGAACATGGCTAGACTAAACAAAGTACTACCAAGACGCTCTATCGGATATCTAATAATGTTGAAATCACCAAAAACACACCAAGCTAAACTCCATCTCGCTCTCACACTATCGAGCTCTGCCCATAAAGCATCCCTTAAACCGGCATCATTTGGGCCATAAACTCTCGTACATATCCAAACAAAACCATCTACCACACCCTTCAACAAGACAGAAATAGAAAAGCTACCCACCACACAATCAATTTTCTCATACACCCTTGTGTCCTAGGTCACAAGAATACCTCCCGCTATGTGAATGGCATCCAAAGCCACCTAATCTACAAAAGAGTTGCCCCAAAGACTATTCACAACAAAAGAATTGGTACAGTCCAATTTGGTTTCTTGAAAACACACTACATCACACTTCCATTCCTTGAGTAAATTCTTCACAGTGTCCCTCTTATGAGGATTGTTAAATCCCCTCACATTCCAAGATAAAAGTTTCAAATTCATGGGCAACCATCAGAGCCCAACCCATTGAACTTCACAATCTCTCTGGTTCGTTTACCAACTTGCCCATTGTAATTAACTGTAGAAATTAAATTCTGTAATTCCCTTATACCTTTTTTAGAGGAAAAAGCAATGCAGCAAAGACTACCTGCAGCAGCTTGTTTCTCCCACACTTTCTCAAGTTGTTGAAAAAAATCAACACGCTACCTCTCATAAGAATCAATGGGGAAACCCACCCACTTAACAAAGCCCTTAACCATCTTACTTACCCAAACTGAAGGTTCCAAGTCATCCTCCACAGAGATGTCATCTGGGTCATCTTCCTCTGTCATTAAAACCAGACCCCCATTAGGATCTCATTGAGCCAGAGGTACAAATTCCATCAACTTCCAATCCTCCTCATCCTTATCTGACCCTGTGGGATTGACCCAATTCAACAACAAAGTCTCTTCTTTGAGAGTATCAAAAACCAACTTAGAAATAGGAGAGAAACGATTTTGTTCCAATAAAGACTGATGGCGAAACACATCGACAGTCTTCAATAGAGTCGTCAAACACACCGCAATTGAAGAATCCATAGTATCAGTGAAGCTGGGTTGACCATCGAAGTTCGAAACATGCGAAACCTCCACAACCCCACTGATCAGACATTCCATCGCTAGGACATCGAAAACTGAGACAGTAGAAGAAACCCCCCACCTTGACACCACTGCCTGGATAGTCTGTCGAAACAAAACCTGTATGCACAGCCACATCGGAACCCTCATTGGATATTGAGAGATCCCCTCCCATCTCACTGGTACATGGAGCCACTAGCAGTGACTTCTCGGCAAAGTCATGGGATATTGAGAGATCCCCTCCCAATGTAGAAAAAGTTGGGTTTCATCAATGAGTGGACCTTGTCCAACGTTGATGATAATGCCACCCCCCCCCCCCCCCCCCCCCGGGCGGGGTGGCCAATGCATCAATGACTTCACAGTTAACACTTAACAATGTGGCAGGTTTCATCTGAGAGATTGCATGCCAAAATGAGAACAATTTGAGGCAAAGTCAACAATAGTGGAACGGTATTTGTAATTTGGATATTGTTTTTCAGCTCTAGAGCAGTAACTGATGGGGCAACCAAATGCTTCAGCTCTCTTCGCAATTGCTAAACCAATCCAGCACAACCCAACAATTCCAACTGATTGACCAATGAACTGAAAAAGACAAACAAACAAATGAATAGAATGGAAAAAGAAAACTTCCAGTATAGTAAGACTGTATGTACATAAGGGAAATAAAGATTAATAAGAAATTTATTATTATCAAGAAAATTCAAGTTTAAAACACTTACAGCTCAACAACCAATCAAAACCAAAAGACTAGGGAATAAAGATCAAAAAGAAATTTATTATCAGGAAAATTCAAGTTTCAAACCACTTACAACTCAACAACCAATCCAAACCAAAACAACCCCCCAATCCCAAAGGAAAAATTGGAAAAAAAACCCGCACACAGAAAAGATACACAAACCTTTGTTGCCAATTTGAAATCCCCTTTCTTTCATGCCCCAGTCCTCACAAAACGACCTGCCACAAAAATCCTCAACACCACAATGTCAACCCTATTGCCATGTCTGCAACATCATCTGTTAACACATTGGGTGTATTTGTAACATGAATTCCCTTTTCTTTACATTTCACCAAATCAATCTTATCGAACCCAATGTTGTAAGCCAAAACAATCTACAATTTAGGCAAAGAATCAATAAGCTCAGCATCAGCACCATTCCATATGCTTGCTACTACTGCTTGTTGAAAGTTCAAAAACGTGTACAAAACACCTTTGAACGTTTAGACCCCCAAAATACAACTTAACCAACTCAAGCAATATGTCAAACAACTAGTGTGCGGAAACTTAACACATGCTATAATATGAAATTGGTTATAAACTATCTAAGCCATAACAAAATAAAACCACAGCAGATAATGTAAAGGCAAAGATAGAGAGGAAGGAAGATGCAAACACAAAGACAACACGCGATGTGTTATCGAAGAGGAAACCGAAGTCCTCGGCGAAAAACCTCTCCGCCGCCCTCCAAGCGGTAATCAATCCACTAGAAAATACAGTTGGGATACAAGGACAGCAATAGACCCTCCAAGCCTAATCTACCCAGTGCACCTAAGCCCTCCAAGCTTCTTGCTCCAACGAGGTTGCGCCGAACCTTTTTCTTTTCTAGCTTCCCGGATTCCGCTACTAGACCGTAGCATCAACCAATGAAGATTGGCTCCTTCCTAACTGCTTCCCAGAAATCCAAACAACTGTCACACAGTGATGATGATGGTGAGAACCAGGTTTGGTATAATGCCTCTCAAGGATTTGACAATGGAGAGGAAGAGAGTTGAGGAATTTGAAGAGACTCTAAGGTAGAGATTGTGGGTGAAGCAATCTGGTTTTTCTTTAGGGTTTCTCTCTCAAAATTCTCTCTGGAAGCTCTCTTTCAATCGTGGGTTAAAGGGGTATTTATACTGGAGTGGGAGAGGAATGTGAAACGTCAGGTTTTACAAAACAGGGGTGGCTCGCGGCTTGACCTCGCGGCTTGACCAAGTTGCGATATCCAGTCGCGAGTTAACCGTATGGCCAGTTGTCCTGTTTTGTCCTGTAGTGCTCCAGCTAGCATGACTGTTCATCTTCCAGCATGCTTGGCACGTGTGCAGCTTCTGGCGGCTTGCAGCCGCGAGTCCACCCGCGAGTCCCAGCCGCGAGTCTCTGTTTTCTTGTACACTCTTGAGCAAACTTCACTCTATCTCACTCACTACCCTTACAACAAACCCACCTAAATACAAGGTTACTAAATGCTGAATTACGAGCAAATTTGGCACGGAATAAAGCCAATTAGATGGTTGAATAAATTCAACCTTACAATCTCCCCCTTTGGCTATTCCGTGACAAAACCCTAAAACAGACTCTAGACTTAACATGTGAGTTGGGAACAGTTGAACAAAACTCACTCACACCTAACTCTAGAAGCTGTGAAGCACTTGAATCATATGAACATAATACTTCTGAAACACAACAATACACCATGATCATTGTAAGCAGAAAATTATAAATGCATATGAAACAGGCAAATATGAGATCAAGCAAAGATGGAGTTAATAAACAAACCATGGCTTGATCAACCAAGTGAACACCACAAGGTAGTGATCACAGTGCTCATTCACACTTGGAATGAACACAAGAACATACAAGTTAACAAGCACAAGGCAAGACACTTGTATGCTCAACACTCAACCAATGCATAACACACAAGGCATATGCATCTAAGAACAATCCTACAAGGGCACAAGAGTGACAGTACATAAACCAAAATGCAGAACATTTAGATTAAAGTACTGATTTCAACATAGCATAAAGGCTGCACTAAGCAAGGTACATACCATAAAGCCTACAATCTATGCATAAAACATAAACCCTAAAAGCTTACAAAAGCACATGGGTACAAACCAACAAAAACATTCTGAATAACATCATCAAAAAATATTAAAGTTTAAACCAAGAGTATAAGTTATGAATTAGAAACAGCTATACACAAAATACCCAAAAACATAAGCATATATAAACAAAGTTTCTGAATATGATAACTATGACAACTCCCCCTCAACACATTACTCCCCCTTAAGATTTGCTTTTCTGCTTTTCATCATCAATGACATAATTTCTCCCCCTTTTTGACCGGAATGGCCAAAGGGTCAGTGGTCATGCTGAGTTGTGAAGCTGTCAAGTTTAGCAGCCAAGACATCAATCTGGTCTTGCATGGCTCTCATTTTGTCAGAGTGCTCAGTTTGGACTGCCCTGATCCCATCAAGCCTTTCCAGAATGATCTGGAAAGCATCTGGAGGTGTATCTGCAGAAGTTAAAGCTCTGTGTCTTTTGCCACTCCTCCTAGGTGTTGAGGTTGATGCATGCCCTGCTGCCTCTGCTTCTGTTTCCATTGGGACAGCCTCTCCTTCATCACCTTCATCTTCTTCTCCTAGAAGCCTAACACTTATCCTTTTGCAGGTAAGCTTATTAATTGCAGAGGGTGTGGACATGGGACTGATGTCTTGAGGGATTGGAACACCCTTCCTTCTAAAAATCCTCATTAGCAAACTGGGAAAGATCAATTTAGGCCTAGAGGTTGTTCTAGTTTCATCCACAATGGTGTCATAAATGTGGGAACTTATGTCTATGAAATTCTTTTCTTTGAGATCCATCAGAAAAACTGCTCTAGCACAATTGATTGTAGTCAATTTCTTAATGGGATAGAGGTTAAACATCATGATTATTGTAAGGCACCTCATGTCCACTGGAAAGGCAGTGGTATTCAAACATTTCTCTTCTCTCTGCCCACCTATCCTTTGTTGAACTGTTTCAATAGAAACACTCATATCCTTGTAATTGATAAATTCTTCATCATCTAATCCTTCAAGCCCTAATGCATCATCTATGACATGAGCATCCAAGACAAATTCTTTACCTCTCACCCAGCAACTTAATTCATTCTCCTTTATCACAGCATTTGAATAAAATTCCCTAATTAGGGGTTCACACACAACAGGGAAACCACTCAGAAGCTTTTCCCATCCTCTTCCTTCAAAACAGCTGGGAATAAAGGTTTGTCTTAAGTCCTCCAAATCTACAAATCTTTCTTGAATGATTCCTGCATTCAAGAAGTTATCCTTGTATCTCTCAAAGTGATGAACTGATCTAAACAGTTTAGAATCCATCTTTAATCTTTTGTCAGCCTTCTTTGCAGTAGATTTCTTCTTCTGAGGTGAGGGAGCCATCTGTGAACAATCAGAAAAGGCCACAACAACATAGAACAATATATGTGCATGACCAGTCAGTACCATGTAATAAACAAAGAGATATCAACCATACAAATGAACTTTGAAAACTTAAACAATAAACTACTTAGATCAATCACATGGATAACCAAGCCTAGGATAGGAAACACATGAACAACATGGAGAAACTATCCTAAAGGCAGATAAATGACATAGAGACAGATAATGGAAAAATGATATGACACACAAACAGTATTTTGAGCCTAACAGAATCTCCCAACAGATTAACACAATAAAACATGCAAATTTAGCACAGTAAAACTCACAACCTCAAAATGAACAAATAGAAACAACTCAACAGCTCAAAGTTCAGATTAAAATAAAAGAAACACTTAGCTAAGCACAAGATGAAGAGCAATAAGGATATGACTATCATCAACACAAACTATAGTAACAGCATCCACAAGCTAAGCATGAACAAGGAGCAGAAACCGAAACATAAGCCCATTTCAAAATCACAATCATATGCGAAAAATCAAAGGGTAAAAGCACAAAATCAAGTAGAAAAGAGTGTAAAATTGAAAACCTATACCTGTAACTTGACGATTTTGAGCTACAAGAGTGCAACAATAGAGATTGGAAATGGGAGCACGGAGTGTTTGGGAGGGAGAGAGTTTAGAGAGAAGATGAACAGTCACAAAAGTTCGAGGGAAAACTGAAAAAAGTTTAAAAACTGCTCCTGTTTCTGCAAAACACGCGATTTTCGCGACTTTATTAAGTCGCCACACAGTCACCAGCTCAAGCCGCCAAAGCACTCAAGAACAAAATTTTGAAAAATTTTTCTAAGTGTTTTTCGCGACTGGAAGGTCTACCCGCGAGTGAGTCGCGAGCTGAGCCGCGAAAATCTCTGAGTGAACCTCGCGACTGGACCTTCCACTCGCGAGCAAGTCGCCAAAAATGACCAGCGAGGTTGCGACTGAGGCTCGCAACTTGACATACCCGCGACTGAGCCGCCAAAACAGGGCAAAACTGTATTTTTGAAATTTTCAGATTTTTCAAACAAAATACTTTCCAAAAACACCTAAAACACTCAAAAAAACTTTTTGTACTTCAATTAACAAAGATTGAGCATGTGAAAACACATTTCATCAAGTACAATCACACAAATGAATATGACATTTATTGAACATAAACTTGTGTGTTGTGTGTGGATATCAACAATGAGATAGTCTTTTGTCTAATGTGAAGCTTCAATGATCAATTCAACCAAGGCATACACAATTAGCACTAGATCATGTGACCTATCTCAATTATAGAAATATGTATATATGACCTCCCACACAACTTGATAACATAATTTGGAACTTTACATTTTACTCCACTTTTAGTCATAAAATTTGATCTTTTTGATCTTTTTGAGGCAATCATCTCTCATTGTGAGAGTGATATTTGACATTTCACTTTAATGATCAAGCCTTTGGCTTTTTGAATAAACAATCACTTTAATATAAGGTCGCTTACCCTTTTTCCTAGTCAAATACTAGAATGTGCGACAGGCTTTTGCAGCTCAATATCTCTTTACATTTGGAGATTTACATTTGGTGAGCTCTTTTTAGCAAAACACAAATAAAAAAATGGGAAGATATATAGACACAAGTCTATGCATGTCTCAAGATCAACATAACCATTCACTAATCATTCATGACAAGTTTGAAGATCTATTTACAATAATCACATAGATTTCAAGATTTTTCCACAGTGATATGAGTGCATGTAAACAAGCAATGCTCGAAAATGCACAAAGCCATTAGCACAAAGGTACAAGGTAAAACAAGTTTTGAGACAAAACTCAACAAAGTCAATCAAGCTTTTTGATTTTCTAATTTTTATGTGATTTTTGGATTTTTGACACAAGAAACAAAAAGATTGATAAAACAAAATTAAAAATATTCACAAGTAGACAAGCAAACAACCAATATCAAAAACAGCAAGCTTACCAAACAAACATAGTCACAAAGCATAGGAAGTATTAATGCATGGACATGTTGTAATGCTTATGCATGAGTACCCTTTTTCACCCACACGTCACTTGCGTTTGGGGTGATTTCCTTATAGGATTGGGTACGAGAGTTAGGGCTTTCAAACCTTCGTGAGAAGCTTTCCAAGCAGTTGGTGAATGCACCAATCATCTTCATCACGTTCATCATTCCGGGATCTCCATTTTGATCTCGAGATTGATCACCTGCCCAAATTCTCCTATCATTTCTGGGTCCTCCTGACCTTTGAGGAGTTGCACTGTTCTTTGCTCTCAGCTTTTGGCAATTTGGTCGAGTATGCCCTTGAAGTCCGCAATAATGGCACACATAAGTTCCTCTAGGACCTCTTTGTGGTCGTGGACGTGACTTGGCATGAGATTCAGACCTGCCCACAGACTGATTATGGGGATTCAGCATTCGTTGGTTCACCACGTTCTTCTTCTCCTCCACCTCGAGCTTCACACCAGTAAGGTCAACTACAACTGGATCTTTGGCCTTTACAAACTTCACTTCTTTAGTGACATTTCCAGATGAACTACTTCCTCCGGTATATCCCAGTCCAGATTTGTCTGAAAAGCTCTTTTGAGATGATATAACATCATCTAGCTTCTTGGTGGTGACTCTCTCTATTTTAGCATTTGCTTGCACAACCTCATTCTCAAGAAATCTCACTTTTGTGTAAGCTTCGGAAAACTCACCATTCAGTGTTTCTATCTCACATTTGGCCTCCCTATATCGAATTAGGAGACTTTTGTAGTCCTCCTTAGCCTTCTTCATTTTTCTCACAGCAGCCTTGGCCACCCTTGTATATTCACCCGACTTCTCCAAGAGTGAGTTATAATTCTCTTGAAGATTTGTCGTGCTTTCATCTTCTTCAGCTTCTGATTCTTCAACAATTCCTAGTGACTCATCATCACTATGTTCTCCAAGGTCTCGTACAAGCAGATTTAACTCATCCAAAGACTCAACATGAGCAATAGTCATAAAAGCTGAATAGTTCCCCTCTCCATCACAGCTCTCTTCAGATTCTGAGTCAGACGAGTCTGAGTCACTCAAGGTCGTGGCATACACTTTTCCTTTCGATTTCAAATAATTCGGACATTCCTTCTTAAAGTGTCCATGCCCGTTACATTCAAAACAAGTGACACCTTGTGTGGGTTGGGATTCTTTTCCATCTTTCTTTTTGAAATCCCTCTTCTCCCTTCCAGAACTTTGAAATTTTCTTTTATCATCAAATTTGCCATTATTTTTGAATTTCAAAAACTTTCTGAAATTTTTGACAAGGTAGGCTACATCTTTGTCAACCACATCTTCTCCCGATGAGTCTTGATCTTCCACCTTCTCATTAATAGTCTTTAGAGCAAGGGATTTACTCTTCTGTTGATTGGGCAGCGACATCTCATAAGTCTGCAGAGAACCGACCATCTCCTGTACTTTGATGTCGTCAAGATCGTTGCTCTCTTCAATGGCTATCACTTTAGCACGAAAACTTTCCGGCAATGATCGAAGGATCTTCCTTACAATCTTTGAGTCCTCCGTTTTCTCCCCCAAGTTGAACTTACTGACAACCACCTCATTTAGTTTCCCATAGAAAGAGTCAAAAGACTCATCCTCACTCATTTTGAGCTCCTCAAACCGAGTGGTCAGCATTTGTAACTTGGTGTCTTTCACTTTCTTCGTGCCTTCATAAGTTGTTTCCAGAATCTCCCATGCTACTTTGGCAATGGTAACGTGAGAAATCCTGTGAAATTCATCTGGAGACACACCACAGAAAATAGCATTGAGTGTTTTACTATTAGCATTAGATGCAGCAAGTGCTGCCTTATCCCATGTGGATTTGGCTGCCTCAGGTTTGGTCCAACCAGTCTCAACAGCATCCCAAACGGATTCATCAATAGAACAGAGAAAAGCTCTCATACGAACCTTCCAAAAAGCATAATTACTACCATCAAAATATGGAGGTGCATTTAGGGATTGAGACCTATCCATCTCAAAAGGGAGTCAAGGATCACACAATGGTAATGAAACCAACAGCAGTGTACCCGCTCTGATACCAATTGAAAGTTCAAAAACGTGTACAAAACACCTTTGAACGTTTAGACCCCCAAAATACAACTTAACCAACTCAAGCAATATGTCAAACAACTAGTGTGCGGAAACTTAACACATGCTATAATATGAAATTGGTTATAAACTATCTAAGCCATAACAAAATAAAACAACAGCAGATAATGTAAAGGCAAAGATAGAGAGGAAGGAAGATGCAAACACAAAGACAACACGCGATGTGTTATCGAAGAGGAAACCGAAGTCCTCGGCGAAAAACCTCTCCGCCGCCCTCCAAGCGGTAATCAATCCACTTGAAAATACAGTTGCGATATAAGGACAGCAATAGACCCTCCAAGCCTAATCTACCCAGTGCACCTAAGCCCTCCAAGCTTCTTGCTCCAACGAGGTTGCGCCGAACCTTTTTCTTTTTTAGCTTCCCGGATTCCGCTACTAGACCGTAGCATCAACCAATGAAGATTGGCTCCTTCCTAACTGCTTCCCAGAAATCCAAACAACTGTCTCACAATGATGATGATGGTGAGAACCAGGTTTGGTATAATGCCTCTCAAGGATTTGACAATGGAGAGGAAGAGAGTTGAGGAATTTGAAGAGACTCTAAGGTAGAGATTGTGGGTGAAGCAATCTGGTTTTTCTTTAGGGTTTCTCTCTCAAAATTCTCTCTGGAAGCTCTCTTTCAATCGTGGGTCAAAGGGGTATTTATACTGGAGTGGGAGAGGAATGTGAAACGTCAGGTTTTACAAAACAGGGGTGGCTCGCGGCTTGACCTTGCGGCTTGACCAAGTTGCGATATCCAGTCGCGAGTTAACCATATGGCCAGTTGTCCTGTTTTGTCCTGTAGTGCTCCAGCTAGCATGACTGTTCATCTTCCAGCATGCTTGGCACGTGTGCAGCTTCTAGCGGCTTGCAGCCGCGAGTCCACCCGCGAGTCCCAGCCGTGAGTCTCTGTTTTCTTGCACACTCTTGAGCAAACTTCACTCTATCTCACTCACTACCCTTACAACAAACCCACCTAAATACAGGGTTACTAAATGCTGAATTACAAGCAAATTTGGCACGGAATAAAGCCAATTAGATGGTTGAATAAATTCAACCTTACACTTGTACTGAATTTGAGTACTCTTTCAGGAATTCTATCAATGAAGTTAGTTCCATAGTTTAAATATTTTGAACTTTTTTCAAGTTCTTGCTCGAGGTATTCATGCATTGATGCATCAGTCATTAAGATACCTATAGTGTCCATTAGAAAATGAGAAGGACTACATGTTTTTGTTAGGTTTCTGTGCTCGAGTTAAAATCAGGGGCTTATATGCTGTGACTTTACTTGATTGCATTAAAAATGCCATAAATGAGGAACGCAGGTCTCATTCAAATAAGTAACAAACATAACTGAAATAATTTTAGATATATGTAAATCTGAATGAGATTCTCTTTGGAAGCCAATAACACATGCATGAGCTTAAAAGTGAGTTAAGAGCATAATGGTACTTCCATATATAGCTAAGAGCATATGCTCAATTAATTTTGTGCTTGGATATACTCAAGACTTCTACATTATCTAAAAACCAGACAACGAAATTATCACAATTTAAAGCAGTAGTGTCATTATTTTTCAATGAAAATTTCAAGCACAGATAATTGAGCTTTCATACTGCCTTTAAGCTTCCTTCAAAGTCTATCTGCATCAAAATTAGAAAGAAAAAGAATGCATGACTGTGATCCAATTCAGATTTTTTCCAAACAAGTAACTGCATTTTTTTTTTTTTTTACCTTTTCTTGTATTTACTTTTCCCCAAATGTGATGAACACATTGAAGTTTTGAAAGACAGCATAGGTGACAAAATTAATGGCATCTTTCCTTTTATTTTTTGTTCTCTCCAAATGTGATGAACACACTGTAGTTTTGAAAGACAGCATAGGTGACAAACTTGATGGCCTCAAGGTGCTCAAAATTCTGTCCATTGAAGACCCTGTAGACATCGCTTATGAGTGGGACAATCCAAAGTGAAATTTCCTCATTAATGATGCATTGGCCACCAACAAAATAAATATTGAGCTCTTCACTGTTAGTAAAAGTACGCTTAAGCACAAAGAGCCAAAAGCTCAGCATTTTAAGCTTCTAAAGTGAGGCACATTTAGGAGCTTTTTCCAATTAGCTCAATGCACACTCTCCGGGGCTTTTTATAATAATAATAATAATATGAAATGCAGCTATCAGATCTGGATGTTGTTGATATACACCATGGATTTGTTATATAAAATTCAATTTTATGGTATCATATCATACATCTAAGCCCACCCCTCCACGCCTTTACAAATTATAGAAAGTACAAATCTATTTGGGACCACACTCCATATACCACACATTCTCACCGAAGGAGACTCAAGCAAGAACGAGGTCACTAGGGAGGACAATAGGTTCAAGTTATAGTTCACCTCCTCATGAGAGACTATAAATTTAAATGAAATATACAAGGAAGATGACGAGGAGAGACTAAATTTACAGGAAGTAGATGAGGAAGACAATGAGGATTTCAAATCTTTTGATGACAATAATAATGGTCCTACGCTCAATGAGAATAATGATTATATACTTTCAGGATTGCATTGCATTGCTTTGGTAGTCATATATATAATTATTTGACATTATAGTGCTCTTCAGCCTTTGCCTTTTGGGTATATTGTGATTCAACCACATACATAATGTCCTCATTTTGATCATGGCTATCAAATATCATTGTATATTTTGTAAAGCACAAGAGAATCATATAGAATGTTATATTTCAATATTGTATTGTTAATTGATCACTTGATGTTACATTCTCCATTAATAATTAATTTCAATTTTTTAATAGTTAATAAGAATCTTTATTAAAAAGAAATTAAATTATTTACAGCAGCTCCCCAAATACAGAGGTGGCGTACCATGGAAAGCTAAACAAATTAGCAAAACGTGCGCAAACCCAAAAATCCTCTAGGGGAGAAAGTGAACGACTACTAATCTCAGAATTTAATAAATTTCATGAAAGTTCAAAAACGTGTACAAAACACCTTTGAACGTTTAGACCCCCAAAATACAACTTAACCAACTCAAGCAATATGTCAAACAACAAGTGTGTGGAAACTTAACACATGCTATAATATGAAATTGGTTAAACAACTATCTAAACCATAACAAAATAAAACCACAGCAGATAAAATAAAGGCAAAGATAGAGAGGAAGGAAAATGCAAACACAAAGACAACACGCGATGTGTTATCGAAGAGGAAACCGAAGTCCTCGGCGAAAAACCTCTCCGCCGCCCTCCAAGCGGTAATCAATCCACTAGAAAATACAATTGGGATACAAGGACAGCAATAGACCCTCCAAGCCTAATCTACCCAGTGCACCTAAGCCCTCCAAGCTTCTTGCTCCAACGAGGTTGCGCCGAACCTTTTTCTTTTCTAGCTTCCTGGATTCCGCTACTAGATCATAGCATCAACCAATGAAGATTGGCTCCTTCCAAACTGCTTCCCAAAACTCCAAACAACTGTCTCACAAAGATGATGATGGTGAGAACCAGGTTTGGTATAATGCCTCTCAAGGATTTGACAATGTAGAGGAAGAGAGTAAGGGAATTTGAAGAGACTCTAAGGTATAGATTGTGGGTGAAGCAATCTGGTTTTTCTTTAGGGTTTCTCTCTCAAAATTCTCTCTGGAAACTCTCTTTCAATCGTGGGTTAAAGGGGTATTTATACTGGAGTGGGAGAGGAATGTGAAACGTCAGGTTTTACAAAACAGGGGTGGCTCGCGGCTTGACCTCGCGGCTTGACCAAGTCGTGAGATCCAGTCGCGAGTTAACCATATGGCCAGTTGTCCTGTTTTGTCCTGTAGTGCTCCAGCTAGCATGACTGTTCATCTTCCAGCATGCTTGGCACGTGTGCAGCTTCTGGCGGCTTGCAGCCGCGAGTCCACCCGCGAGTCCCAGCCGCGAGTCACTGTTTTCTTGCATACTCTTGAGCAAACTTCACTCTATCTCACTCACTACTCTTACAACAAACCCACCTAAATACAGGGTTACTAAATGCTGAATTACAAGCAAATTTGGCACGGAATAAAGCCAATTAGATGGTTGAATAAATTCAACCTTACAATCTCCCCTTTTGGCTATTTCGTGACAAAACCCTAAAACAGACTCTAGACTTAACATGTGAGTTGGGAACAGTTGAACAAAACTCACTCACACCTAACTCTAGAAGCTATGAAGCACTTGAATCATATGAACATAATACTCCTGAAACACAACAATACACCATGATCATTGTAAGCAGAAAATTATAAATGCATATGAAACAGGCAATATGTGATCAAGCAAAGATGGAGTTAATAAACAAACCATGGCTTGATCTACCAAGTGAACACCACAAGGTAGTGATCACAGTGCTCATTCACACTTGGAATGAACACAAGGACATACAAGTTAACAAGCACAAGGCAAGACACTTGTATGCTCAACACTCAACCAATGCATAACACACAAGACATATGCATCTAGGAACAATCCTACAAGGGCACAAGAGTGACAGTACATAAACCAAAATGCAGAACATTTAGATTAAAGTACTGATTTCAACATAGCATAAAGGCTGCACTAAGTAAGGTACATACCATAAAGCCTACAAACTATGCATAAAACATGCATAACACGTTAACCCTAAAAGCTTACAAAAGCACATGGGTACAAAGCACATTATATTGAATAAAAACTTAAACAATATAAACTAAAAGTGCTTAAAGTTTCTCCCCTTCAAAATGATGAGAAGCTGTGATGCACTTGGAACATATATACTTGTAACCTGAAACACTTGCACAAAACACATTAGACCCTCAAGGTAAAGCAAGTAATAAATGACAAGTATAACAAGTATAGAAATGACTACAATGATCACATAGCAAAGCAAATGATCATCTGAACATGCATTCAATGAAGCATAATAACATAGGGATATATGCTTGTCCAAAGCACAAACATGATGCAATGAGAACACCAAAGCATAACACAAAGCACCATAAAGCCAACAAGAAAACAAACAGAACAAGGTTTTCTAGTTAACACAATGACTTCTCCCCCTTGGTATATGCATCTCCCCTATGGAATATCTTTCCCCCTACAAATGTGCATGAGAAATAGAATTTCTCCCCCTAAGGATGTGCACAAGAGTCATATAGAAATGACAAAACACTCCGACATACTCTTTAGAGTATACTCTCTCCCTTTTTGTCAGGAATAGACAAAGGGTCAAGGAGAAACGAGGGTAAGAGATGAAGGTAAGAACAAAGAGAATGATGCAGGAGGGAAAAATGAAAAAATTTTGGAAAACAACTTTGAAAATAACCCTCAATATGCAAAACACGCGATTTTTGCGACTGAGTTAAGTCACCAGGGCAAGCCGCCAAAACACTTAAAGACAAAATTTTGAAAAATTTTCTAAGTGTTTTTCGCGACTGGAGGGTCTACCCGCTAGAGAGTCGCGAGCTGAGCCGCCAAAATCTCTAAGTAACCCTCGCGACTGGACCTTCCACTGGCGAACAAGTTGCCAAAAATGACCCGCGAAGACGCGACTGAGTCTCGCGACTTGACTTACCCGCGACTGAGTCGCCAAAACAGGGCAAAACTGGGATTCTTGAAAAATTTCAGATTTTTTTTTTTAACAAAAAAACTTTCCAAAAACACCTAAAACACTCAAAAATCTTTTTGCGCTTGAATTAACAAAGATTGAGCATGTGAAAACACATTTCATCAAGTACAATCACACAAATGAATATGGCATTTATTGAACATAAACTTGTGTGTTGTGTGTGGATATCAACAATGAGATAGTCCTTAGTCTAATGTGAAGCTTCAATGATCAATTCAACCAAGGTATACACAATTAGCACTAGATCAAGTGATTCATCTCAATTATAGAAATATGTATATATGACCTCCCACAAAACTTGATAACATATTTTGGAGCTTTACATTTGACTCCATAACATTTGATCATTTTGATCTCTTGAGACAATCACCTCTCATTGTGAGAGTGATATTTGATATTTCACTTTAATGAACAAGCCTTTGGCTTTTTGAATAAACATTCTCTTTAATATAAGGTCGCTTACCCTTTTTCCTAGTCGAATACTAGAATGTGCGACAGGCTTTTGCAGCTCAATATCTCTTTTCATTTGGAGATTTACATTTGGTGAGCTCTTCTTAGCAAAAACAAAAATAAAGAGTGGGAAGATATATAGACACAAGTCTATGCAAGTTTCAAGATCAACATAACCATTCACTAATCATTCATGACAAGTTTGAAGATCTATTTACAACAATCACATAGATTTCAAGATTTCTCCCACAGTGATATGAGTGCAAAGAAACAAGCAATGCTCGAAAATGCACAAAACCATTAGCACAAAGGTACAAGGCAAAACAAGTCTTGAGACAAAACTCAACAACGTCGATCAAACTTTTTGATTTTCTACTTTTTATGTGGTTTTGGATTTTTACACACACAAACCAAAGACATAAAAGTAAGATCAAAACAAAAACAAAACAATGCATATAAAGATATGCATGATGCACAAATGCATGACAATGAAGCATCTAATGCATTAAGGGTCCTACAAAAATCGAAAGAATTAGATCAAGGACCAAAGGAACAAAAGCTCAACCATAGGAACCCTTCCTTATCCAAACAGAACAATTGTTTGGAATGAGTGTCTCATGAGAAGTGAGACGAGGGTTGGAAGAATGAGAACTGGAGATGCACATAGACAAGGAGTTAAGAGCATTAAACACTTTCTTTAACAACATGCTATTATCACTAACATCCGGTTTATCCTTTTTAGCACAACTTCCAAGAAGCTCAAGTTTTTCTTTTCTTTTGATTCTTTTAAAAGTATGAAACTTAGAGCATTGAGGTCTTAGATGACCAAAGGTACCACAATGGTGACACACAATGTGTTTAGGTCCACTAGGGCTTTTGGGAAGGGATCTAGCAATATGATTTTGTTCCATCTTCAACTTATGACATTGAGGTCTTATATGACCAATCACACCACAATGGTGGCAAGTTGGAATAAACTTAGATCCATCCAAAGCCTTAGGTTGAGACCTAAACAGAGGCTTTGACTTAACAGTCTTTCTCTCCACATTTTGATTTCTTTTGTGTGGAGGAACGTACACCGATTTGTCCTTAGAGGTAGAATACACATTAGGCACAAGATCGGGTACCACAACATGATTGCAACACATATTATCATCCATTTTATCAATGGGTTCAGCAATCAAACACTTGGCATGCATCTTAAGAAATTCATTTTCACATTTAAGATCATCAACAAGTTTGTTAGACAAAACAAGTTTAGCATCCAAGTCCATATTCAAACATTCAAACTCTTTCAGCTTTTCAAGAGAAATTTCAGCAAGTTTTTTATATTTCTCAACCAATTTGTTGGATTCATTGAGCTTAGCAATCAAATCAACCTTTTCACAAAATAACTTGCTCAAATTCTTTTGAAACTTCTTAGCATTTTTCTTCAAGAGTTTGTCAACAACACCCATGGATTCAAATAACATGTCATCACACTTATGAGGATTAACACTCATAGAGGCATTTTCACAAACACGTGGCATGTTACATTCATCACCAACCAAATCATGCAAAGAGTCATACAAAGCACAATCCATGGCAAATAAACACAAGGGGTCAAGGATCACACTTAGGTATTTAAACCACAACAAGTGTACCCGCTCTGATACCAATTGAAAGTTCAAAAACGTGTACAAAACACCTTTGAACGTTTAGACCCCCAAAATACAACTTAACCAACTCAAGCAATATGTCAAACAACAAGTGTGTGGAAACTTAACACATGCTATAATATGAAATTGGTTAAACAACTATCTAAGCCATAACAAAATAAAACCACAGCAGATAAAATAAAGGCAAAGATAGAGAGGAAGGAAGATGCAAACACAAAGACAACACGCGATGTGTTATCGAAGAGGAAACCGAAGTCCTCGGCGAAAAACCTCTCCGCCGCCCTCCAAGCGGTAATCAATCCACTAGAAAATACAGTTGGGATACAAGGACAGCAATAGACCCTCCAAGCCTAATCTACCCAGTGCACCTAAGCCCTCCAAGCTTCTTGCTCCAACGAGGTTGCGCCGAACCTTTTTCTTTTCTAGCTTCCTGGATTCCGCTACTAGACCATAGCATCAACCAATGAAGATTGGCTCCTTCCTAACTACTTCCCAGAACTCCAATCAACTGTCTCACAGAGATGATAATGGTGAGAACCAGGTTTGGTATAATGCCTCTTAAGGATTTGACAATGGAGAGGAAGAGAGTAAGGGAATTTGAAGAGACTCTAAGGTATAGATTGTGGGTGAAGCAATCTGGTTTTTCTTTAGGGTTTCTCTCTCAAAATTCTCTCTGGAAGCTCTCTTTCAATCGTGGGTTAAAGGGGTATTTATACTGGAGTGGGAGAGGAATGTGAAACGTCAGGTTTTACAAAACAGGGGTGGCTCGCGGCTTCACCTCGCGGCTTGACCAAGTCGCGAGATCCAGTCGCGAGATAACCGTATGGCCAGTTGTCCTGTTTTGTCCTGTAGTGCTCCAGCTAGCATGACTGTTCATCTTCCAGCATGCTTGGCACGTGTGCAGCTTCGGCGGCTTGCAGCCGCGAGTCCACCCGCGAGTCCCAGCCGTGAGTCTCTGTTTTTTTGCACACTCTTGAGCAAACTTCACTCTATCTCACTCACTACCCTTACAACAAACCCACCTAAATACAGGGTTACTAAATGCTGAATTACAAGCAAATTTGGCACAGAATAAAACCAATTAGATGGTTGAATAAATTCAACCTTACATTTCAAATTGATTATATTACTTTTTTTAAAATGTGCACTCCACTTCCATTAGGGGCGTGCTTGCGCTTTGCGCCTAGGCTCTAAGAGGCCTTCACGCTTAAATGCATCCCAGGCTTTTACCAACATTGGATCCAATTCATACATAAAATTTCCAGTGAAGTTCATATAAAATTAGGAGGAAAAAAAAAAGATGCACAAAAAAGAAAAGGGGAAAACCAAAGAACCTAAATATTGCAGTTCATCAAATGAGAAGAACAATATAATATCAAACTATGAGTCCCATGCTCAAAATCTTGAAACATGCAACTGTTAAATTAAATTTCATTTGCTTTTAATTAGAGAAATCCCAGCAAAACATAAACGTTTATATAAATATATATGGAGCCACTAAGCAAAAGATTGCCAACAAGTCATAACCACATGCCTTCTTAATGATATCAAACTACCGGAGTTAAGAATGGCTTCTTTAAAAAGTGCGCCTCCAAGTTCTTTATAACAAGGTCTGCCATTGCGTCAGTGGTTTCCACAGTGTCACTCCCCACATGAGGCATGAGAACTACATTTTCAAGCCCAAACAGTTGTTCACGAACCTCTGGCTCGTTTTCAAAGGCATCAAGCCAGCCCCGCCTAAATGGCCTTCAAAGAGTGTGACACAGGACAACCAGAACAAAACTAAAATAACGGAAAAATAAAAGATATGACCTAGGAGTCAGCACCTAGGCCTTGCTTGAAGTCAGCACCAAGCGGGGAAACCACTAGGAGTCAGCACCTAGGGTAGACCTGGAATTAGCACCTAGGGTAGACCTGGAGTTAGCACCAGACCAAAGAAAAACCAAACTGTCATTGTTTTCATTCATCAAAATATCAACTAACTCCTCAAGGAGTACAATAAGTTGCTTATAAAGGATTGCTAAACCCTAATTCTAATTGGCTAGGAAACCCTAATTGCCTTATTACAAAAATAACCTTGCTTCCCAAATTAAAATACTAATAGCCCAATAAACTACTGGGACCTAAAACATAAAAATACAGTTGACTTGCGAACATAAATAATATTAAATAATAATTTTCATTCATCTCTCGCATCATTCTCCTCTGGTTGGAGAAAACTCGACCTCCAATTTTAAAGCATTGAAGGATTAGGATATTGACAAATAACACTTGCTTCAAGTCTAAAATCACCTTAGGGAGCACAGGGAAAAGAAAAACCTTGAATTCCACCACATCAAACTCATTTGAAATAACAAAATCAATGTGTGAAATCAGCATAATCTCTTCTTGAACTTTGTGAACCATAGGAAGCACTGTGGTTTTAACCTCTTCGACTTCACCAAGATGTAGATCTTCAAGGACTGCGGAGGGTTGATCAGAAGCACATTCAACAACTTCAACTTTCACATCATGTGCATCCTCTAACATAATACTCTCTTTAGGCACCATCTCTTCACCTTGCTACTCTTCAATAGATTCATTTCCTTGCACGCATGTTAAAGCAACACTTGTCAAGGCATGTACGTCTATGTCAATATTAAGCTTTGGTGTTACTGGAGGATTCTCCACGACCAAGATATCATCATCAATGTTGTCTTCTATTGGGGCAGCAATAAGTTCATTGTGATCTAGTATCCTTGTTTTCCCAATTGAATCGGTTTGAGTCTTCTTTTGCCTCATCTAAGCAATCCTGTCTTGAACATTTTTCATGAGCTTTACAGATAATTCCTCTAATTCCTTGGTAGATAATTCCTTGGTAGATTGTTCAAAAGTGCGTTGAGGACATGAAATGGGGTGAGGATGAGGATTCATCATATTTGCTTCAACTTGAAAAGTACCACACTGAAATTGGGGTAGATACTTAGCTCGATAGTATGGTGACAAATACTCATCACAAAGCTTTTCTTTTATATCTTCCCACACACTGATGGCAGGTTCATACCTCATATAGCGGAAATATTCAAGATTCTCCCAAAATCTTTGTGCTTTACCTCTTAACTTCAACTTGGCATACCTAACCTTTTTGTTATCTGCAAAATTTGCTTGCTCAAAGAATCGCTCCATCCCATTCATCCAGTTGACAAAATCTCATGGATAAGTTTCATAACCATCAAAATAAGGTACTTCTAATATTACCATGATTCACTAAAATAGTGCTTCAACAAATAGTTGTTGTGATTTTCTCTGGACAAATCATTCGAATGGGCTTCTAAGACTGTTCTCCCAAATAGTTGCTGGCTTTAAGTGAATGGATCTTACTTGGACAAGTGGACCTGTGGATGAACAATTTAAAGGCCTAATACATGCAATAGGCTGTCATAGCTACAGTGCTTTCTTTCTTTTCCTTCCTTTTGATTTTTTTTTTTTTTAATGTGAAATACAAAAAGTATAAAACTAAATATGCCAGTACACAGTAGCACTTCAAACATTAAACACCACGAAACTAACGACACTAGAAATAGAGGAAACAACTAAAAGAGAAAGAAAAAGTAACAATCACGAAGTGGCGCTGGACTCATCAGCTAAGAGGCGGCATGGCATATCGGTGTTCACTGTCGACGATGCTATTGGTGATGATTTCAGTGGCATGAAGACAAGGGAGACTGCAGCAGCACAAAACATGGAGGAACGGTAGCTGCTAGTCACGGGTCTTGCATCGGCAGTGGTCAACATCCTCAGTGGCGATGGTTGAGGGTGATAATGGGTTTTGGCGACTGGTGGCTGATGGGTCTTGAGGCAGTGAGTGTTGATTTGTGGGTTTCAGCGGCTAGTGGCTGATGGGTCTTGCGTGGTTTTTTTTTTTTTTTTTTCTTCTTCTTCTTCTTCTTCTTCTTCTTCTTCTTCTTCTTCTGGTTCTGGATTGGCTTGCGATGATGCTTCAAACAGATCGGTGTTTGCTCTGATACCAAAACTGACGCAAGAAAACCAGAACAAAACTGAAATAACGGAAAAATAAAAGATATGACCTAGGAGTCAGCACCTAGGCCTTGCTTGGAGTCAGCACCAAGCAGGGAAACCACTAGGAGTCAGCACCTAGGGTAGACCTAGAGTTAGCACCAGACCAAAGAAAGACCAAACGGCCATTGTTTTCATTCATCAAAATATCAACTAACTCCTCAAAGAGTACAATAAGTTGCTTATAAAGGATTGATAAACCCTAGTTCTAATTGGCTAGGAAACCCTAATTGCCTTATTACAAAAATAACCTTGTTTCCCAAATTAAAATACTAATAGCCCAATAAACTACTAGGACCTAAAACATAAAAATACAATTGATTTGCGAACATAAATAATATTAAATAATAATTTTCATTCATCTCCCGCATCAGAGTGCAAACACAAGTTCAGGTTCATCGATATATGAGCCCCGTCCAATATTGATGAGAATGCCCTCTGGACCTAATGCATCAATGACTTCATGATTGACAATATGGTAGGTTTCTTTTGTCAGAGCACACGCAACAAGAAGAATTCGACAATTGACAGCCAAGTCAATAATGTTCGAAAAGTACTTGTAATTTGTTTCTGGTTTCTCAGATCTAAAATAGTAACTGATAGGGCATCCAAATGCTTCAGCTCTCTATGCAATTGCTAAACCAATCCTACCCAACCCAACAATTCCAACTTGCATACCACTGAACTAAAAGAGAAACAAAAATAAATATATACATAAATTAGCAAGTAATTAAGAAAAACACAAGGAAAAAATAAAAGATTGAAAGAGTAGATTCAAGTCACAATTCAAGTAAATGACACACTAAGCATTCTAGTACATCTAACACACACTCATTTTCTACATCTTATTTTTAATAATGTCTCTGTTGATTCATTTCTTGGAATCTTTTTTTTTTTTTTTTTGATAGGTAAGAAAAAGTATATTAAAAAAAAAACTACTAGATGCAAAAAAGCACCAGCATAACAGAATTACAAAAGAGAAGAAAAAGCAAAAACATAAAAAGTCAATAAATACAAAGAAGAAGAGAGCTAGGGAATAAAGGAATAGAGTCACTAGTTGTGAGTCCCCAAACCCTAGCCCAATCAAAAAGGGAACCAGAGAAGAGAGCAAGCAATTGGTCCTCAGATCTATCTAAATCCTCAAACGTCCACCGATTGCGTTCCCTCCAAATACACCACATCAAACACAGCGGAACTAGGTTCCAAATGGAGGATGAATGCTTCCCTAACCAATTCCACCAACTAAATAGAAAATCTCTCACCGTACAAGAGGGAACCCAAGAGATCCCAAAAATCCTAAAAACAAAACACCACAACCGATAAGCATTCCCACAGTGTAACAACAAATGATCCACTGTCTCACCACAACAACACATAATGCACCAGTCAACGAAATCAAAACCCCTAAGTCTCAAGATATCTCCCATAAGGATCCTATCCCATGCGGTTGTCCAAACGAAGAAAGAGACACACCGGGGTGCCTTAACCTTCCAAATGCCTTTCCATGAAAAAGCAACGGAAGAAGAGCCATGTAACTTATGGTAAAAAGAGTGGATAGTAAAATCCCCGTTATTTGTCAACCTCCATTACAAACTATCACCATCAATCACGGAAGGTAAATTGGAAGCCAAGAAACAAAAGAAATCATCCACCACATCTGCCTCCCAATCATTAGGACCCCAAATGAAATGAACATCCCAAGTTCTCCTATCCCCTACTCCTTGACAAATCAGAGATGATTCTACGGATGCCTCTCTATTTGCAGCAAAATTGTACAAGGCTAGAAAAGCCAAATAGAGAGGAAGATATCTGCACCATCTATCTGTCCATAATTTCACTCTATCCCACACCCCAACCTTATACTGGACATATTTGTTAAAAACTTCCCAACCTATCCAGATACTTCTCCACAAACCACACCCATGACCATCCCTTCCCAACTTAGAGATCCACCCCCCCCCCCTCCCAATTCTTCCCCAAATTTCAAAGCTACCACCCTCCTCAAAAGCCTATTCTCCTCAATCCCAAAACGCCAAAACCATTTTCCTAATAAGGCTTTATTGAAAGTGGTCAATTTCCTAATACCCAAACCACCTTTAGCAATAGGCAAACACACCTTATCCCAGCCCAATAAATGTGTCTCAGAGTCACCCCACAAGAAGTCCCTTTGTAGCTTCTCAATTTTGTTTGCCACGTGTAGGAATGATGAACAAAGATAAAAAGTAGGTGGGAAGACTAGATAGCGTACTTTTGAGCAAAGTCAACCTACCACCTTTTGATAAATACAACTTCTTTCACCCTACCAACTTCCGTTCAAATTTCTCCAAAATAGGGTTCCAAATAGAAGGTGACTTATGAGGTGCCCCCAAAGGCATACCAAGATATAATTGGCAAGGCCCCAACCCTACAACCCAAAATCTCTGCCAAAGCTTGCACATTATTTACCTCCCCTATAGGAACCATCTCACTTTTAGCTACGTTAACTGTCAAACCGGTCACAGCCTGAAAACAAAGTAGCAGCAATCGAACATGTAGGACTTGCTCCACCTCTGCATCATTTCTTGGAATCTAGTAAACTGTTCTAATATCATGTTTGACAAGGGGGTGGCCTAGCGATTATGGGGTGAGTTCTGAGTTCAAACCTTTATGGTGACAATGTGGCATTGATTTCTCTCAAGGACCATTGCTTCCCACCACCTAAAACCACTACATCCCTAGGCAAGACTGAGGCTGAACTATGGCTTAACCCAACTAAAGGAGCGCTAGTGACCCCCTTACCATCTAAGCCCCTCAGGCATTGGTTACTAAGTATGAAACTAATATGATCACACCTAGGTAGGCTTTCCAAAATTAGTCGCCCCCACCTTATTTTCTTCGACACAGACACATTAACAAGAATTAAATTACCTATTATTGATAAGGACACCATTAGAATCGACTTTCATAGCTCCCATATTGTAACCACTCTCTCTCTCTCTCTCTCTCTCTCTCAATTAATATAAAATCATGCTACATCATATCCAGTGTCCATATTAAAATCATGGACAAGAGAGAACTTAAATAAAATAAAATATTAAAAAACGCTTCACACTACCTCATCCCTGTCGAAGATATATAGCTAACAAGCAAATCCTGGAGACTAAATTCCACAAAATTTGGTAATTCCATTTATAATTAAAATCTTAATTATGGAACAATTAATTTAAGAGTATTAAACATTTTCATTCCAAAGTAATGAGATTGATGGAAAAGTTAGTCCTTGAAAATTGCAATAATTATGAAATATTATGGGTAAATTGCAAATTACATTCTATAGTTTAGGGTACTTGAATTTTATACCCTAAAGTTTTAGAATTTGGATTTTACCTATGAAGTATTAGGTATTTGGATTTTACATCTGAATTTCAGAATTTGAATTTTACCCCTAAATTTTAGAGGTATTTGGATTTTATACCTAAAGTTTTAGAATTTGGAGTGTAAAATCCAAACACCCCAAACTTTAGAAGTAAAATTCAAATTCTGAAATGTCAGGATGTAATATTCAAACATCCCAAGCTTCAAGGGTAAAATCCAAATTCTAAAACTTTAGGGTATAAAATCCAAATACCCTCAAACTTTAGGGTGTGATTTGCCATTTACCCAAATATTAAAGATTTCTATATCATATAGAATTTAATTTCATTGTTCATTTCCAATTGTTCATTAAAACTAAAACCATAATAAAACAATTAAAACCAAGAATGAATACATAAATAACAAAAGTTTAACCTTATTAGTCAATCTAAAATCACCTTTCGGCCACAACCCACGTCTCACAAACTGGTCACACTCACAAACCCTCCTCGTAACCGCCAACATCAACCCATGGCCACATTTGTAACATCATCTATCAACACATCCGGTGTGTTTATGACCCTAATCCCCTTTTCCTGACATTTCCTCAGATCAATCTTGTCCAACCCAACACTGTAACTCGAGACAATCTCCAGCTTTGGCAACGAGTCGATGAGCTCGGCGTCAGCGCCAATTTTGGTGTTTCCAACTATTGCTCTAATTGAATGGGAATTGTACTTGAAAAAGTCGGTTTTGAGGAATAAGTCCAGAGTTTAACGAGGTTGAATTGGTCTTTGAGTTGATTTTAGAGGTAATCAGACATTGGGTTTGTCAATAGGATGATAATGGAGTCCATTGGAAGTGAATTGTGGATTTGGGAATTAGGGTTAGGGTTAGTGTTAGGGTTTAGGGTTTTGAGGGGGATTTGGGATTTGATTTTCGATTAATGTATACAGTCGATGTTTGGTTTGACAGTGGTTGGTAGTGGCTGTGAAAGTGGCAAGGTAAAAATAATATTGCTAAGATTGCATTGAAAGCATAAAATGACCCCGTAACAAATTATTATTATTTTATAATATTTTGAAGAATATTTAATGTTGTAAATTCTTATTGGCTTTTATTTGCACCTATTAAATTATATTTTTATCTACTAATAACACCTACCATAACTATTAAAGATAATAATAATAATAACTAGCCTTTAAGCACGCGCATGAGGCTCTTGTTTTTTTGGGTAAAGATTGATAATTTACATTTATTATAATTTGGGATTTTTACTTTTTCCAATCACACACACACACACACACACACACACACAAAAAAAAAAAAAAAAAAAAAAAAAAAAAAAAAAAAAAAAAAACCAAACAAACATGAGGTGAGTTTTGTAGATTGGAGGAGTTTTAAAACTAACAAAAGAGTAATCCTATTTTGTAGGGAGTTAGTGAATAGAGGTAGGAATTTAAATCAACGTAAAAATAGGAGTTTATTAGGAGCATGAAGGCATTTCAACTTAGAAGTAGGAATTTATTATTTTTATCAATTTACTATTTTAACCCCATTTTTAAGTTTTAGGTAGGGGTATTTTTGACAGTAAAAAAAAATAATAACTAACTTTCTTTTGCCAATTTACTATTTTAACCCTATTTTTAAGTTGTTGGTTAATTAATTTATGGGTATTTTTTACAGGAAAAAAAAAATAACTAACTTTGTGAATCCTCTTATTATATACAGACTAGCCTCTGGGTAAAAATTAATAATTTACATTTATTATAATTTGGGATTTCTACTTTTTCCAATCACCAAAAAAAAAAAGGAGGACAAAAGAAACAAATACATCGTGATGAAGTAAAAAAAAAAAAAATGAATACATGGGGTGAGTTTTGTAAATTGGAGAAGTTTTAAAAATAATAAAAGAGTAATCATATTTTGTAGGGAGTTAGTGAGTAGAAGTAGAAATTTAAATCAACGTAAAAGTAGGAGTTTATTAGAAACAAAAAAGCATTTCAACATAAAAGTAGGAATTTATTATTTTTGTTAATTTACTATTTTAACCCCATTTTTAAATTTTAGGTAGGGGTGTTTTTGACAGTAAAAAAAGCAATAACTAACTTTCTTTTTCCAATTTACTATTTTAACCAAATTTTTAAGTTGTTGATTAATTAATTTAGGGGTATTTTTGACAACAAAAAAAAAAATAACTAACTTTCTGAATCCTCTTAATAATAATAATAACTAGTCGCTAACCCGTGTGATGCACGGAAAAGTTATTGATTCTGAAGAAAAAAAAATCCAACAATTAGTAATTATATATAAACACATACTGAAAACTAATATAAACTGCAAATATTTAAACAAAGACCATGATATGAGGAAGAAACACCAAGTTTCAAATTTGAGTAGTAATATGCGGAGGTTTCTCCATCGGGTTGAAACAGATGCCTTGCGTAGGTTCTTAGGGGATGGGAAGAGTTCTAGGTTTTTATGTTTTAGTAGTAGCAAAATAGCGTTTAGTAATTTTATTTAAATATCGTGCTTTAAATGAGATCAACTCTAAAATTAGAATCATTTTGCAAGTTAGACTACAAAATTAGGTAAAAGAATTAATTTCATGTTACAGTCTAGTTTTTTATTGGTAGCAGAATCACTTGCATGATCAAATTTGGTCTCAATGGATTAAGTGCAAATCCTTCATCTAGACATTCAAGTATTAGGAAAAATTATGTGTTTTTGATAAGTAAAAATTAAGATAAAAAACAATTACACATATATACAGAACAAAAAAATAAAATAAAAATATTGTTTACCAAAGAACCTCAAATATGTAAAATTTGCCAAAAAGATACATCACGTATTAATGCATAAACACGTCTACATAACTTTTGAATAATCCAAGTGTAGCAACATTAGAAGCAACCTGTAGGCTTCTTCACTATCTCAAGTGGCTCCTAAAAAATGTCATATTTACTTCTCAGTTCTATTCATCATTCTACAATATAAAAGTCACAATCAACACATATGCATCTCATAAAATCCATAAGCAAGTTTTTGTTTTTTGTTTTTTAATTTTCCTTCACCCTTCTCAATTTGACTAAAGAGAAATCAAAGTGACTAAAAAAAGTTTATAATTTAAAGCTGAAAAGTTAAAGTTTACTTCTTTATGGTGTTTCACACAGAGTAGATAAAAAACCATGTCTTTTTTTATAAGAGTTTAAGTTAATTTCAAATCACAAACAGGTCCAGTTCAATATGATGTAGCAAGATCCTTTGAGAATGAAACTACAACATACTTCAAATAATGATGAAATTGCCCATTTCCATAATTTGACTCTCTTCCCTACAAATAAGAGGACTCTTAACGTTGAAAGAACTTCCTCTTCTTTTAGTGGGTACAACAGTAAGATCAAAAGTATTATGTGTAACAAATATTATCATATTAAAGTGAAAATAAATTGGTTAAACAGAGATATTCAACTAAACACAGATGTACCTACATCTTTTGCATCATCAAGAATCAATACAGCATTTTCTTGGCCAAGCAAGATATCAAGACCCTTTTGATTTTATTGGGTGCCATGCTTACATGAAATCACTTTAGCACTCAAGTACTCTCCTAGAGGATCAAGTAGCTTAGCCATTTACAATGCATAGTGCCAATAGGCGATCACTCATTGTATAAATGTACGTCTCAAACATTTCACTTTCTTCTTTTAAAAATGTGTGAATAAAGGGCCTTAGCTTCGTTAAAAGAAGAGGAAGTTCATTAAATTTTTTTAAAAAAAATTTATGTTCATTAATTCTAGACTCTTTCCATGTCTTTGAAAGTTTTACCTACCTTTGGTTAGAAATCTGAACATTCTATTGACAAATTGAAAGCACTCAAATAAAACTCTCATCAACAGATTTAAAACCTAAACAATAATCATTCATGTTGACCTCTAAAAGTTCGACAACATGACAAGTTACAATGGTATATAGCCAAGCTTATTAGAGATGATCATACAAACAAAGATGGAATGTCACCATGATACTTGAAAACAAAGATATACAAAATGCTAAGCACACTACCAAAGTACAATAAAATATAAAGGTAACAGAAATGCCTTGCAAATCTGTTTTTTATTTTAAATAGACTTCTGTAGCATATGATCTATATCAAGAACCAAGTATAGCTTCTTATGGTGTAATAAATCTGCTTATTTCAAATTGACAATTTTAGCATCATGAAGCCGTAGTCCCAGCAAATAATGTTTAAGCTTAAATGAATTAATATTTAAAAAAGAAAAAAGAAAAAAAAAAAAAAAAAAAAAAAAAAAAAAAAAAAAAGATCATCACTATACTTTATGATTCTATTATTCTTGAATAGGAATAGATTTATAAGTTCAAAATTGGTTTACATCTCTCCAATTGTAATTTAAAAAATAGGTTTATATTAGGGGAATATTACTTAGTGAATGAGCAGTGACACTGTCTTCCCTTATGCAAAGAAGGATAACCAAAATTCATCACTCCACCAAATAGTCTTATCTCAAAAAAGGTTACCTCATGAATGTAACCTAATGCCACACCAAATTTGGCCAGCAACCTTTGCCCACAAAATGTACATGTTGTCAACTTGCAATTCTTGAAATCTTCAAACTTCAAACTGGTCATCCAAATATCTCTTTTTATTACCAATGAAACTCACCAGCAGAATTTATCTTTACCTACCAAAATAAATAAATAATATAAAAAAAGATTGGTTAAACTCCATTTGTTCCAACAAAAATACCTTCATTCAGTTCCATTAATGTAACAATTCCTCATGCGAAGAGCCATCCCAAAGCTATGATAAAACCATGCAAAAGAATTATATTGATATCCGTAACATTAAGGCATAAACTACATCTTCTTATATGAATTAATAAGTAGCAATAAGTAAAACACATATAAAGAAGAAATCATACAGATTAAAGAGGAAATTCAAAGTCCATAGTTCATCCGGATTAATCCAACATCATTCAAAGCAAAAACCTTCCTCTAATAGAGGGAAAAAGAAAAACAAAAAGTCGACCACGAAATAAAATTGATGAAAATCTTCAATTGGGTAGTCAAATTTCTATGGGGGAGTGAAGCAAAAAATCTGAACCACAAATGAGAAGGAAAACAACCTCAACTTAAAACACAAAATTCCTATATCAAAACCAATACACCCACAATACCCAAACCTAAATCACATTTAACGCTCAATAAAGGGACAAGAAAAAAAATTTATCTACAGCGGTTCCAGCCATTTGATGGTGGCGGTAGACCGGTGGTGACAGCCTTCTAAACTCTCTCCGCACCCTTACGAAGTCTCAGGAAAAAGCACAATACAGTAGCATGACAGTGTGAACATCAAGGGGAAGGAAAAAGAAATTGAGCCACCCAAATTACACAAACAAACTCTCACTTAGAGGGAGAAGAAGATTAAGAAAGAAAATCCCAGGTATTACAACTGAAAGGGGAAAATGCAAGAAATTAGTTTTACCAGTAGTGGTTTTTCCGGCTGACCGGTGGTGGCAAGCTAGTGAAGGTAGGACTCTGTTCTTTCTCTTCAACCGTGTGGGTTTTTAAAAGTTAACTTGTGTGAAGGTGAGGATAAAAGTAATTTTTTTGGCCTAATTGGTTTTTTTTTTTTTAGATGGGAACATCAAGCTTGATAAGTAAGCTTGATGGGAACTGATTAGAAGGCTGTCACCACCTTGATAACATAAGTAAGCTTCCTTCACACCCTTGAGCATAAGGACCTAGGCATCCACCCCAAATTTATTATCTTTGACCCCATAGTTTCTTCTCAAACTCAATCTACTACCAATCTAAATCACACACACAAATAAAACATAACAAAAAGAGGGGGATCAATACAAACACCAACACTGTAACACAGATAATTATATAAGTTTCACAATTAAAGTAAATACAACCACTGATTCTCTCACCTGCTGGGTTGTGTTCCTAGCAACCCTACAAAACCAAAAAAAAAAAAAAAAAAAGAGCATTAAGTTTTTTTTTTCCTAAAAAAAAAAAAAGTTGAAATACAGCAGTAAGTTTTATAACCATGAACAAAAAAGAATTAAAGATATCAACTATTCTAATTATTTCTCTTTTGATGTTGGTTATCCAACATGTTCTCAGGACCAAATAGAAAAAGGGCCAATCAAAATCAAATAAACCCATTTGCAAATCACAATTTCAAATACAACCCACCATAAGATTCCCCTTAAAACAACCATACATCCTCTGTAATCTGTATCCTGTCTCTTATCTTTGTCTCTCTCTCACGTAGATTTTTTATTTTTTATTTTAACAAAAAAATTCGGCATTGTAATATAAAAAAGTGTCTATCCAATGGTGACTGACAACATAAGAAAAGTGTTGCTTTTACTGGATTACTCTTAGCACTTGTATAAAACGTCAATTTTCCTCATTAATGGCACAATACAATCTTTTTGAGACATTTTATCAAACACACATCATGCATTATTGTTGCAACCATTCCCTACATATAATGTGATCAAAGAACTACCTAGAATTTCAACAATAATAGAATACCATAACACCTCCACCTCCAAAACATAGTCAAATTAAAATTTCAACAATAAATGACTGTAATCAAGAGAATAGTGGAAACAAACAACACAATAGTTACAGTTCCAAAATCCAAAAAAAAAAAAAAAAAGAAAAGAAATTTCCAATTCCTTCAAAATCATCTATGTTTGTATATGTAATCATAAGAATACGTTTTGACATTTAAATTAGTTACACATTGAAAATTAATAAACTGATATAAAACTCATATCCAGGAGATGCATAGACACGGGTATAAACAATTAAACAGAGATTCTTACCTGAATCTCAGTTCGAGTCGCCCAAATAAACCTGATCTCCTCTTCCAAATCTTGCTTCAGGGCTCACACAAATCGGACTGGTACTATATTTGCTACTTGAGCAAGTTTAGACTAGATGGTTTCTAAGAAGAGAGAGGAGGGGTCGCATGCTATAGGAGTTTTGGGTGAGGATTTGCGGGGAAGGAGATGGTTTCTAAGAATAAATAGGAGTGGTCGCATGTTACAGGTTTTAGTTTTAGTTTTTAGAAAAATTTCAGAGTTGGGTTTTGAGGGAAGGAAAAGGATAGAGATTTGGGTTTTGGGGGAAGGAGAAGGGTAGAGAGATTTTCAAAGTTGGTGGCTTCGACAAAGGTGGAGAGGTAGTGCTGGAGAAGGTGGAGTCGTTGAGTTGTGGGAGAGGAGGACCGATAGTGGTTTGGGTTTTGGTTTCAAAATTATATCGGGGAAGAGTATTTGTTTTGAGGAAGGGGAGTATATTTATTTAATAAAAAATCAGATTTAAAAATAAAATAAAAAATGCTTATGTAAAAAATTGTGAAGAGGTCAGAGGCAAAAAAAAAAAAATCAAATTTAAAAATAAAAAAAATGCTGATGTGGAAAATTGTGGAAAGGTCAAAGGCTTTGGTTTTATATATATATATATATATATATAGATAATAATAATAATAATAATAATAATAATAATAATAATAATCACCTATCACATCAACAGTTTGAAAAAAAAAAAAAATTTGTGGCTTTAACAATTTCCATCCATTATTTCTCAAAGCAAACTTTTATCTCAACTAATACTAGGGTGGTTAATAATTTAGAGTATTCATATAAAAAAATTTGTCTATTTTAGTTTAAAAACCTACTTTCTTTTTATTTTTAGATGGGGCCGTTTGGTAATGTTATTTTAGTAACGTTGTTTGTATTTTTTGGAAATACGTGTAAGTGAAAAAATATATAGAAATACGTGTAATATTGTTTAAAAACTGAAAAGTGCTACTTAAACTACCATACCAAATGCCCCTTACTTTTCAAAATACCTTAAATCAAATTATCTATTTTAAGTTTTTAGCTACATTTCATTAAAATATCAAAAGAGGAATGCCGAAAATAATTCATTAATGCTGATTGAATTTCACGTGTGATACATTGTAAGATATAAACAAGATTCTCAAAATATATACAAGGTAGAGTTCTAGTGTCATGGGATTACCTATGTTAACGAGAAAGCTATGTTTCCTTAAATGAAGTGGTCTAAGTTGTCTATTTGATTAACTTAATCCCAAGATAATTTGCACTGCCATAAGTACCAGATATATTGTTGTTGTTACACTATATATTCTTACTGATGTGAGAATTTTCCTTATCAGCACTCTTGCTGATATAGGAATTTCCCTTATTAGAATTTTCCTTAACAGTATGAACTAGTGAGGGCAGTTACCAGCAAGTTTGTGAGTGTAATCTCTTTTCTAATTAGAGAAATCTTATATTCACAATATTTTCACAACACTTTCATAACAAATCCTAAATGATAGATTATTTTTTATAGTAAAAATCAGGGGGCGGCTCTACGTTGTAGTTAGGGGGTTCAAATGAACCCCCTGACCCGAATTTTTTTTTTTTTTTTAATTTTTAATTTATATATAATCTTTTTATTAAAATTGTTTTGAACTCCTGACAATACAAATTTGCACCCCCTGATCACCTTCAAACCTGACCCTTTTATTTAAAGCCTAGCTTAAACTCTGGAAAAAAGAAAAAAAAAAAAGTTCAATAGAAAATTTTGGTCTTTAATTTCAGAAATACAAAGCCCATAAATAAAATTTTGAAAAATCATAAAAATAAGGCCAAATAAAACTTATTAGTTGCCGCTGCATAGCCTCAAAAACTCCCACTATCCTTCTTCACTCTCCAAACTCAAAGGAAAAATGTTGCCTACACTTCACACACAAAATCTGCCACTGCTTAGCCCTACGATCTGCTACCGCTGCCACTTAATTGCCGCTTGATATGTCGCCTGGATTTGGTTTTGAGAATCTATGTTCTTAATCGCCGCCTCCATATCTCTCTCTCTCTCACTGTGAGTGTGTTTTTGCTTTGTCTTTATCTCTGTTCATGTGTCTTCTTTGAAGCTCCACCTCTTACTCACACATTTGATGTTCTTGCCATATGGTGTATATGGGTTATAGTGTTTTGTATTTTTTAATTGAGTTTTGAGCCATATACGTGTCTGATTGTGTAGTCACTGTTAACGTAGTTTCTATGAATCTATGTGTAGTCATAATTGAGTTTGTCTTTTGCACTTTGATTGTTTGACTGAATTTGTGACTTCTGAGTAGTTGTTAGCTATGTGGGTGGGTTAATACATTACAATAAAAATATAAAATATTTAAAGAATTGTAAACTTATAAATTAAAAAATTGCAAAAAAATCAATTAACAACAATAATTAATATGTTTATAATTACATTAGAAAAAAAAATGCCAAATGATCTTATAGTATATTTTTATTCTTTTGCTAGAACTATGGACAAATTTGTAATAAGTAAACTTCGTAAGCCGCAAGATTCATCTCTTACTCAAGATTTATCTTCTACTCAAGTTTCTTATTGACCCCTCTAGACAAAAATCCTGGAGCCGCCCCTGGTAAAAATGTTGTATATATAATTTGTTGTGAACATATTTTAAACATAACACTTCTCTTTTTGTCGTACTTTATCAAAATTATTTTTTTAACTTTACTCTCTATCTCGTTGAAGTAGTTTCTGGAACAGAAAATTATATTGGAAGCAAATGCTAGCTCAGTTACTCTAGGACTAGGTGAACCGTTTCAGGGCTCAAATCAAAACCATTTGTCTTAAATTAAGTGTTTTTTTTTTTTTGCATAAAAAAAAAAGTTTTTTTTTTTTTTTTAATTAAGTGTTTCCGTATAGGCAATTACTACAGGTAGAGTGGGATTTTGGGTAAATGCTAGTTAGTTTTTAATTAATAAACGCTCTTATTATTGAATAAGAGAAAGTTTACTTGGCTTATTTTATTAATATTAAATGAAAACTACATTTTAAACCTCATAAGTCAGGGTTGTAACAATTTAAACCATGTAGTTTTAATCTACTAACTATATAAAAAGAGCAAATAACTCTATCTACAGTATTTTCGTTTATTCAAGTTTTGGTTAGTAAAACGATGCATTTGGGTGAAGTTTCAATGAGAGACTAAAGGGCTGTTTGGATTTTAAAAAATGCTCACTCATCACTCATCATTCATCACTCTATAACTCATCACTTATCACTAAAAATACCACAACTTTCTAAGGTAGCATGTTTGGCATTTGTTTCCAACTTTGATAACTCAAAAAATTTTACTTTTTGTGGGACCCACGAAATGACTTAGCGCAGCTTTTACTTCTTATTTCTTTTCTTTTTTTCTTTTTCCTTCAACCCCCAATACCCAAACTCACCGAACCCAAATTGCTTTCAAGCACCGTTTATCGCCTCCCTCTTCATCCATTCACCGAACCCAGCACCCAAATGAAAAATACCATCACCGTGCAAACCACAAAACATCAAACCAATCCACCATAGCAGATCCGGCCATTCACACCACCAACACCTTTAACACCACAACAAATTACACTATAAAGCTTAGAAGGAACTAAAAGAGGGAAAACAGAGAAGAGAAAAGATCGTGAGAATTGAAGAAAGAAAGAAAGAAAAAGAAGGGCAAAAGAAGAAGAAGAAGAGATCGCTACTACAAAAAACTGGACCTATAGTGGCGTTTGTGAAACGCCACTATAGGTACTAAAAACGCCACTATAGGCCCATTTTGGCTATAGCAACGTTTGCTATAGTGGCGTTTTACAAAAACACCACTATAGACTCACCCTATAGTGCAACGCCACTATAGCCAAAAACCACCAACAAAAAAACTTTTGATTACCAAAAATTTTTTATTTTTTAAAATTGAATTACAATTTTAATTAAATTAAAAGATTAAAAAAAAAACAAAATACATAAATAAAAGAAAATACAAACACTATAGCTAACCCAGCAAATTCAAAATGAAATACAAACCCACCCAAAAAAATTCAAAATCAAACACAACATGCTCATATGCAGAAATCTCAAACAAGGAATAGAGAAAAACTTTTTTTTTTTTTTTAAATGGTTACCTGCAACTATACAACCAATGGCTTCAAACACAATAGCACTCCTTCTTCAATCACAAATCCCATAACACAATATCACCATCTACAAATTTGAACAAAATCAACTAGCTGCAACACCATCTGCAAATCCAAAACTCACAAACACTAACACCACCACAAATAAAATAGGGGAAAATAAAATCAAAATTTATAGGAAGAGAAAAGATCAAATCCAGGTGTGAAGTGAAAAAAAAAAAAAAAAAAAAAAAAAAAAAAAAAAAAAAGAAACATGGAGGAGTGGAGATAAAAAAAAAAAAATTTAAGAGAGAGAGAGAGAGAGAGAGAAATGAAGGTAGAGGCGTAGAGATAAATGGAGAATCGGGTGTTAATTCGAGTTAGCGTGTCAGGTTCGTGTCGTGTCAAGGTAGGGGTATTCGACTAAATGGCTCAACCCTAACCCGATTCATTTAATAATCGTGTCATGATCCTTCAACCCTAACCCGGCCTGTTAATAAAGCGGGTTGACCTGACCCAACCCATTTGACACGCCTAATAAACGAGTCATGTTGGGTTGACACGAATGTAACACAACCCATTTCAACCTGCATAATATTAAATACAACATCCATCTAGAAATAATTTTTTTTAAATCCCAAAAAGCAATGCATACACTTCTAGTCCTCAACTCACATTCAAAATAATATAGTTCAACAAAAATATAACATTTATCTAGAAAATAAGTTCTTTACATTCCAAAAGAAGTGCATACACTTCAACCCAAATTCAAAATAACTAAGTTTAACAAAAATAAAATAACATAGTTCAAAAAAATATATAATATCCTTGGAACTCGTCAAATGCTAAGTATCAATATTGAAAGAATTTGAGTAAACAGTAGACTAATCCTGACTATGACCACGATTATCATCCATAGATTCTTTGTTAATGTCCAAATTCATAACATCTTCCACAAGCTCATCCAATTTTATTTGTGCAAGTTTTATGCCAAAAAAAAAAAAGTATTAGTAGTTCTAGGGTCTGTAAAGTTTCAATTTCCAATTATATCCCTTATAAATTTTTGTAATTACTCATTTTTATTTTTAAATTTAAAATATATGTTGGATATAAAAGGTATTTGACAAATCTAAATAAAATAAATATTTATTTGTTAAATAAGTTAAACGGGTTGTGTTAAGTGGGTCATTTCGGGTTGACACAAATAAATTGGCGTGTCAAACGTGTCTATTGCGGGTTATGCGGATTGACCCACTTATGACAAATTTCTTATCGTGTCACTTTCGAGTCGACCCGTTTATGACCCAAACCCATTAAGGTCCAACCCTAACCCGAACAAAGCCGTGTCAGGTTCGTGCGTGTTCGCGGGTTGGGTCGAACATTAACACCCATAAAGGAGTGTGGGGGTAGGTGGGCTCTTTAAATTTGAGTGGAGATAATTAATGGGGGTAGGTGGGAAAGTGTGGTGTGGTGGGAAAGTGGGTTTTGAATTTTGAATTCTGAATTTTGTAGGACTTATAGTGGCGTTTTCAGACCTATAGTGGCATTTGCAAACGCTGCTACAGGTCCCTTATTTTATTTTATTTTTGTTTAGTTTTGAATTCTTTTTTAACGTTTTTTAAAATATTTTTTGCTAGACCTATAGTGGCGTGTGTCAAACGCCACTATAGGTCTTTTTTTCTTCTCTAGCCCTTATTTTTTTTTTTTTTTTTTTTTAAGTGCCTATAGTGGCCTTTGTCAAACGCCACTATAGGTCCTTTTTTAAAAAAAAAAAAAAAAAAGACCTATAGCAGCATTTGTAAGACTAGGAAATACACCACTATAGGCCCTTGGAAACGCTACTATAGACCTGTTGTTTTAAAACGCCACTATATGTATGCCTATAGTGGCGTTTTGTTTATAGAAAACGCCACTATAGGCCCAGTTTTTTGTAGTGAGAACCCAAGCCCAGAAACCCAATGAAAAGGAATGGAAAAAAAAAAAAATGCAACCAAACCTAGAAAATCCAATGTGAAAATGAATGGGGAAAAAAAAAAATGCAACCAAATCCAAAAACCAACGTGAAAAGGAAAGAAAAGAAGAAAATAGAAGAAGAAGAAGAGAATAGAGAAAGATGTTCATCCCAAACCCAGTGTGAAAGACACACAAAAAGAGAGAGAGAGAGAGAGAAGAAGACAACGTGTGTTGGAGAGAGCAAAAGGTCTGATCGTGGGTCCCATGTATGTGTGTTTATTTACCAAAATGCCATAAAAACTTAGTTTTGAAAACACCTAAAATGTGTTTTCAGTTTTCATAACTCATCATTCAAAACAAAAGAGTGATGAAAACAAAGTTATGAAATGTGTTTTGAGTGATGAAAACAAAAATTGAAAACATATCCAAACAAACTACTCAGCCATGGGACCCACCAGTTTTTAGTTATAAGTAATGAAAACAGAGTTATGGGTGATGAAAAACTACAAATCCAAACCGCTCCTAAAAGTCAAAGACAAAACTGAGAGAGTAAAATATCTTCTGGTTTAGGGAGTGAGTGAGTGAGATAACGTAGAGAGCAGCTAGCAGAGCAGAGAGAAAGAGAGAGGTGGCCTAGTGAGAAAATACCAAAAGAGTTTTTTTTTTTTTTTTTTTAATCTTTAAAAATTTTATCTTCTGTATGATCTGCTTCTTTTTTTTCTTTTTTCCAATTTTTTGGTTTCATTTCTTAAAATTTTAACTACTAAATTATCAAATGAAGAAGAAGTAACGGTGGTTGTTTTTTGTTTTTTTTTTTTTTTTGGTGTAATGCATTAGGGATTTAAGTTGGGGTTTATATAGATCTAATTTTGGCGTTTGATTTAGGGGCATCATCTGGGAGTTTGATTTGGGTGTTCAATTTGGGGTTGATTTTATTAACAGATTTTTGACATTTTAGTATTCTATGGAGTTAGTGAAATACCCGAATTTGACATTATGTCTTTCACATAGACAAACAAATTAATGATTTTTAGGGAGGTTGTTGGATGGAGTTTATGGGTTTCTTTGGGAATAAACTACAGGCTATATTAATATATTTTGAAATGGTTCTTAGAGCATCTCCAGCAGTCTCTCTAAATTTTTGTCTAATTTTTGCCTGTTTGGAGAATAAACAGTGACATTTAGCTTTTAGCTATCCACTTTTTCAAATACACTTTCCAACAGACTCTCTATCACATTCTCTATCTCATTTAAATATTATATCTTCATTCATTCTTTATTCTTTTTTTATCATCATTTATTCTTTCTATATTCATTACCAACAATTATATTTTTCAATGAAAAGTATATTTTTACAACATTTTTCGCAATACTTACACAAGAATCACATCAAAATCTTATGTGAAAAGTTGTTACTAGTTCTAATTTGAACCCACCACTGAAATTATATTTTTACTCACCAATATTAGCTAATTACTTAAAATTTATTGTGAAAATATTGTAAAAATATTGCAATAAAATTTCTAAATGGTTATTTCTTATTCTTTTCCTTCCTTTCATCCACACGTTCCCTTTTATTTATTTATTTTTTTTCTCTTGGTTTTTCCTCCACCACACACGTATCCACTATCTCCACCTACCCTTCTTTTTCTTTTTCTTTTTCTAGTTCATTCCGGATCACTTGTGTGTGTGGTAGCCTCCAGAACACTTCTCCCTCTCTGTTTCTTTTTCTTTCTTTCTCTTTCTCTTACAAACACACAAATTTCTCTCCCTCTATCTCACACAAATAAATTCTCTCTCATACACACATAGATCACCGGCAGAGAAGTGGAGATTGGCGTTCTACACAGATCGGCGTTCTACATTTTTTTTTTTTTTTTTTTGGTTTGATTAGTTTTATTTTATTGCTCAGATTTCATTAGGCTTATGAGAAATATTGTTTTTGTGTTTCAAATCTTTCGATTGGGTTTTGTGTTTTTGTTTTAATTGTGGTATGTTACCGTTGAGATAGAGAAGCACGAGAGAGTGAAGAACGAAAGAGAAAAGGAATGAGAGAGAAAGAATTACTTTTTTATTCAACCGGGTATTGTTTTTTTTTTTTTTTTTGGGTGCAGTTGAGTCATTTCATTTCTCAAGAGTTGGTCAAGCTCTTGCAATATAATGGGTTGGGAAGGCTGTACATGACTGGCAGAAATAAAAATATATTGAATATATGATCCGCAAAAGTAGATTACTTTGTATTATCTTCAAAGTATGGAATAGACATTTTGAAATGGTTCAAAACATACTTCATCCAAATGCAATGTGCTCAACTTTGAAACACATTTAAGCTGCATTGGGTGTAATTATATTAAACCGAATTCTTTTTTGTGTGAACAATTTATCAATATTTCTTTAAACATTGTGTTGAATGATTTGACTAATATGGCATATCACAAGTTGTTAGAATATGTTAGTAATTGTAATTAACAAAATGATTTAAGAAATTTGGAGTATAATAATTTTTAATAAAAACTTTGATAACATGAGTATGTCAGTCAAACTTACAAGTTACAAGGTAAAGGCATTATAAAAAAATCATAATTTCTAACAAAATTTTCGTTTTGCATGATTGTAAGTGTTTAAAGAAGAAATTTCAAACAAAGTATAGCACAATGTTTTTTGTGAATTTAATTATTGTTTTCTAATTCATAGCTAAATTATGGTTTTTGTTATAACTTTTGGAAGTTTTTAGAGGGTGATTAGATTATACTATAGCTCTAAAAAGATAACTTAATTATATGGATATATCCATATTTTACGTAGTCATTCTAAGAACATCCGCATCAGTGGATGTAAAATTTTTGTAAATTTGCACATCTAAAACCTAATTTTTCTATTTTAAACTCTCATTTTTACAAAACACTCACATTAGTTTGTCTATTATACACATTTATTCAAATAAAATATTCTAAACCCAACCACTATCAACCCAATCAATACCCAACCACCATCAACCTAATCAACACCTAGCTTCCATCATCAACCACCCATCAAAATCCCAGCCACCATCAACCGATCAATACTCACAAATCAATACATAATTACAGTCGCTTCCGCTGAACCCACACATCATGTCCCTGAGAGCTCCGCCACGACGTCGTTTTTGGGTTTCACGCGTCATGGTTTGCTAGTTGATCTCAACGAGCCTCCTCCTTTGTGGTTCCGCCACGAATCAATACCCAGTTACTTTCAGTTTTGTTGCTCCAGAAAGTTTTGAGCTTTTACGATGATCATCGTAGGTGGGATACTAATGATTGGTGATCGGTGAACTGATCAGTGAACTAAGGGAGAGAAAAAATGAGAGAGAGGTGAAAGTGAGAAGCTGAGAGAGCGAGATGAAGGAGAGAGAAAAAAATGTAAAATATTAAATACACATGCTATAGTAATTGTGCATAAATGCACAATTTTACATCTATTGATATGGGTGTTTTTATGGGTCAAAATGTGTAAAATAGGTACTTTTTCTTTTTTAGAAGACTTTATACACGCTGAAGTGGTTGCTCAAATTGTGTAGAAAAGTTAATTACCTATTCATACAATTTTTTAGTGCAAAATTTTGTGGTTTTGTGTTATCTAAGAAAAATATAAGTTTTTTAGTAAAACAAAAGAGCAGCATGTGCCTTGCACGTGCTGCCCTAACTAGTAACAAAAAAAAAAATTCTTGAAGTTTAAACACATTAACAAACTAAGTGTGCGTTTAGATACAGTTTATTTTGCTAAAAACTAAAAATTTAAAACAATAAAAAAATTTTAAAAAAAAATTTCTAATTACTGTTTGGCATTGTTCATTGGCCTAAACTTACTGTCCATTGTTAATAAACAATGCATAACACGTTGGTTTAAAAAAATAAAAAACAAACAAACAAACAAACAAAACAAAACGCCTCAAACACAAACATGCATGTGAATCCAAACTGACCTTAAACAGAAAATTCAAAATTCCCACCTTTTGTTCAAAACAGAAGCTGCTGTGTAACAATTCCGACAACTAAATTGGAACTAATATCTCTCTCTCAATTTCCGAAGAAATAGTTCCGAATAAGCAGGTAAGTTTGTTTCAAAATTTCAAAACAAATTATGAGCACTTTCAAGAGATGTACTCTTCCTCCGGTCCCCACGCCTCAACCAAATGGCTCCCTCCGACGACGGCAGCGTCCAGCCCCCTGCCGGACTGTCGGATTCTGAAAGCTGCGAACCAGAAATACCTGAAATAGAGGAAAAGATAGAAGATGAAGAACCCGAATTCAAAGAAGAAATTGAAGAAGCATATGAAGAACCCGAATTCAAAGACGAAATTGAAGAAGCATATGAAGGTATTAAAGATGAAGAAGCAGAAGCAGAAGCGGAAGCAGAGGAAGGGATTGAAATAGAGGAAGTGGTTGAGGAAGAAGAAGCAGAGAAGGAGGTTAAAGAAGCAGAACCGGAGGAAGTTTTTGAAATAGAGGAAGAGGTGGAGGAGGCGGAGGAGATGGAAAATCTTGTTCTTAATGTGCCAGATTCAACAAGTCTGGAAGTGGGTAAGTGATCTTTGTGTGTGTTCTTTTTCCTTTTTTTGGAACAATTGACACTTGTTTTTGTAATTCCTTTTTATCATTTTCACTTAGTTGATGATAATAGTTTTATTTAACCATCTTTATGTTTAAGGGAAAAAAAAAAATTAGCCTCTCTAAGAAAGGTCCTTTGATGTTTGTTTCTTTAACCCAGTATTTACATTTTTTTCGCAGAAACTAAAATTGAGGACAAGAGGGGATTCACCACAGTTTGTAGACCATATATAGTTTTGATAGCTTTGGTGGCTAATTTTACCTACCTAACCAGTGCACTTCTCACCGGTAATTTTCTCCTCCCCTCTTTTTCGCCCGCTTTAGAATTGTTTTTGTAATAATTAATTGAGTGTAATTTTATGCAAAAAAAAGACATAGAGTAGTCAAAAGAATTACAGAAAGCAAAAGAATAGCCTCTTTTGAGTCACTGCACACAGTTCCTGTGGAGGGTGTTGATTTAGAGGGAGGCTGAGTTGTCTGCTCAAAAAAATGAAGGGAGGAAGGAAGGGTTTAAGGGAATTCCGGAGATTATTCAGTCCTTTTTACTATGACTCTTCTTCAGTCAGGTCTTGCAGTATTAGTAGGGAGAGGGCTCTAGTTGCGTCTAAATGAGTTTGAGGATTATATTTTGTATTGTTAGAATTATTAGAATGTGGCAAGCTGATATCATTTGCTTACAGTAGACTAAGATCAAATCAATTACTTGTCAGAAGTTTATGGGGCTGTCCCTATGTGGACTGGGAGTATTTGGGATCTTTGGGTGCCTAGGGAGGGATCTTTTTATCTTTGTTGTTTGTCCTAGCATGCTAGCAAGTTAGGTTTAGTTGTCATCGTAATGGAGTTATTTGGATGGCTTTTTATGATATGAAAAATATTTTTAAATTACTTATCAAAAGAAATTTTTTTTTAAAAAAATCCCAGTCTTAAAATGATTTTGTTCAAAGTAGACTCTGTACTCACTAATTGCTCATGATTTTGTGTTACAAGGTATTTTGAATCATGTGGCTGCCTACTTGGCAAAGGAGTACAACGACACAAAGTGGCCATCATTGATTTCACCTGTGGTTGGGGCCGCTGCTGCTTCCTGGTTTCTTGATAATTGGGGAAGGAAGAGTGGGATCATGCTCTCCAATCTGGTTACACTCTGTGGATTGGTTACAATGGCTGTGAGACCTTCAAATTTGGTTATCATTATTGGGCGGGCTGCAGCTGGAATTGGGTTGGGCTTTGCTTCAGTCGCTGCCCCCCTCTACGTAGCTGAAGCTGCCCCAACAAGGATCAGGGGCAGCTCTGTTGTGATTAGTGGGATAATGACTTCATTTGGTCAGTTAATTTCGTACTTCATAGCTACGAAATTTACAAAGGTTTGAACTTGCACATCTTTTTGGTTTTAGTGTTGTGTTTTTTATTCATTTGTTTTATCTTTTCATTCTGATTTTTATGATTGCAGGTAGATTCTAATTGGAGATCAATGGTTGCAATAACGGTATTACCCATATCAATTCAATTCACTGCGATGATTTTTCTACCTGAATCGCCCATAATTTTATATAAACAAGTATGAATATTTAAAGGCCCTGCAACTCTATTCAAGTTACTATCAAATCTAGACTGTATATGCTTGTGATCTTATTTATATGCTTAATGTGTGGCAAGATTTTTTAATTATTTTATTTCTTCAACGCTTACTAATTAAAACTTCTTTTTCTTTTACTTTATATTACTAGGGAAAAATACAAGTGGTCAAAAAATTTTTATTCAAAATTTATTCAGCCCAAGATGCCGAAATTGAACTTGATATTTTGAAGAAATCAGCAGAAGCTGCAAATCAAGAGGAATCAATAACTGGACGGTCTATTTTCAAGAAATTGAAGCGAGTGTTTCATGATCCTGATATGTTAAAGGCGTTTTTTGTCGGTGTGGTGGTCGAGTTGGTTAAGCAATTTATTGGATTAAATGTTGTCGTATATTTTTTCCCTAAGATGGTGAAGGTAATTGGTTTGTCGAAGGGGCTTGCATTAGCCCTTCCATACCTACTAGACTTTCTAGGGTCATTAATAGACGTATTTGCCATTGACCATTATGGAAGACGAAAGATGCTACAACTTTCTCTAATCATGATAATTCTGGACCTCCTTTGCATTGGGATTATTTTCAGGGAAATGGATGGATTGGGAAAATCTGAAAAATCTCAAAAAATAAGATTGGGACAGTTTATGCTTGGGTTTCTGAGTAGTTATCTTGTGGCTTTCTCAGCAGGGTTGGGTAGCATATCTTCCTTACTGAATGCCGAAGTATATCCCCTACCTTACAGAGGATTTGGAGGTGGTGTTTCTGCTTTGATCGGTAGGCTTGGTAATTTAATCATAACTATTAGTTTCACCCCTCTGAAAGATGAGCTTGGCTCTTCTGGTGTTGTTTTCCTTCACTTCACAGTTGCAATTCTTGGTGGCATTGGAATATATATTTTTGTCCCAGAGACAAGGTTACTGTCACTGGACGATGTGCATGGAGTTTTGAAGAAAATGTCATGGTTTGGCAGGAAAAATGTCAATCAAAGGAGCTATGTTCAGCTCACAGCTGACTTTGTTTGATTTTTGTATTTTTTTATATATTGAGAATATTGTCATTAGACTGTCTTTTAATTAGACAGTGGGTTTTAATACATATGAACTAATTATTTTAATTTTAATTTTAATATGTGTTTGTTTAAAATTTTATAGTTATAAATTCTTTTTTGTTCATGCTTATATAAAAAAGGATTATTGGGACTGAAATTGTATGCATGTTATGTCAAAGAATTCTGTATATCATGTTGTTATCCTGTTTTAGAGTTTGATTTAGAAATATTTATTTTGAGTGAAAAGTTTATGAGAGTCTGCTTTGGTGCTCACAAAGAGGTCAGAACAAAGCATTTTTTTTTCAGTGCCGTTTTAAGGCAGATTGTGCATATGTGGCTTTTCCAAAGTTGGTAGGAACTTAAAATCAACACACGTAAGTTGAGACAGAAAGTGCACGCTCCATTTACCAACCAATTAAAGCTTTGTACTTGCTACTTGTGACAAACAAACAGAGCAACATCCTTGAAGATTTGGAGACTTTGAGACTGGTATCTAAACTGGTATCCTTTCCTTATTTATCTATATTTCACTTCGTGTTCTTATATTGAGCTCAGCATGATTTTTTGATGCACTTTTTTTGGATATTTAGGATAATAATGAAATTGTTGCTGTAATTATAACATGATTTGCATGGATCCAAATCCCAGATTAGGAACTTTCAATTTCAGCATTAAAAAAATTAGTGGAAAAAATCTTTAAAAAAAAGACAGTTTTTAAAAGTTGATAAATCTTCAGAGCTTTTAGGAGAGCTATAATCATGTTGGTATGAACAGTTGCAAGCAGCAGGCCTACAAAAATAGTGTTTTGTATATTTCGTCTTTGTGCCTTTCTTTATTTCTAGTTGTTTGCTCTTTTTCCTCACTGATGGAAAAAACGAAGGGTGGAAGTGGAGACTGAATTGGGAGCACTTGCTTTGCTTTTCACATCATACAGATATGCATGAATATGTTGTCTTTGAACTAAATGATTCCTATGGTTTGGACCATTGGATTGAAGCCAAAATTATATGTTTTAGTGCTTGCACACTAAGACATATAATTTTGGCTTCACCCCAATGCAGTTTAGTTTCGTCATTCTATAATATGACTGATAAATGTTTATATGTCTGTGTATAATAATGAAAAGAGATTAAGCATACTTGAACTCAAAACTAGAGCAATAACATGGCTAAAAATCCTAGTTTTGTATATATAACATATGGAAATGCACACACCCAGACACATCTCTAACTCTGTGTAAATGATGTGCAGGCTGAAGGGCTTCTAGTTGAGCAAAACATGTCAACCTGTTATGAACTCATTGAAAATTTCCGTGGGTGCATCTACAGTCATGTCTCTGCCATGAATAAACAGAGGTACATGTGGCTGCACAACCAATACTGATATTATGTGCTCTATCAAATGGCAAACTTGCATCAAGTAGCTATGCAATCTCCCTTTTTCTCTCCAGTTTTCTATCTCGCTGGATAAGAGGATTTAGACTTAAACAAAAATGCATATTTCCATGGAATTTCTTTTGATCTTACTGAAATATTTGAAGGAAATATATTTAACCCAATTGAAAAAAGAAAAAGAAAAAAAGAAACAAGAGAAGTAAATTCATAGCTAAACAAAAAAGAAAATACCTGCCTACCCTGTATATAAGAAAAATTACCATCTAAGAATAAAAGTACTTGGACTGATCTTACTTATTTTGTCTCTGATTTTAAATAAGTATGCAGATAGCCAGATACTATGTTACCATGTATTCAGGAGGCTCATTATTTTTTATTTTAAATTTTGCTCAAATTCATCCAAGCTTCTACTTGTATAAGCTGCATCCTGTTCTCTCTCTCTCTCTCAACTAATAGATTTACCAGAACATCTGATTTGGGTTTTGTTTCTTGTTCACTTAAGCTTGCTGCACTGAAATTATAAATAAAAATCGTAATATGGATTGAGCTACCTCCTAATTAATGTAGTCCACAGATTAAGATCCTTCATTTGGTGTTTGTATGCTACTCATACATCTCACCTTATTTCTTTGAGGCCTAAAGAAGAGTCCTAATATCTGTCATATAGATAATAAATTTCAGATTTGAGAGGATAGAGACTCAGTTGGCCTTTTGCATATAGTCATAGGAGGTTAAGAACTAATCTTTGAGAGCTAGATATCAATGCTTTAGAGCTAGTTTAAAGCTTTAGTCTTCAATATGTGTTGATTTGTGTTTACATACCAGTTTGGAGTTAAATGAGACTTAAAAAAAAAAAAACTTTTACCTTCTTATTAAATTTAACTGTTTTCAACTAATACTATGAAATTCACATATCTTTGCCTATAACTTTTTATTTTATTTATCCTTTATATAGCGAGTGTCCTGAGGAATGCAAGGAAGCTATATCATCTTTGATCTATGCCGCAGCAAGATTCTCTGATTTGCCAGAACTCCGTGAACTCAGAACTATTTTTACTGAGAGATATGGAAGTTCACTTGAATCTTATACAAATAAAGAGGTAAGTTTATAGGTTCACTTTAATTGCTCATCTATATTATCATAGCTTAGAGTCCTAATACAAATATACATTCTCAGTTTGGGGAATATCTTAGTTTGTGGCACGGACCCAACTAATGTTTTTTGCTTAATCAGTTTGTTGAGAGGTTAAAGGCAAAGGCTCCTACAAAAGAGATGAAGCTTCAGTTGCTGCAAGACCTAGCACAAGAATTCTCTATAAATTGGGATATCAAGGCTTTGGAACCGAAACTGTATACTTCTATACCAAAACAAGTAAGTTTCACTCTCTATTGCTATAATTGCCTCCAAATTTATTTATCAAACATACCGGTAGGGAAATGAAAACAATGTGGATATTGGGGGGACGAAATGAAATATTTTTACCTTTTAAAAGGCAGGATAGGAGAGGTCTTGGACAAAATAAAAGCCTACTATACTATCTATGAAGTAAGCATGCTCCTCCAATCTCTGCATCAGGCCCTACTTTACGTTAGAATTTTTGTATAACAATATAACCTCAGGGTGCTGAAGTTCAGGCCCTTAATGCTTTTCCTTTTGATATGCAATGCAAGCTTGGATCCACTAAGATTTCAAAACTTCCCCCGGATCCTGCCTATTTAGTCCCTACTCATAACAATTAGGTAATTGTGGTTGCATGTTGAGCTCTCCTTATAGTGCTGATTACTATTTTTACCTTTTATGACTTTTTGCAGGAGCATCGCAGACATGGTTCTTTAAGCAATACTGATGATGAAAAATGGCAGAAAAACAAGGATGACACAGTCCCAGAAAAAACAATCAGGATTCTGAAAACAGACTGAGCAATGGGAGGGGATCTATTACAAAAAGGAATGACAAAGACCTTAATTTTCGTGGAAGAAAGGATGTCACTGATGATGACAAATGGCAGAAAAACAAGGATGATGAAGTCCCAGAAAAAAACAATCAGGATTCTACAAACAGACTGAGCAATGGGAGGGGTTCTATTACAAAAAGGAATGACAGAGACCTTAATTCTCGTGGAATAAAGGATGTCACTGGTGATAGACATGGGATGCCTACAATTAGTGAAGATAAGATAACTACCGAGTTATCCCAAGGTGGCCTAAAAAAGTCTTCAAGTTTAGTTGGAAGTGTCTCTAAAGACGAAGTAGACAATAAGAGGCCATTTTACTACAAATATACCACTCCACCTTACCTCAAAACAAAATATGAAAAAGATGAAAGCAGCTCAGAGGAACCTACAAAATTAAAGGGCCATATTGATAAGGAAGCAGCTCAACATATTGATCATCCAGTGGTTGAAGATAAACCAAAACCAAGATCAGTTAGGAGCAGAAACTTGAAACCACCACCAGGTCGCAGTAATGTTGGAAGTTCAGAAAATGATGGTGTTACAACGTTGGATTCAAGGGGAACAAAACAAGAAGATGCTAGAAGAAGCTTGTGAACCATTCATTCAGATGATAGTGCTCCAAGGGATGAGGAGGATACGAATGTAGATGATCTTTTGATGCATTTCAGTAAAAAGAAGTCACCTGATGAATCAGGCAAGAAAAAGATATATCTGAAACCTCCTCCTTCCCGACAAAGTGATGTTGATCATGGTGGATATAAGTGGAACAGAATGAAATCTGATTTGGATATTGGACCTGCAAGAGTGGAACCAACAACTTCAACTGGGGCAACAAAAAGGCATGTTCGAGCCACTTCCTTACAACCGGAGATGCTGAACGTGGGTCAGCATGTTCATCCTAATCTGCCCGACTATGATGAATTAGCTGCTCGGCTTGCAAATATTAGATAAAAATTAAAAAAAAAAAAAAAAAAAAAAAAAAAAAAAAAAAGAGTTGTTTCTGTCTTGGAAGTGTTCATTATATGGGTTTCTTCAATTGTATACTACTCAGGAATCTATAGCAAAGTTTTTTCTGTCTTCTGTTACAACCAACGAATGGGCACGCTACTAAATTTGTAATGAGTATGCGGCTTGGTCTGCATTAAAAACTAAAAGCAGTTCCCATGCCATTCTTTTTCTTTATTATTTTTTGCATAGAGCCTATTCTCACAGAGAATTCGTTACATTTTACACACCCATTGAGAGGGGTTTGTCTATTTTTGAGGACCTGTAGAAATGTATGTTGTTTCCAGTGTCTCTATATATGTTGCTTGGGAGCTTTCTTCTGTTCGTTTGATTGTAGTCATTTTTACATGAAGTAACTTAAAGAGTTAACATTTGTTACATGTTATTATATGTAAATTATATTTTGGATCTGCATATGTACAAATTCAACACACGAGTTAAGATTCATATTGCTATTTTTATGCGAATTTTCACGAGGCTTCAAACATATCCCTCAAGTTGCAAATTCTCTAGATTCTCAAAAAAAAAAGTTGCAAATTCTCTATGTAGATTATTTAGAGTTTTCTTCTGGTCGTTTGATTGTAGAGGTTTTTACATTAATCCAAGGAGAGCAGAGGTTTGTACATAATACATTAGTTCGGTAACGCCTAACTTAATAGAATTTTTATGTAAAATGCGCAAATCAACAATGAAAACAAAGAAGTTGCCTAAATTAACAAGACTATAAAGAAGCCTATTCGAAATTATATGCACTCGAGGTTAATAGAAAACAGAGGAGAGTTCTGGAGAATGAAACTCTATTTCATTGAAAATGAATTGAATTATCAACTAATACAATCAGATAGGTATATATACACCAAAGCTGTAACTGAACCAGCTGTAACTAATCTTTCTCTCTACCAGTAACTAACTAACTAGCAATCTAACAGATTTAACCAAACTGATACACGTGCCTGTCACATGCTAAGTTAAATACATATGTGAAACTAAAAACTACATGCCGTTTCTATCTATTATGCTTGTTGTCATTTATTGTACAAACTGATTGGAGCTCAACTTCTTATCTGTGCTCTGCTTCTTATCTGTGCTCTTGATTCTGCTCCTCTTAGCTGCTGCATTACTTCCTTTTGTATCTTGACACCCTCCCTCAAGTGGAAGAGGGGCATGAATATTGACCATATTCAACTTGGATACAAGAAAGGAGAATTGTTGGGCATTCAAGGCTTTGGTTAGCAAGTCTGCAATCTGAGAATTTGTCCTAACATGTAACATTCTGATATACCCTTCCAAGACTTTATCTCTGACAAGATGACAATCAATTTCTATATGTTTTGTTCTTTCATGGAATACAGGGTTTGCAGCAATGTGAAGGGCTGCCTGACTGTCACAGAACAAAAGGGCTGCTTGAGGATGCTTTATTTGAAAATCATGAAGAACATATAAAAGCCAAATGATCTCACAGATTGCTACTGCCATTGATCTATACTCAGACTCTGCTGAAGACCGTGAAACTGTTTGTTGCTTCTTTGACTTCCATGAAATCAAAGACTCACCAAGAAAGACACAAAAACCAGTGATAGATCTCCTAGTGTCCGGGCATGAAGCCCAGTCTGCATCAGCAAAGGCCTTCAAGTGCAATTCTGATTTGCTTGAGAAAAACAAGCCTTTCCCTGGTGAACTCTTTAGATATTGCAAGACCGTATGAGCTGCTAGCAGATGGGGTTCTCTAGGATGTGCCATGAACTAACTGAGTCTATTTACAGCAAAGGTTATGTCAGGCCTGGTTATTGTTAAGTATAGTAACCTTCCTATCAATCTTCTATAAGAGCTTGGATCTTGCAACTCCTTTCCCTCATACTTACTAAGCTTGAGATTCTGATCCATAGGCACTTTGGCTGGTTTACATCCTAACATACCAGCATCACCCAACACTTCAAGTGTATATTTTCTTTGGCATAAATTGATACCATCAGTAGTCCTTGCAACTTCAAGGCCTAAGAAAAATTTCAAATCACCCAAATCTTTTAGCTTGAATTGTTGATCTAATAGAATCTTCAACTCATCAACTGCTTGCTTGTTGTCACTAGCAATCAATATATCATCAACGTAAACCAATAGGGCAATGAAAGAAGTAGAGTTCTTCTTAATGAAAAGAGAGTAGTCAGCCTTGGACTGTGTAAATCCAAGAAGAACTAATGCAGTGGAAAACTTGGCAAACCATTGCCTTGAAGCTTGTTTTAGTCCATACAAGGACTTAGTAAGCTTGCATACCAGCCCCCCCTTGCTGTGGAAGCCTGGTGGGAGATCCATGTAGACTTCTTCCTTCAATTCACCATGAAGGAAGGCGTTATTTACATCAAGCTGACAGAGATACCAGCCTTGCACAGCAGCCACTGCGAGAAGACATTTGACAGTAACAAGTTTGGCAACAGGGGAGAAAGTTTCAATGTAATCAAGGCCTTCTTTTTGAGTGAAGCCTTTAGCCACCAACCTAGCCTTATATCTTTCCACAATCCCATCAGATTTGTACTTCACCTTATACACCCACTTACAACCAATTGTCTTTTTGTGAGGTGGAAGAGTTGTGAGGGTCCAAGTTTGATTAGCTTCAAGAGCAGAAATCTCAGCTGCCATAGCCTCTCTCCACTTGAGATTTTTAACTGCTTGATGATAGAATTTGGGTTCCTCAATTGAGGAAATGGCATTACAGAAATGCAAGTGTCTAGGAGACAATTTTTGGGAAGACAGGTAAGAAGATAAAGGGTAAGCAGTACTAGATGGAACTTGAGACACCTGATTGCACTTATAAGCTTGCAAATAAGCAGGTCTGTGAGAAATCCTAGTGGATTTTCTAAGAGGTGGAATGGAAGAAGAAGGAGGTACATCATGAACAGAAGGAGAAGGATGACCAAGAGAAACAGTAGGCTGATCAAGATGGACATTAGACTGATCAAGGGAAATAGTGACTGATCAGAAACATTAGAATGACCCAAGGGAACAAGTAAGGAACCAATAAGAATAGAAGAAGGGTCTGGACAAGGATGAGAATTAGGAATATGCTCAATATTAGAGTCTGCAATTGGAATAGGAATGGAAATTGGACAAGAGGGAGAGTCAAAAGCAGTAGCAGGTGAACCAAATGAAGGAAAAGAGTGGGAACCAGACAAGGAATGAGAAGAATCTAAAAAAGGAAAGATAGACTCATGAAAGACAACATCTCTAGATACAGTGATTTTCCTAGTATGAAGATTAAGAACCTTGTAACCTTTCATGTTAAAAGGGTAGCCTAAAAAAACACATGGAGAAGCTCTAGAATCAAACTTCAACCTATGAACAGAAGGGGTGGAAACAAAACACAAGCAACCAAACACTCTAATATGAGTAAAAGAAGGTTGTTTATGAAATAAAAGCTCAAAAGGGGATTTATGACGCAACAAAGGCATAGGCAACCTGTTAATCAGATAAGTGGCTGTCAAAATACATTCTCCCTAATATGCTGAGGGTAGATTGGATTGAATTTTAAGAGATCTAGCAACATTCAAAAGATGTTGGTGCTTTCTCTCAACCACAGAATTTTGCTGAGGTGTATAAGCACAACTCTTTTGATGCACAATGCCATGATCACTATAAAAGTTTGATAAAGAAAATTCAGGAGCATTATCTGATCTGATTGCTTTAATACCAATGTTAAATTGAGTCAAAATCATATTATAAAATGAAATTAAAAGCTGTTTAACATCAGACTTAGCTTTCATGAGATATACCCAAGTAGACCTAGTGGCATCATCAACAATGGTAAGAAAAAATCTAAAACCATCATAAGTGCAAACAGAATAGGGACCCCAAACATCTACATGAATCAAAGCAAATGGCTTAGTACTCATATTATTGTTTGAAGGAAATGGCAGCCTCTTCTGCTTAGCCAAAGGACAGATGGTACAAATGTCATTACATTTTGAAGAAAAAAAAGGCAAAACATCTTGCAAAGATGACAGTTTATTAAAAGAGGGGTGTCCTAATCTAAAATGCCACAAAATGGACATATCTTTATTAGAGACAGATGCTGAAAAAACTGACTTGGGAAGCTTGTTGGTGGAGAGGTAATCTGACAGAGAAGGTGAAGTCCTATGAGTACTGTTCTGCAGCAAATACAGACCATGTTGGACTTCACCCACTCCAATCGTCCTCCAACAAGAAAGGTCCTGGATGAAGCAAAATTGGGACAAAAACACAAGACAAAGAGGCAAGCGTTGAGTGATTTGACTGACAGACACAAGATTAAAGGAAAAAGAAGGAACAAAAAGAACATGTTCAAGAGTAAGGGAATTAGACAGTTTGACAGTACCAATGTGAGTGACATGAGCAGATTCACCATTAGGTAATTCAACAACACAATGGGAAACAGCAATATAAGATTGAAAGAGTGAAAGAGAACAAGCAATATGATCACTTGCACCTGTGTCAAGAACCCAAGTACTACCACCAAAAACAGATCTATTCACAAGCTTAGCAGAGAAAATGGAATGCTTGAGATTACCTGCCAAAGGAGTTGAATGATAGGTAGAAGCTTTGTTGGAGGAAACACTGTTGGCCATAGCAATTGGACTATTCTGAGAATCAGACCCTCCAATCATAGCAAGCAGTTTCTGGCATTGCTCCATTGTGAAAGGAAAATGTTGTGGAGTTGGTGTTGCAACAGAATCTTGAACAAAATCAAGGGAAGAGACCTGGTTTGCCCTTGCTTTGGTTTTATATCCAGGAGGATATCCATGGATTTTGTAGCATTTTTCCACGGTATGACCAAGCAATCCACAATGGCTGCAAGTAGGCCTTTCCTTTCCTTTCTTGAAAGTCTTAAAACCAGAACCAAAATTCATTGTTTTGGCTACAAGGGCTGTGGATTCAACAAAAGGACCATTGTTGCTATGTCCAACTGACCTCTGCCTTTCATCTTGAACCAACAAAGAGTATACTTTGTCAACAGAAGGAATGGGATCCATCAACAGAATTTGACCTCGAATGTGAGAGAATGAATCATTGAGACCCATTAGAAGCTGCATAATTGCTTCTCTGTGATGAAGATTGGAGATCTTTTCATTCACATGGCACACACACTTCTCACAAGAGCAAAGAGGAAGTGGTTCATAGTTCTGTATCTCATCCCACAAGATTGAGAGGTTGGTAAAATAATCACTCACAATGAGTTCCCCTTGAGAAATGCTAGCAAGATCTTTCTGCAATTGATAAACCCTAGGTCCATTGCCTTGAGAGAACATGTTTTGAAGCTTCTTCCAAACTTCCTTGGCAGTTCTCCGATACACCATACTAGTTGCAATCTTAGGGGAAACACAGTTGATGATCCAAGAAACCACAATTTCATTGCACCGAGACCAGCTTTGAACAAGAAGAGGAACTTTCTCCATGGCAGAAGTCAGAGAAGCAGAGCCATCAATTAACCAAAATTTATTTTTGATTCTAAGAGCTCTCTCCATGGATCGTGCCCATGTAGCGTAGTTTTCTCCTCCAATCAGTGACTGAGATACAAGAATCGCACCAGGGCTCTCAGCGTGGTGAAGGAAAAAGGGATGTGATTCATCAATGGTAATGCTTGTAGATGCTTGATTAGAAGACGCCATTGACGAAGCTTTGGAAAGTAAAACCTAGCTTTTGAAGAAGAAGAAATTGAAACGAAGGAATTAGGTGGAAGCAAGAAAAGATTGCTCAGAATCGAAGAAAAAACAAGAAAACGTTTCAAAATCAAAAATAGGGAGATCTCTCAAGAAAAATTTCTCAGAATCGAAGAGAAAAGGAGAAAATTTTCTCGGGAAAATTTTCTGATTTGGAGAGAAAAGAAACTTCTAGAATCAAGGAAAGGAAAAGAAAAAGCTAGGAAATCAGTAAAACTGTGCTAGCTGCTCTGATACCATAATAGAAAACAGAGGAGAGTTCTGGAGAATGAAACTCTATTTCATTGAAAATGAATTGAATTATCAACTAATACAATCAGATAGGTATATATACACCAAAGCTGTAACTGAACCAGCTGTAACTAATCTTTCTCTCTACCAGTAACTAACTAACTAGCAATCTAACAGATTTAACCAAACTGATACACGTGCCTGTCACATGCTAAGTTAAATACATATGTGAAACTAAAAACTACATGCCGTTTCTATCTATTATGCTTGTTGTCATTTATTGTACAAACTGATTGGAGCTCAGCTTCTTATCTGTGCTCTGCTTCTTATCTGTGCTCTTGATTCTGCTCCTCTTAGCTGCTGCATTACTTCCTTTTGTATCTTGACAGAGGTAATAATAAACGGTTTACAATTAAGAGTTGAGGTATAAACTTACAAGGATTAAGCCTCTATAAAGTTCAAATTAGTTTTTAGCCTTTTTAAAATGAGATTATTAAAAAATTTGTGCTTAAAAAAAGTATGAGTACATATTACAAAATGGGCACAAGAGACTAGGGGTGTGTATGGGTTCGTTTGGCTCAAGCTAAGAGGGTTTTTTTCAATCTAACCTATCTTGGTCAAGTTGAAAAAAACTCAACCCATCACAGGGTTAGATAGTTTTTTATTATTATTTTAAACTGAGCTTTAAAATAGCCGCATCCAACAGTATTAAAAGTGCCCCTACAATCTTCCAAAAATTCTAAGCATAGTACCATACACAAATAATCAAACCAAATGACATTTAAATAGTAAAATATCAAATAGTTTTATCTCAACTCAATTGAAATACAAAGTAGAATAGAAGCAGTATTTCAACTATTTTTTGCCCCATGCCATCTTCTGAAAATTCTCAGTTGTAACACAACCATACACAAATTATCAAACCAAATGATATTTAGGTAGTAAAAATGTAAGATATCAAAAATTCTATCCCAAAATTTTTTTTTTTAAGAAAGAATTCTATCCCAACTTAGTTGTAAGATATCAAATAGTTCTATTTTATATCAAGGAGAATGGCAAAAGAGTAATTAATAAAAGATATAATATATATTAAAAATAGGTGGATCAAGTTAGGCTAAGCAAATTTGTGAATCTTTTGACCCAAACCCAACCCAACCCATAGCGCCCAAAAAAATAAATAAAAAATAAACCCAACCTAACCTAACCCTTCGGTCCCTAAAAACCAATTCAATCCATTGAGTTAGGGTGGTTTTGATGGTTCTGTGGGTTGGCTACACACCCCTACTAGAGACTAGACCAATTTTTATGACTAATATCTAAAGGTTCATAGTAGAAAGAAAGTAGCAAAAATAATCATGGCGTGCAAAAGAAAGAAATGTCGTTTTGGTTTCAAACCGTTTTGTCAATCATAAGATATCAAAACGGTTTGCCGTTCGTAGCCGTAGTAGTAAAAAGTAGTAACACAGTACAACGTTCAGAAATCCGAAGAGCCGCTGGCACTGGTAAAAACGCACCGTCTTTTTATATATCCACCACCTTACATTTGCAATTTGACAAATGAACAAAACGCACTGTTTTGAGAATTGGGGATTTTAGTATTATTAGGGTTTGGTTTTCTTCATGATCTTCTTCTATGGAAGAAAGAACCGAATCTTTAGCTTCAGGCTCTTCAGCACAATCACCATATCCACCTATATCATCTGAGGAAGAGGAAGAAATGAACGGCGGAGATTCAACAATGGAGGAGGAACATGTGATGAGCGAGGTCCACCTAGGATGCCCACCTGGCATCTCTGGGTCCCACATTTCCCACTTCACCATTTCTCTTCCAACTCCACCTGGTATGGTATCTACAAAATACATTAATATTTCTATTGTCTGAAAACAATGTTGTACCAATTATATAGTTTTTGCTTTAGCTATGGTGACTTACTGGGAATGAAAATAGAAAAATAGTACTTACTTTATCTTTTTGTTTTGTTTTTATGAGAAAAGATTAGGAATTTCAAATACATTGTGGTTTGATATTTTAATTTGAAGTAATGGGAGTGATGTAGTTTAGTTTCTTACTTTCTTTTAATTCAATTACTTAGAAGTTGAACCTAGCAGATACCAATGTGAAGCGGCTTCACCAAATCAAACATTTAGCGTGGACCCAGATGGTGATCTTGTTTTAACTAGGCGTGACAGTAAGTTCTTGTCTACAATACATTTATTTAATGTTAGTGTTATTATTATTATTTTGTGAAGTTCAATTTAACATCAAATTTGATATTGTTTACTATACAATTCAAAACCCGTTTGTTTTACAACATTCTCAAAGTATTTTATTAAAAAAGAAACTATGATTTTAAGCATTTCTTTGATAAGATATTACTTGATCTTCGATTTTCTTAAGAATTGACAAGCATGATAAGTATGTGGACATCACATAATCCAAACAGTGGATTCAACAAAAAAAAATTCATATGAGAAGTTATCAAGTGGGATAAGATTGTAAAAGTGTAATATGCAAGCCATAACTATATATGCATATGCATGCATCTCTTTTTTGTTATGTTAAGAATTTATTTGTATGAGGAATTTGATTTGGTCTGTACGTATATAAGTTTCAAAAAGCAATTTTTAATATGAATATGTATATATTGCACAGAACCAGCTTCCTGTATTTACCGTGTGACCATCCAGCATAATATCACATCATCAATTCCAAATGTCGGTTTGCAGGTAGTTATTGGTTTGTTATGAATCTTATGATGGTTTCTCTTAGATTTATGTGCTGTAATTTAATCTCTTTTTTTGTTTACCCTTCAGGTGTGGAGAGCAGAACTAGTGTTATCTGATTTTGTTCTGCATAAGATGTTTACTTCAGCTGAGTTTGATGGAATTGTAGCATTAGAACTTGGTGCTGGAACAGGTATATCAACCATTAGTACCTACCTTGATTTTCATGGTACTTTCACTCAATAATGTAAATTTTAAACCTACGAACAAGATTGAATATGCCCAATATGACATGAACCTGTTGAACCTCATTAAGAACTGTAACAGTTAATTTGATAATCCTGACCACTGGTCCTATGTCATGGTTTATATTGTGGCTACCATTTTTGAACATCCATTAACAGTTCTGGTCATTTATAAAGTGTTTTGGAAAAATAAAATTATATCTTACTCACATTATTGCCTATAACAGTATAACACTGTAACTGTATCATCATGGATTAACCTGCTCATGGGCTTGATTACATCATTGCTGACATATGAGGTTTTCACTTTGATGTCTATATTGATAGGTTTATGGTTAATAACAAGAATATGCTTAAGTTCGTAGATTGTATATCATATCAGAATTAGATTCTTGCTGAACCAAAGTCAATTAGTGGCAATTGTGAAAATACAGGTCATTAGACAACTATATGGGAAAATGACTTGTAATTTTTGGCAGAACAGCTGTTTTGGGGAATGAAAAATGTTTGAAATATTTTTCTTTTTCCTTTTTTGGTTCCTTTAATGTCACATTTGTCTTATCAAATACCATCTGGAATTTATAAGTTTGTGTAATGCTTCAGAATCATTTAAGATTTGTACATCATTCTAAATTTAGCTTCATCTCCACTGCCTATCGGAAGCATTTGTGTATCTTGGCTGACAAGGTCTTATCTTACTGTTTTCACCAGGGTTGGTGGGTATATTACTTGCACGTGTTGCAAAAACGGTGTTTGTAACTGGTATGGTACCCTACCTTTATTAGATATCATTCTTTATTCATTTGCAAGTATCCCTTAATGGTTTTGTAACTGGTATTGTACCTTACCTTTACTAGATACCATGAATTTGATTTGATATGTCCCTTAATTTGTTTGAAATCTTTTTTTTTTCCTAGTGGATGGATGGATGGATGCCTGATCATTGTGTCTCATACTGTTATTCAGTAAAACGTGAGTCAGTGTACAGTTTGCTGATATATGATTATCTGCAACTGTGGACATATCAAATCAAATTCATGGTTTCATTTTCCTCTTTTGTTTTCTTTTATTTTTTTATTAAAAAAAATCTTCAATCTGTTTTACCCTTGTATTTTACATGTGCTTTTTATGTGGCTGGAATGGAGGGCTGATATGCTTAAGTTTCACAGATTTTTTACTATAACCACATACACTACTGAAGTTGGTACTATGAAAGAGATGGAAGGAGCTCCTTAAGAGAGCTAAGACACTTGACACTCTCTCTCACACGTGTACAGACACACACAGAGACTATTGTTAATTAGAGAAGTTGAAATTATAGAAGGCAATGCCAAATAGAGTGCATGAAATTAGAGCTGTCTTATTAGAAGACTATATTATAAGGGAAAATCAGTCCACCAGGTTATTACATGCCAGTAATATTTTTTAAGTGAGAAAACTATATTAATTGTGAACATTTTTAACTGTTTTCCATCATAATTAAAGGTCCTACCTAATGCACAAAATTCCCACTTTTACAAGGTCTAGAAGAGGTGATCGATAGACAACCTTGTCCCCCAATTTTTTTTGAGAGAGGCTGGTTCCCATACTAGAACCCATAATTTGCCATTTTGGGTGGAAGGCACTTGCCATTGCACCAAGGCCTAACCTTTACTTTCCGTCTTATTATATTAATTCAGAACTCCTTCATTTATAGTAAAGTTTTTTACTTTTTAACACCACAATATAAATCCTCAGCCGTTGATGAGTAGGTTATTTGAAGTTTACAACTAGCTAATGGTTTCTGATAAGTTGTATTGGAATAGTCTGATCTAATTACAATTGCAAATATTCATGCCTAATTTATAAGCAAAACCAGCAATTAAAGATTTGAACTTGATTGAGCTGATGATCATCTTGAACCTCTAGTCACAGATGGTGTACTATGTTTTCTTCCTCTTACCTTTTGTAGTTAGACATGCTTTCTGATCTTCCAGGATGAAATTTGTATCACATTAACGTGTAGTAGTTAATGAGAAGAGTAGGTTTCTGGAGGCAAAGTTGATTATGCATGATTTTTATTGGAGGGTACACACATCCCAGTATGCTCTTTCAGTTCTTTCTACTTCATTTTGTTACTCAGTATTGAAATGGTATTTCTAAAGAAGCCACTCTAATTGTTGACAGACCATGGTGATGAAATCCTTAACAACTGTGCTGAGAATGTTGACCTTAATTCTGGACTGTTCAACTGTCAAGCAGCAGTTTATGTGCGCGAACTCGAATGGATGAGTCCGTGGCCCCCTAGAGTAGTAGGACCAGGAGAGTCTCCTCTGCATAAAAGGTGAAATTTTTTTAGTTGATAAAAGAAAGAAAGATAAGACAACTGCAAGATGGTTGGTCCAATAAGAATTTCCCTTTCAATTATCTGGGAGCCTAAATCATTTTGTTTAGTTGTGTCATTCAGGTACTCATGGACCTTTTCTGAAGTTGAAGAAGTCCAAGGAGCTTCTTTGCTTGTGGCTGCTGACGTAATTTACAGCGATGACTTGACTGATGCATTTTTCAATGTTTTGGAGAAATTTATGGCCCTAGGTTCAGAGAAGGTACAGATCAAAATGGTAGAACAGGGTGCAATAGCAAACAGCTAATATCTCCTCATGACAGAACAGTTAGAATCTGTCCTCGTTTTGGCTTGAAAAACAAGATATGTTCAAGGTTTTGGACTAAAGCCTAAGTGGGCCTTTCGAATGTTATTTGAAATGGATAGTTTTCCCATGTGGGTTAAATTCCTCTTTTAAGGTTGTTGACATCTCGCCAATGAGCTCTGAATCAATTGCCATTTCCTCCTCCCACAAGAATGGGTGGAGGAGGATAAGATTATGGATTCAAAACCCATCGAGTCCTTTTGTTACAGACCAATTTTAATATTTTTTTTTTAAAAAAAAATTAACAATCATTGACATGTCTTGTTTATTTTTAAAAAGAACCACTTTGAGTTCCTATATGTTGCCATTAATTAACCTTCCTATGTTTCTTAGGTGTTATACTTGGCATTGGAAAAGCGCTACAACTTCAGTGTCAATGATCTCGATGTTGTTGCAAATGGTTATTCACACTTTCGTAGTTATTTGAGGGATGACAGCGGTGAGTATGTTACTGTGTGGATGTCTAGTACCACTTGATATTGGTTATTATTTGATTTTGTAATGGTGATGCAGAATGTGAGGACATCAAAAATGGATCTGTCCCTTGTTTTGTTGGAAAGCGCATCGATATCACACAAATTCCACAATATGTGAGGGATTACGATAGAGGAAATGATGTTGAGATTTGGCGGATTAAATATGAGAAAAAAAATCCCAATGTAGGAGACTCCTGTGACAATGTGACTAAAGTAATGTAGACACTTCCAAGGCGATTAAATTTGTCATAAAAGTCTAATAATCCTGTCTTCGTTCATTTTATAGTGATAAATGCTTATAAGCTATCATACTAAAGTGGTCCTAGGGTTACATTATTTTCGTATATTCTCCATACATGCAATATTTTGAGGTGATCAAAGATTAATAGTTATGTCATCGATCAATTATTTAAATTCAAGTTTTTAAAGTTTAAAATAATGAATAAAAGATGAGTTTGTGAATCAAATGGTAAAAAAATTGGCATGAATGTTAAAAACATATAGATCATGTAATTCAAATGTGGGATTTTCAAAATATGTATTTTATAACAAGTTTTTGAGTAGTAATAAATTGTTTAGAGTTACACCAAATATAATTTGAACCTAACTCTCTCTCTCTCTCTCTCTCTATATATATATATATATATATATATAATGTCACATCCAAAAGACTTGGAGGAGCTTAGCTTATTAAGGATTTTTTTTTTTTCCAGGCGTAGTAGAGAGCCACGAGTAAATGTTTATTAATAATTAAATATTATATGAAGTTAATATTATATGAAGTAAATGTCCAACCTAGTGTTAACGTGTGTTGGTTTCATATTAAAAAGGCATAAATGTATTTCACATTAGTAGTAAACAAGGGAAAAAAACCTAGGATTTAGGAAAGCTCTAAAAAAGCTCTTCAATAAATAAGCTAAGTTGAGATCATTTAATGTCATCCTTTAACTAAGTTGCATATTTGAACCCAAACACACCCCCCCCCCCCCCCCAACAATATATATATATATATATATATGCCAAAATGGGCATTTGCCTATTTCACCCAAAAGATGTAACAAAATGCCCATATTCTGAAACTATCTAGCAAAATGCCTCTATTTTGAAACTCGATTTGATGAAAATCAAGTTATTAGAAAAAATTCACATGAAACTCGAGTTCCATAAATTTTTTTTTTATTTTTTTTATTTTTTTTATTTTTTTATTTTTTTTAAGTTTGATTGCCAATAACTCGATTTTCTAAAAATCAAGCTTTAATGTAAAACACAATTTTTAGAAAATCGAATTTCAAAACAGGAATATTTTGCTAAATAGTTTCAGAATATGGGCATTTTGCTACATCTTTTGGGTGAAATTGGCAAAAGCCCATTTTTGCCTATATATATATATATATATATGTTGCACAATAGTAAGAAGCAAGAGTCTTTTTAGCAACTTGTGTGTAACAAATTTTAACAAGAAAAGATTATGTATATCACAATTTTGAACTAGTCAAAACCATACATTTGGGATTGATGAAATCTTGATCAAATGAACCCATTTGCATATGGTTATTATGCATGAATTATGTGCACTCGTCCTAATTTCATGTATGAGCTTTAGTTCAACTGACTCATCCTCCATTGTTAGGTTTAACTTATCATGTTCACTTGGTCTATTTCCTTATAATTAACAACATTTATTCATGCAATCGAGAATTATAATGAATTTGGGAATTCTTTTTACGTGCTTTTATTATTATTTTTTTTAATTTAATTTATTGGAAAAAAAAATTGACACTGTAGTACAAGATGTCGTAAAAAAAAGAGAAAAAAAAAAAACTAGAATTGGAGACATATAAGGTGTGAAATAGAAATAATTTCATTCTTGGTTATTGAAAAAGAAATAAATTCTTTCCTTATATTCCCTCGTATTTGTAGGGTTTTAGAACATTATTTTTATTACGACTAAATAAAACTAAACAACTAGAACCATTAGGTTAGAAGCAATGTGATTTGTAAAATAGAATTAACATTTTTTCCTTATAGGGAGAGTTGGAATGGTATTTTGTCTAGAAAAGTTATTTTGCTCTAACATTGCATATTGCAATAATTGCTTGTTCAAGTTTATAATAATTATTTTCTTTCTTCAATTATGCAGTGCACTAGCAAGGGTTATGGAAGTAGAGTTTGTGATGTATACCGCAATGACTGTAAACAATTTAAAGTCTCTTAACTACAATGCCGTTGTTCACCGGTGTCCCATGAATGTGAATAGCAAGCTGAAATCTGTTAATTATGCCAGTATAAACTATAAAAAGATTGTTTGGAGTAATTATTAAGTTAGATTAATGCTTCATTTTAAGTGACTTTGCGTGTAAAGATATGATATTATATATTAATATATATTTGGGCATATAAAGAATATGTGCCTTTTCGCTTTCCTTTCTTTCCTTTATTTTTTTTGGGGAACATTTGTGTGACAATAAGCTCATTGAAGGCCAAAAATCTATTTGCAAACCAATGACCATCTGTTTGAATTGGAATTAACTAGAAGTTTCTATTCTTGATTTAAATATTGTGACATATTCCCCCTCAAAAAAAAAAAAAAAAATTTGTTATTTAAAAGCGTCAAGGCATTTGGTTGATACCAATAAATTGATATAGGACCATTGCTATTAAAAAGTTTGAGTCTACTTTTATACCCATAAGACCATACCCCCCTTGCCCAATTCAAGGCATTTGGTTGATACCAATAAATTGATATAGGCATTTGTTGTTTTGTGTATGTAGAGGCTGAAATAGCCTCAGGAAAGTATGTATTATCCTCTCGTGGTATGACTGGTAGTTGGGCATTGCGTTTGATAACACAGTTTGCAGTGTTCCAAGGTCTCATCGATGTTGCACTCAAAACTTGTGGTATTGGATACACTCTAGACTACAATAATCCTGCCGCGAGGCCAATGATAAGATAGATGATATTACCACAGAAGTGACAGCTTTCATCGATGTTGCACTCAAAACTTGTGGTATTGCAACAAAATTTTTTTTGTAACACAAACCTATTATCTCAAATTTTATTGCAACGCTTCGCATAAATTATTGCGACGACTCTGATCTTATTGCAATGATTTATTTCATTGTAATAAAAAAAAATTGTTGTAGTGCTTGATTGTTATTATACTGCAATTTGTAATTTTTTATTGATTTCGTAGGGTTATTTACATATAATATATGCAAGTTGTTTTATTAATTTTATAGGTCAATTTGGTTTATAAACATGTTTTCTATAGCCGCATTTTTAGATGTGGCCTAAAAGCTGTCTCTATAGGTTTGACAGGTCTATAGTTGCGTTTTTTCAAACGCAGCTATAGGCTATAGACCTATAATTGCGTTTTTTCAAACATAGCTATAGGGTGCTAATTAGCCACATTTATTAAACATGGCTATATGACATATTTTAGTCGAAATTTTAAAATGCGGCTATAGATCCTTAGCCTATAGCCGCATTTTAAAAACTTGGCTATAGAGTTTATGTTATGTTTTGTTTTTTTTTTTTTTTTTTTTTTTTTTTTTTTTTTTTTTAGCCATGTTTTAAGAAAATAAAAATAGCTTATTGCAGCGGCTCCAGCCGCTACTATAGGTAGTCTTTAAAAAAAATAAAAATAAATGAACCTATAGCCGCACTTCCTAAACACATATAAACGCGGCTATATGATAACACGTATAAACGGGCACTGCGTTTGATAACACAGTTTGCGATGTTCCAAGGTCTCATCGATGTTGCACTCAAAACTTGTGGTATTGGATACACTCTGGACTACAATAATCCTGCAGGAGCCGCGAGGCCTATGATAAGATAGATGATATCACCACAAAAGTGACAGCTTTCACCGATGTTGCACTCAAAACTTGTGGTATTGCAACAAAATATTTTTGCAACCCAAACCTATTACCTCAAATTTTATTGCAATGCTTCGCATAAACTATTGCAATAACTTTGATCTTATTGCAATGATTTTTTTCATTGTAATAAACATTTTTTGTTGCAGTGCAATTTGTAATTTTTTAATGATTTCATAGGGTTATTTACATATAATATATATAGGTTGTTTTATTAATTCTATAGGTCAATTTGGTCTATAAACACGTTTTCTATAGCCGTGTTTTTAGACATGGCCTAAAAGCTATCCCTGTAGGCCCAACAGATTTATAGCCGCGTTTTTTCAAACGTGGCTATAGGCTGTAGACTTATAACTGCATTTTTTCAAGCACAACTATAAGGTGCTAATTAGCCACATTTATTAAACATGGCTATAGGACATATTTTAGTCACGATTTTAAAACGCGACTATAGGGTGCACATTAGCCGCATTTTTAAAACGTGGCTATAGATCGTCAGCCTATAGCCGCATTTTAAAAACTCGGCTATAGGGTTTATGTTTTGTTTTGTTTTTTGTTTTTTGTTTTTTTGTTTTTTTTTGTTTTTTTTTTTTTTTTTTTTTTTTTTTTTTTTTTTTTTTTTATTGTCTATAGCCATGTTTTAAGGAAAAAAAAAAAAAAACGCTTATTGCAGTGGCTCCAACCACTGCTATAGGTAGTCTTTTTATTAAAAAAAAAATCAAATCAAATGAACCTATAGACGCACTTCTAAACACATATAAATGCGGCTATAGACTTAACTTATAGCTGCTGTTTAAAAACACGACTATAGGTAAGCTATAGATGCGTTTTAAAAACGCAACTATAGGCCATCTTAAAAACGCGACTATAGGTTAAGTTTATAGCGACGTTTATAGGGGTTTTTAACCGTGTTTTTTGGGATAGGCCCTATTGCCGCATTTAGAAAACGTGGCTATATATATAAATGCGGCAATAGGGCCTATCCCAAAAAACACGGTTAAAAACCCCTATAAACATCGCTATAAACTTAACCTATAGTCACGTTTAGGTAAGTTATAGCTGCATTTTAAAAACGTGTCTATAGGTCATCTTTATATATATATATATATATATATATATTTGGCTAGTCCTATAGCCACGTTTTCTAAACGTGGCAATAGGGTCTATTCAAAAAACGCAGCTAAACACATATAAAGGGCCTATCCAAAAAATGCGGCTAAAAACCCCTATAAACGTCGCTATAGACTTAATCTATAGCCGCGTTTAGGTAAACTATAGATGCATTTTAAAAACGTGTCTATAGGTCATCTTTAATATATATATATATATATATATATATTTGGCTAGTCCTATAGCCACGTTTTCTAAACGTGGCAATAGGGTCTATTCAAAAAACGCAGCTAAACACATATAAAGGGCCTATCCAAAAAATGCGGCTAAAAACCCCTATAAACGTCGCTATAGACTTAATCTATAGCCGCGTTTAGGTAAACTATAGATGCATTTTAAAAACGTGTCTATAGGTCATCTTTAATATATATATATATATATATATATTTGGCTAGTCCTATAGCCACATTTTCTAAACGTGGCAATAGGTTCTATTCAAAAAACGCGGCTAAACACATATAAACGCGACTATAGACTTAACCTATAGCCACGCTGAAAAACACGACTATTGGTCAATAGTTTAAGTAGTGTTTACTAAAAAACGCAGCTAGAGATAGGCTATAGCCTCATTTTTGTAAATGCGGCTAAAAAAAACACACTATAGCCCGTGCGTTTTGCAAGGAAGTCAATACCGTACCGGAGGCTATACCAGTTTGGCCAGCGGTACTATATATTTCGAATACCAATCAATACCAGTGTATCGTTTCAGGTTTACCGCTATTTTTTATATTTATAAATATATATATATATATATATATATGTATGTATGTATGTGTGTGTATATATATATATATATATATATTATAATAAATATAAAAGTTTAACATAAAATATTTCCTCAATTCAAAACTAATTATTTATGGTTTTAGACTTTAGTATCAATTAAAAAAAAAACACAATATAAAAAATAGAAAGCTTAAAAGTTACCATTGCATACTAAGAAAACAAATAATCCTAATAAATTAATGCAAATAAGTTACCATTCTGCCCTAACAAAAATTCAAAAATTACAAAACTTAAAAATAAAAAAAATAAAAACTTTTTTCTGTACTGGCAAGTATGCCCAGTACCGGCCTGTATTGCCCGAATTGGCCGTATGGCCGGTATTTAAACCGGTACGAAACGTTGGTTTTTCGATACCGGTATCCATACCAGTACAATATGGTACGGTATTGACTACCTTGGCGTTTTGTAGTGTTAATTCAAGTGTAGTTATTATCCCCTCAAAAAAAAAAAAAAAAAAAAAAAAAAAAAAAAAAGAGTGCAGTTATTATAAATAAATAAATAAACAAAAAAAAGGTCAATTCAAGTGCATATATTTTTCTTATAGTATATAGACAAAATCAGCTGTGGAAGTATGTAACAATAAATAATGTGAAAGAATTTATCTTAGAATATGAAATTGGAAAATAAGGAATTGCTAACCACTGTAATGATAAGTCTTGATTGGAATTTGGAAACAACTCACTTCCCAAGGCCTCTCCTTTCCCTTTTCACCGGGTAAAAGTAAAGCAAATAAAGTCTACGAATAATCTTAATTTTGATCATAAATTGAGTGAAAATAGTTTAATTAATGTCTAGGGTTTTCCCAGATTAAGTTTTTTTTTTTTTTTTTTTTCTTGAGGGAGTAGTTGGTCTACTTCTCTCTGGTGCTTGACAATTGACACTATACATCGACCCACCTACACAAAATTTTGAGGTTTTCAACCGATTAATTTCCATCAATAGTTGAATTTTGTCTTACTTTTGAAAATCTTTCATTCCTAAAAAAGAAAAATTAAAAAAAAAATAATAAAAAGTTGCTCTCCATAAACTTTACCTTGCAAGCACTTATGTTGATGTTGTTGGGTGATTGAATGATGAGCGGAAGTAAGGAAAAGTGAACAAACACGAAGACTTACGTGGTTTAGCGAGATGGCCTAAGTTCAGGGTGAAAAGCTTATGGTGTCTGCAAATTGTCCATTAAACACTTGTGTTACAATGAATCAGAAGTGGAGTTTATATACTACAGAACTCTAGACTAACTCAAACTTCAATTTTCTATTCTACAAGTACATGCACCTACAATTGAAAAAAGACTAGACACAATAACAAAAAACAAAATCACAAAAAAATGGAACATGAAGGAAAAAAAATCACAAAAAATGCGGAACGCGAAGAAAAAAAAATGTTAAAAAAGTTCATCTAGAATAAGAAAATTTTGTTATTTCAATTTCAACTGATACCCACAAATGGCATGATTAAAATAACAAATCAAACCGTGAAACTAAGTATAAAAATATCAGGGGAAGAAGAAGAAGATAAATTGAAACAAAGCATGCCAACAGACTATTTTAAATGCAAAGTTTCTATACTGAAACCTAATAACTTGCTCACTATAAAATAAAATAAAAAAAAGCAATGAAATTCACTACAGAGGTTGTGTTGAAGTTAGGGTTTATGGATGGATGTCAATAAGATAGACGAAATATTCATTCAGATTTATTTGGAATCTAGTGAGAGCTTTGATCATGAGAAATTGAAAGAGAGAAGGGAATGTTAGAGATAAGAAGAAACAGTATGTGAGTTGTGACTCTGTATTTTTTTATCTATATATTGTGTTTTTGCTTTTATACTCAACTGGCTTGACCAGTAATAGGTATTCAATTAGAAAAAATAAATAGTCAAGATTAAAACAAGTAAAATCCATAGTCAAGATTAGCATGAATATCATACCCACCAAAAAATTGGGGTCTGGGAGTATTGTAAAATTGCCCTGGATTTAACAAGAGAGGAGCCACATAAAGCAAGTTTATGACAAAGAGAATACAAAGAAGAAAGCCCATGCCAACTACTTGCAAGAGGTTATGCCAAAATATATGTGGCAGTGATGTTTGTAGTATACAATATTAACCCATGAAAATATACCATTGTTGTTTTGGTAAAACCGATTAGTGATCAAACAAATTTCCCAAAGCCAACAAAATTAATATTAAATAAGAGAAAAGAAAGCTTCACTTATTGAGTTGTCCATTTGTCGATTCCATTTCTTACTTTATCTAGATTTCCTCTGCCTTTTGGCATTTAATCCTGATTCTTTTATCGTGTAATTGTTAATAAAAATCAAAAGCACTTTGTTATAATATGGAGTAATAAATAAGTAAGATAAATATACCCATAAATAATAAATTGGACCCTGCTAAATATACAAATGCATGATTGTGTGGAGAGAGCTGATAGGATTCTAATACAAAATTACACCAAAAACTTTACTCAAAAACCAAAGTAACTTTTATAATTGATTCATTTTATTTAATTTTCTATTTATTCCCTTTTGTTGGGTATTATTTTTACATATTTTAGTAAGCCATCCTATTTTCTTAAATGCATAACTGGAAATAAAAAAAGGAAAGGAAAAAAAAAAAGGAGTAAAGTAAAGCATACTCCTGTATCTTTTTTCTTAAGCCATCCAATTCTCTCGCTTTTGAGATGTTGCAAAATAGATGTTGTCATATCTCAACTTTATTCTTTTTAGAATAAAAATTTTTTATTAGAAGTTTTCATATCTCTAATATAAATTAAAAATAAATTTTATAGAAAAATTATTATATTTTTACTTTACTATTATATAAACTAGCGTTTGACCCGCGCAATGTGCGGGATCATTTTATAATTTAGACTCACCTTTACATCACTCACACCATAAAACTCCTTTGATAGGTTTGACCTTTGTGTTGCATATAAGACATGCAAAAATAATACCCCATCTGTTGTTAACATTAACAATCTTGGCTTTGCATGTCACCAATTAATTTGATCTATCTGTGATAAAATTGTATATATGTTAAGATTATGCTATTCCTTTTTATTTATTTAACAGATTAACAGCATTCCTAATACTTGAACAACTTGGACTTCAAAAAAGTAAAAAAGTAAGAGACCAAGCACAATAGATTAATAGGTTTCCTGATATTTAGTTTTCCAAAAGTTGGCGATTTCCAGTAATGGTTTGCATTTTGATTTTCTCAACATCAAATATTTGCCTTGTTCATGGCCTTCAGTTGTTATTTGTTAATGGCTTTGAAATTAGAAGCTTTTTAATGTAGCACCTATACAAATGCATACTCATAGCATTCTCAATTTTCATCAATCTTATTTCCAAAATAAGACTGCACTGAACAGTACGGCACTCTAACAAAGACAAATGAATTACAATCTACAATTATAACTAAGTTCAAAATTAGAATCACATATATTACAAAACTTAAATTCATGTTGATATAAGAGTCTTAGGATGCTCAGATTACAAAACCATAGCCTAAATACAGAAAATTAAATCTCTCATAATTTGAAATAAAACAGAAAATTAAGTAAATAAGAAAAGGGTAAGGAGAATAGAACTTGGTGCATAATTCTTAAGCATTTTTTATGCTTCCAAGTCTTCTATTTCAGCAACTATTTTTCTATGATGGAAGAAAGTTATCCATCCAGCCCTTTAGGAGGTCCTTTGGGCTTAATTTCCTTTGTGACTTTTGGAATGTCAATGTCAAAGTTGATGTAGAGCTTTGTTGCCCATGTGAATGACAATCGATAGTTACCTAAAAATATTTTGAATAAATTAGGCATTAACATTTGTCCTGTTTTCATTTAAAGTATATGAGAATAATATCTAATAATATTTAAAAGAAACACTCAGACGATCAAATAGTTAAACTTAGAGGTGAGAAAAACATAACTTTCATTTCACAAAAATGATATAACTCTCATGCTCAACACATATTGCAAAGATCAAAACCACATCTATATTTCATACCCAACTGACAAAACACAAAGTAGCAAGGCACAGATTAATTAAGCTTAAATATAACTTAAGAAACCAAAATGCTCTAAACCAACAATACTCAAACTAAAGCAATTAACAACATTAATGGATTAGGAAATCTAAATAAAAATCATAATACTCCGTTGTTTCATATTGAGTAGAAAAGAAAGGGAAAGCATAACTTTTTTGGATGGACTTTTCGCTCTGGGTTAATACCATTGCTGGAGAAGTGTGTGACTCCAATAGGAGTGGAGTTCTCTGTCTCTTCTTTTGTGGTTCTTGTTCCAAAAGACAAGACCTCTTTTTTTCATTTAGTAGCTATTGTGGCTCTTGATGTTTTAACTTTTAAGGGTAGAGGCAATTAAACGAAAGAATTGGAGAAATGAAGAGTTGTTTATTTGAGAAGGGGAAGAGCCGAAAAAGGAGAGAGCGAGAGAGAGAGAGAGAGTTATTAATTTAAGAGATTAAAAGAATCAGTCAAGGAATTTAGACAGATGACTCCAATTTCAGATTTGAATTGAATAATAAATTGACATATGCATTCAAATTTACATAAATAAACCCACACTCATACTCAAATTAATAACCAACCCCCCGTTCTCCTCCAAACAAATCACACAAACGATGCTTCAAAGGAAATTAATGACCAAAGCCTTAATTATATTTTGCATCCAAATTCAAAACCAAAGCCTTAATCATATGTTAGCAGCAAATTTGGAAATAAAATTTAAAACTTTAACTATAATATTTTGAAAGTTAAGATGGTGGCTTGAAGTTGTAAAATAGGGTGACACTGGTTTGACAGTGGTAAATTTCCTTAGATCTCTCTCTCTCTCTCAAAGAATTTTAATGATCTTGATTAAACCCTATAATCAACACAATAAGAAATAGAGAAAGCAGAAAGGTAAAGGAAACATTAACAAAAGACATTTCAGTTAAACATTAAAGAAAACCACAAAATAAATTAGAAAACAAATAGAAAGCCAGAGGTTATATAGGCCAAAGGAAAGCATCCAGAGGAGGAGCATAACACCATCAATTAACTATGCAATCAAAGTAACAGTATTTGAATAGGAAAAGCAATCGTGGGAAAACAATGAACTGGGAATTGCAAAAACTACTGGCAGACACAGTATTTGAAGAAGGGAAAAAAATATGTTATGGCCTTGGGTATATATTGTTGAAGAAAATTCAAATAAGATATATGTAAAGAAACATCTAGAAGAAGTCCTATATTCAAATAGAAAAAATAACAAAATAACTCACATTAGAAATGTGTAAAAGAATTATTACCTGTTTAGTGACAGATTGTTGTACAAAGAGAAGTGGCATCCAACAGCATAGATGTGGTTAATAGCATAGTATGCAGATTGTAAAATTAATCACATAACAGCCGGCCCTGAACTGTTTCAATCCTAAAATCCAAAACAAAAACAAATAAACAAAAAAAAATTCTAACCCAAATACCTAAATCAATCAATCCAACCAAATATCAAAACATAAAGCATATTTAACACTCAATTAAAAAGAAAATTACAGGTGACTGTTCAAATAAAATGGAAACTATACTTGGTAGTACTATTTTTACTCAGATTGCTTCCAAGGATTTGTCTTTTCACCTACAAACCTAGAAAAGAAAAGTTAAAGAAAAACCCTTTAATTTTTTATTACACAGATTTGGAATAGAAATCAATCAATGACAAATGAAATTCACAATTGAATCCAAGAGAGAGTTAAATAAATAAACGCTGAATGGAACGATTGGAAACTCTTGGCCAGGAATGCTCATTCAAGAAGTGTAAAAGAAATTGAAAAGATCAAAAATACTCTGCTCTCTATGTGATTGAAAAATTCTTAATGGGTTCATTATCTCAACTGAAGGCTTTTTTCTTCCTTTTCTTCTTTTAAAATATGGCAACCATTGGCAAAAGAGACACAAAGACCTAAACTGAAACCAATCCAAACAAATATAAAAACACTTGATCAAATTTAATGCATAAACTGAAATGACCTAAATCGAAACCACTCCAAATAAAATATCAAATTATGATCATATTTAATGAACAAACTAAAAAATGAAGAGAGAAACTATTCAGTAGTGGTTCTGACATGATGATGGTGGGAGGATTGTCGCTAATGGGAAGTCTACCTAATACTGACTTTGTTCTCTTCTTCTTTTTTTTTCTTTTTTTTTTAGTAATAACCAATCAGTCAGTAACAAACGAAAAGGAAATTCATTTAGAAATAAATGCAATAGAAGATGGTTAATTGACAATCACAACTTCTTATCAATCCAACATGAGATCAAAACATGCATAACAGGAAAAAACAGTAATACACAAAGAAACAATAATTATAGCAGCAATTACATGACAAATTCCAACTCTTTTCGCCCTCCACCCGTTCTTTTATGCAGCCAAACTCTCTGTATAAGGCCAATTTTTCAACAAATCCATTTAGAAATAGATGAATATCAAGAAAATCATAAAATATGAATAATCCAAATAGGAAATAAGCCAGAGAACCATATCAGGGAGGTACCAAAACTTTATCACAACAAAACTAAATAGTTTTATTCCCCTCTAAATTAATTTTAAAAAAATCTAAGATTTCTGAATTGAAATTTATTTTCTTTTCCTCATTTTCTCAAAACCTAATAAACGAAATCCCCATCACAACCAATCAAAAACCATATCTAAAAACTCAAAACTTTTAATTTTCACACACTTTCTCAGTACCCAAACAGAAAACAAACACACACGGAGAGATAGAGAGAGCAATACCTTAGTACAATGTTGTCGTCTAGGGTTTGTTTTGGGTTTTCTTCTGTAGTAGTGGTAGGGTTGAAGTTGAGTTGGTCTGATGAATTGGTCGCCATTGTATGAGAGAATCGGGGATTGCGTGAGAATGGCACCTCTGATCGCTTACTTCTTTCTCATCTAAGTTTTGGATTTTGATCTTGGGGGAAGGATTTGGTTTTGATTTTTGGGTTTCTGAGAAGAGAGAGGAGTTACAGGTTTCTCTCCTTTCTCCTTGAAACGTGTCGCCATTGTTGGGATCTCTTGCTCTGGCTCTCACTCTCGGTCTCACTGTGTGTTAGGGTCTTTGATGCACCTCATATCTCTCTCCTTTCTCCATGTACCACTCTCTCTTTCTTTTTTATTTTGTTTTAAGCGGTTAGTTTTTTTTTTTTTTTGGTCAAAAGGATACATTAAAAGAAAGACTAAGGCAGAACAAAATTCCCAGGGCACTGCCTGGCAACACTGATCCCATTGTGATCAGCCACCACAAACTCACATAAATCCACAAGCGGATTTTCATACAAAACACAATTCAAAAACTGGTTAGCACCTTTCCTAGCAAGCTTGTCCGCACACCTATTAGCCTCACGGTAACAGTGTTTAATCCTAACTTGAGGTATTTGAGAAAGAAGGAACCTGCAGTCCTCTAACAAAGGGGCAATAGCGATATTGGAGTAGTGGGAATCAACTAACATATCCACCACAACCTTAGCGTCTGACTCCACCTCAACCATGGTCAAACTTCAGTCGATACAGAGCATCAATCCGTCCCGAATGGCCCACAGTTCTGCCACTAAACTCGTCACTACACCAATCTTCCTAGAGAAACCAGCAACCCAATTTCCAGCCCAATCCCGAATAACACCTCCTCCACCCGCAATTCCCGGATTTCCCAACGCCGACCCGTCGGTGTTTAATTTCATCCAACCACACTCCGGCCTAACCCATTTAACCAAGTTTGTCACCTGATTCCGAATACCATTGGTTGGGCCAGCACAAAAGAAGAACTCCAAAGCATAATCGGAGATGCTCTTTGCTAACCTTGGGTTCAAAGGACGCCTCTTGAACACAGCTTGATTCCTATTCTTCCAAATCAACCACACGGCAAAGCAAAAAGTTATTTTCCATGGAGGAAAATATTTACTGTGAGCTGTATCTGATCTCCCATTGAGCACCATCCAATCTTCAAAATTTGATGAGAAGAAATCCCTGTCAAACCCCACTGCTCCCAATTCGTCCCAAACTGACCTTACCTTCTCACAATTCCGGAGAGCATGAATAATAGACTCAGGCTCCTTACGGCAAAGCGGACATAGCGGGTCTATGTTCATACCCCTGCCAACAAGACATTCATTGACCAATACTATTATGGGCACATTTCCACAAGAAGAACTGAATCTTTGGAAGAACATTAAGCTTCCAAATCCAACCTCCATTAAAATCTGGTAGCCGGTCCACCCCCACTGCCATATTGTAAGCACTTTTCATATCAAAGTCACCCCTCGGCGAGCCCTTCCACATTAATCTATCCTTAATACTAGCAACGAGCGCATATGGAGTCGCTTGAATCTCCATTTTTATGTCTTGGGGAATGACAAAAGGAATACTATCCCAGCTCCACCCCTCCAAAGAGGCAATGTCCTTTACTTTCCACTCGGCCACCCCCCTAGGAAGAGGGCCTTGAACCAGCTGTCTAAGAGGACCCTTGTGGGTCCAGTTATCAAACCAAAAACTCAAGTTGCTATCTCTGCCAATCACCCACCTAGAACCTTGTCGGAAAAATTCTGAGCCTTTTTTTATCCCTTTCCAGGTTGAAGAGCAAGGAAGGCTGCTAGGATTCCTTGAATCAATTCTTCGGGACGAGCAATATTTTGCCTTAATCACACGAGCCCAAAGGCTTTCATTTTCGGTATGAAACCTCCAATTCAATTTAGTTAGCAAAGCAATGTTTCTGCCTTTAGCACTTTGCAGCCCAAGACCACCTACTTTCTTTGGAATTGTCACCTTATTCCACCCCACCCAGTGGATTTTCCTAGCTGATTCAAACGACCCCCATAAAAAATTCCGGCTGACCCGGTCAATACCCTCCAGAACTTTGTTAGGGAGAAGATTACATTGCATGACATAGGTGGGGATTGTTGAAGCCGATGCTTGAATGAGCACAGCACGACCCGCAGGAGATAGCAGATTGGCCTTCCAACCCGCCAATTTTTGCTTAACTCTATCCAGAATGAAACTGACATCCAAAGGAGAACCAGGGTGTTTAATGGGAATCCCGAGATATTTACCTAGATTTGAGGTTGATGAAAACCCCAAAATGTCGCAAAGCGACTCCCTACTATCTCTATCCACATTTGGAGAGAAGAAAACCCGAGTCTTCGCTTCACTAATAGTTTGGCCAGTTCTATTGCAGAAGGTATCAAGAGCATCTCTTATGGCCACACAATTGCCAATATCAGCTTTAGCATAGAGCACCACATCATCAGCAAACATGAGGTGGGAGAAAGGTAACCCACCTTGCGAGGTTCTCACTGGATTCCAAAGCTTCTGGTTGCATTTCCCCTCTATAAGATGACCAAGATACTCCATGCATAATATAAAGAGGTAAGGAGACAAGGGGTCCCCTTGTCTAATTCCTCTTGAAGGAAAGAAAGGATCGAGCCGGCCACCATTAAAAAGCACAGATGAAGAAACCGAGCACACACAACTCATGATAAGATCAATTAACTCTGTGGGCAAATTTATCTCCATAAGCCTTTCCCGAATAAAACCCCATTCTAGCTTATCATAGGCTTTTTCGAGATCAATCTTAATTGCCATGTACCCTACGGCACCCTTCTTCCTACTTATCGAGTGGATTAATTCTTGGAAAATAATGGCATTATCCACCCCTTTCCTACCAGGCACAAAAGCCGATTGGAGAGGGGAGACAAGCTTCTCCAAGTGAGGTCTAAGGCGAGCTACAATAATCTTTGTAACGATTTTATAAACTGTGTTACAAAGACTGATTGGCCTATAATTCCCAAGAGTTTCAGGCCCTTGAATTTTTGGAATAAGAACAATGTGAGTCTGATTTAGATACTCTGGCATTGTCCTTGAGGCAAAAATTTGCTTAACTTCCCGGATTACCGAATCTCCCACTGTTGGCCAAAATAATTGGAAAAATCCCGCATGAAGCCCAGGGCCAGGAGCTTTATTCGCTTTCATCGACCATAACCCAGCCTTAATCTCTTCATCAGTTACCAAATCCCACAAACTATCTCTTTCCTCATCATTTAGGCTAACCTGCCCTGCATGGAATTGACTAATCTGCCAATTAGATGAGGTATGGGAAGAAGCGTAAATGTCACAAAACCCCCTACGAATAAACTCCATTACCTCCACCTCACTGGTTAACCATTCCCCCACACTGTTTTTAATGGCAGTAATCTTGTTTCTATTTCTCCTTACTAACACAGAAACATGGTAAAACGCCGTGTTACGATCCCCTTGCACCATCCAATTCACCCGAGATCTAAGAGCCCACAATTCGTGCTCTTGGTTAAGAATCACTTCCAACTCTTGAATAAGCATCTTTTCAAGCTCTAAAAGGTAACTTGAAGGCCTGGTAGCAATAACCCTTTGAATTCCATTCAACCAAGCTCTAATCCGCTTCTTCTTAGCAAAAATATTGCCAAAATGCTTCCTATTCCAGTCAGAGGCATTAACAGCAAATTTCTTAATGGCTTCATGAAGACGAGTGGGCTGCCCCCACGCTTGAACAACAATCTGGGGGAAAGAAAGATCCGAAAGCCAATACCTTTGGAACTTAAAAGGCCGGTCAAGTTGGACCCTATTGTGAGGCATTGTTTCCAATAACACAGGGCAATGATCGAAGTGGCATCTGGTGAGATGCGTAACTCTAGTTTTCGGGAAATTTAGATACCAGTCCGAATTCACAAAGAATCTGTCAATCCTCTCCTGAATGAGATCCTGAACTTCCCTATCATTCGTCCAAGTAAACCTCGGGCCAGAAAATCCTAAATCCACCATGTTGCATTTATCCAGACAATCCTTAAATAACAGAGCCCGATTTATGCTAACCATTCTACCACCAAATTTATCCGCACCAATAAGAGGTTCATTAAAATCACCCGCAATAACCCAGGGCATTTTATGAAGATCAGCTACGTTAGATAAATTATTCCACAGAATACATCTTTCAGCACTTCTAGGACTAGCATACACAGCAGAGAACAACCAGCTAAAGTTAGAAGAGCGTACCTTTACGGTAGAGTGAATTTCTTGCTCCGAGCTAGCTAGAAAGGACACCTCAACTCTCTCTGAATTCCATAAAAGCCACAGCCCCCCAGCTCGACCGATAGTTTCAGTATGAATTGCACCGTCAAACGGTAACCTATTTGTGATAGCCCGAGCTCTATCTCCACCAATGTGGGTTTCTGTAACCACAAAAATAGCAGGATCATGTTGACGAACAAGATCATGAACATAGTCTTGAAAATTGGGCTTCAAGGCGCCCCTACAATTCCACACAATTATATTCATAACTAACAGAGAGACAAAACAACAGATTTCCTCAAAGGGAGGTAGGACCCACTCCTCTGCCTTCTTCAAAATCCATTTGCTCAGCCACACCATGGCCTGTACCCGGCCTCTCCACAGCCCCCACATTATTTCCACACACAACTTGGTCGCTTGAAAAATTCTCTGTCCCTCCTGAGTTAGCTTTACTAAGAGAAGACTCACTTTCTCCTTCCTCCACCGTAACAAAAGAAGCTTGAGCTTCCATGGCCGCTTGACCTTTAGGCTGGTACTTCTCTTGACAAAGGTGGCTCGGTTGGCCATTTGGGCTAGAGCTCGACGGTTGCCCAAGAGAATCAGCTCTGAAATTGAAAGTAGCACTGCCATTAGCACTCTGTTTATTCAAGAAGGAGCTCCTCACAGCTGTGGCCGCACCTTTGACTGAATAATTCACAGCTTCTTTATTCGTCCCAATTAAAGATGCCCTGCTCCTTGCAATACCTTTCTTACCCCTGATGGACAGGCTTAACTTGGCAGCTGGGTTATAAGACTCCACATGGGATAGTCCTGCACTTTGGCTTGTGTGATTTGGCCTATTTGAAATTGACCGGACCACATTGGCCATTTGGGCCTTAAATGGGCTAAGCTCCATTGCTACTTTCCTCTTACCTTCCCTCTGAACAACATCAGTTGGCCCAACGTTATTTACCCCTTGCATCCTATGAGTGCTCAAATTAGTGGGGACCAAATTTTTTGTCGCCTTGTTCCCATGCCTTTTACGTGTTACCATAATCCACGGACCATACACGTCCTTTTCACTGTCCACCATCACGGCCTTTTCACTGTCCACCAAGGACGTGCCCGACGTGCTACCTGTGTTGTCAGGGACATGCATATCGTCTCCTTTGTTCACCGGCACATCCTTCATCTCCCCGGTCTCCCTTGCCCGTGAATCAACATTCCGAACAACATATGGGCAGTTTTCACGACGGTGACCAATCCTGCCGCAAGCAAAACATAACCTCTGTATCCCTTCATAGCACACAGGTTGTTCCTTTCCTCCAATGAGAAGCGTTGTAGTAAGCGGTTTACCAACGTCCACTTGAATGCATAGACGAGCAAAACGTCCCCTGGATTCACTAGCTGTATGAGTATCAAGTCTTAACACCTTGCCTAGCGCACTTCCAATGAGTTGAAGAGCTTCGACGTGGTAATATTCAATGGGTAGCTCGTTCAACCTAACCCAAACAGCCACCGACGAGATATTTGCTTCGGCTGGTTTAAAATTTGGCTCCCATGGCCTAATAGACAAAAAGTTTTCACCTATAAATCATGGACCATTCCTAAGCACCGCCTCACAATCCTCTTTGACGGAAAAGCGGACTAGAAAAAACTCCTGTCCAAGGTCTACGCAATCCAACTTACCCACTGGTTTCCAAAGCGACAACAGTCGGCCATGGAGGAATGAAAACCCAACAGCTCTACCGTAAACTTTAACAATAAGACTTTTGCTCCAAGGAGTCCGAATACGGGCTTTAAGCTCTTTCGAGAATGGAAAGGCGATAAGGCCTTCTCGAAGACCAGACCTTTCTGCATCTGAATCCTCGTCTGCCTCCATAAGTTCAGTGAAGTTAAAAGCTTGAACATAGGCACCGGGTATCTCTCCCACAAGCTTATCTCTGAAAGACAAAGGATGTCTAGAAATCTCCGGTTTCAACGGAAGGGAGGTCTGGCCTTCCCTCAGATGACCCTCGAAGTCGGCATGGGTTACGTCTTTCACTTTTTTATTACTACGAGCTAACTCGGCTTCTTCCTCTCTGGAGAGAATAGGCGCACTCATTTTTCCTTTAAGCGGTTAGTTTCTTTTTATACCCAGAGGCTCCAAACAGTGTTTTAACATTGTGAAAGATTGTAATTTATCACTTTTTAAATGGTAAACGTGGCAACATTTGTAGGGGCCTTTTTTCCTAACGTGGTAGCACCTCGTTAAAGGCTTCTGCTATTATATATAGTATTAGATTAGATTAGATTAGATTAGATAAGATATGTACTTATTAAATTTTAGCTGGAAAGAAATATATGGTTAAAAATGAATGCTTATTCTATTTCATTACATTTTTTCCTCTATATTCCTTCTAAATATGAAAGAAATATATATTTTTACACTACAAAACGATTGATATTTTTAGTCTTATGATAAAAAACAATCATCATACAATTTACGTCATAAAATTGAAATTCTATTGTTATCTATTAAAACATATATGTAATAAAAATGTGAAGGTTATAATAATAAAATTATAAATTTATTTTATAACCTATTTATTTCATTTTACTCCAATATTTTTTAATAAATCTCAAAACATAAACTGGTTGTAGAAATAATTAAACTAGTAAATTTAAGGCTAGAACAAAATCAATTATGTTATTAACATTGACAATTTTGCACAATATCACTTATATAAAACTATAAATCTTTTGTGTCTCACTTTTTATGTTCTTTGTATATAGAATTATTACTCATTTATTTGGGCCCACAACAAACAAGAGAAAAAAAAAAAAAAAAAAAAATCAGTCTCCCTTATTGATAAGCAGTTCGTCTAAGACAACTCATGTGAAATTGACAAAGATGTATAGAAGAGAATTGAGAAAGAAGTGAGTAATCTAAGAATCTGATGTGGTCGGTCCCAAAGCCACTTTAAAATACTGAAAAAGTGAGACAAAGTTAACAAAACTCCTACTGGCTTCTGCTATCTTCTCAGAATCCAGCGCAGCAAGCTACGTCTCCGCGCTTTATGCTGCTATGCTAACTCTTTCTTTGTAGTCTAGCCTAGCACTCGTTAACTAATAAGTAATAACTATCCTCTGTTTTCACTTACTACATTCTGGATCAAATCTCTGACAAATCAGGACTGTATTGCATGGTGGGCCAACCTTAATTTTTTAAGCTAATTCAGTACGGGGCTAGGACATATCTGCCTGTTAGTACAAATGGTAATATGAAATCTAGGACCACAATTTTGTTAGAGAGATTGAAATAATTTTTAGTGTCACTTGATAATAATAAAAAATGGTACAAAGTTAACCTTAAAATTTATAAAGATGACAAAATATTGATATAAAACTAAGTGGTTGACAAAAATTCTGACACTATTGGGTGTTAACGAAGATCTTAACACAACATTTTTATTATAACTCGTGTGTGCAAATCATGAGTAATAAAAGAAAATAGTTGGCTAATGTGAAATTGATAAATAATGTAATTATTTATAATTTATCATATAAGATAATTATGAAAAATGATGTGATAAAAGCATTCATATTGGGTTATTAAATTTTTTTTTTTTTATTATCTATTTTAGCATAAAAACTTACATTTTTTATTTTACACAATCATTTTTCAAAATTACTCATGTCATATTATCTAGAGAAATGATATATTTACAATATTTTCACAAATATTTTTACAACAAATTCTAAGTGGCAGGTTATTACTGGTTATTATTGGGGCAAAAAAGTAATTTTAGTATTAGGTTCAAATTTGAACCAATAACAACTAACCACCTATAATTAATTGTAAAAATATTGTGGACATAGTATCTCTTTATTATCTATTATACTTTTTATTTTAATATTTTATTCATTTTTTTTTTCAATAGAGGGAGAGGGGAAGAGCGAGAAAGAGAAGAAATAAGATAACTGAATAAAATGTTGATATGTACACTAACTAGAATATAAATTTGCACAATTTTACATTAGTAGATATGAGTGATTTTTAGAGTAAGAAGTGCAAAATTCATTACTTAAGCAAGTATGCATTTAACTTGTGCGAGTTCTTGTGGTCCTTAGAATAATTCAAATTGTAAAAATAGCTACGGACAGTGATGTTGGAAAAGCATGGGGCATACCTCATTGGTCATTTCCTTAATGCATTTCTCTTCCTTAATAGAGTAGAATATTTTATTTCTTTAATTAAAACATTTAATTCATTTAACAAAGATTTTTCTGGGCATCAACTATTAAGATCTTAACTAAACAACTAGCATGGTAACCTTTTTTTGGTGCCCTTTTATCAGTTTAGTTAAATTTGAAGTTCCTTACTAAAATAATAATAATAATAATAATAACAAATGTGGAGGTTTTAACTTTGTATTTTAGTTCCTAACAACTAAAAGTTTCCACCAACTGAAACATTGATCATCAATCCTATTCTACCTTTTTGTTATTTGAGTTAAAATTTTATGTGTTAATTACTTTTTTTTTTTAGAGGAAACGATAGAAGACTTTATTAATTGAAAAATATATATATACAATAGGGAAGAAAAATAGGGACATATGACCCTTCTTTTTCTCTTTTGCATCACTAGCATACGCTAGAGAAACACAATTACATCGTAAAAAAATAATAATAATAATAAATAAATAAAAAAAAATCGAATGCCCAAAAAAACCTAAAGAAAATACCAAATGACACCTTCTTGATTTACATGGACATCAACAAGACGAGTTTTTTTTTTTTTTTTTTTTTTTTTTTTTTTTTTTTTTTTTTTTTTAAGAATTGTCTTCATGCCCGGCATGGTTGCCCTACAACCTCCATTGATCCCATGCTTGACACAACACCATGCTCATTATCCACAGTTCTAGGTTTCTTTTCTCCCTTAACACCCGTAGCCTCCTTATTCATGCTCGGCATGGCTGTATCCTTTACATTCTTGCACTGTTTCTGTCCCACTACATCAGTTTTGTGGTCACCCTCTGCCATACTTATTTTCAATGGATTTGTCACCTTTTTGCCTACCCTTTTCCACTTATGTACGTTTGCAAGGCTTTGATCATCCTCACATGAGAGTGCACGTGATAGATTTGTTGGATGAGTTTCAGGGACATGTGGATCACATTTCAATTCCGCATTTGTTGCTTCATACATGATAGGCACTAAAACCAGATTAGTACCGTGATTTTCCTCAATCTCTTCCCTTGCAGTGTATATCTTGGTTACTTGAGTATTAGTAGGTGACTCAATTTGAAAAAGAGTGGAAGTTTGTCCATCCTCAAATCCCAAATTATTAGGAATCAGTTTCTCCCAAGGATGCACGGATGCGGCTCCCAGGCCGGCGCACCCGCGTCCGACGCGGCGGGACGCGGCGACGCGGGAGGGACGCCGCAGACCGCGCGTCCGTCCCGCGTCGTGCCGCGTCGCGGATTCTACTCGGGCCGACGCGGCCGAAATCGGCGCCGACGCGGCCCAAATCGGGCCGAATCGGTCCGTATCGGCCATATCGGCCGGCGACCGATACGGCCGAAACAGGCCGAAATCGGCTGTATAAATCGCCGGAGAGGCCGAAATTCTGGCCTCAGATGCGTTTCTTGCCTTATTCTTTCTTTGTTTTGTGAATCAAGTATATTAATGTGTTTTTTAAGAATATTTTAATAGTAAAAATATATAGAAAATATAAATAAAAATATTTTTAATAATTTTTTAATCGCCGAGTCCCGCCGCACCCGCACCCTACTTTTTCAAAAATTGCCGAGTCCCGCACCCGCACCCGCACCCGCACCCGCACCCGAGTCCCGAAACGCACCCGTGCTTCATAGGTTTCTCCACAATTTATGTCTCCATAATATTCGGATATCCATTAGAATTCTCAACCGCCGAAATGTGTACCTGTGTTGACAGTTTCCTAATCTGATTTGCCACTGTTTCCTCCATGCTCCTTGGTGGCGGACTAGTTGTCTTCCTCCCCCTAACATCCCTTTGTCTACGGGAAACTCGCTCGGAGCCACTCCCCATATTGTCTCTCTTCACCTACCATTGATATCGGCCTGGTACAAGTTTTTAGTTCATGTCCTAATATTCCACAGTTGAAACAGAGCCCTTGTAACTGCTCATACTAAAAAGCAACCCAGACTTTATCACCTTCAGGGCTAAGAATAGGAGCGCCCCTACGAAGTGGTTTAGATAATGGCACCTCCACTCTGACCCGAAGAAAACGAGCCTGATCTGATGTAATAGCCTTGCAATCCACCTCCAAAACATCTCCAATACCTCCTCCAATGTCCATACCCACTTCCACATTCATGAGATCAAATGGTAATCCCCAAACTTGTACCCAAAAAGAAATGTGCGTAAAATTTGTTGAGTACGTTGTCATCCCTTTCTCCCATAGGCGGAGCAGTAAAATATGACCATCAAAACTCCAAGGACCATTGTTAAGAACCCATTCAATCTGACTGTCCATAGTGAATTTAAATTGGAACAAACCGTCTCCAACATCAGAAATCCTAAGATCCTGACCAAACTTCCATACAGGCCTTAATAGGCTCTTTGCTGCCCTAGAAAGCACGGACGCGGCTGGGAGGGTGGCGCACCCGAGTCCGACGCGGCGCGACGCGGGACGCGGCGTCCGACGCGGTTGACCGCGAGTCCGGCCGCGTCTGAGTTTTTTTTTTTTTTTTTTTTTTTCTCGGATTCGAGCCGAATCGGCTGGATTCGCGCCGAAGCAGCTCGATTCGCGCCGAATCGGCTTCGATTCGCGCCGAATCGGGCTGATTCGGCCAGAATCGGGCTGTATCGGCCATATCGAGTCGTATCGGCCAACGACCGATACGGTCGAAACAGGCCGGAAACGGCCGAAAACGGCCGAAATTGGCCTTAAAACTCGCCGGAGAAGCCGAAATTTTGACCTCATATGTGTTTTTTGCCTTCTTCTTTCTTTGTTTTATGAATCAAGTATATTAATGTGTTTTTTAAGAATATTTTTATAGTAAAAATATATAGAAAATAAAAATAAAAATATTTTTAATAATTTTTTAATCGCCGAGTCCCGCCGCACCCGCACCCTACTTTTTCAAAAATTGCCGAGTCCCGCACCCGCCCCCGCACCCGCACCCAAGTCCCAAAACGCACCCGTGCTTCATAGTTGCCGCCCTACTGTTAATGGGTTTGGTTGTAAGAAAACGACCAATTAAACTTAAGAAGCACTCTTCTAGATCATTTTCACGATAATCAGAGTGTACTTTGATAATTTCTCCTTCTTCCGATGTCAAACTTATGCGTTGTAACTGTTCTATACAATCAGATTCCATTGTAATAGCACAAAAAGACGCGGTTGTTTCATAGGGAAAAAACACCAAACAGAGGAACTGTAAAGACACAAAGAAGAGACAGGACAGTGTATCACAGAGAAAAGAACTAGAAGAAAACAAACGAAAGAAAGAACAATTTTTAACAAAATGTGACAATGATTCACCCACACAACAATTTAATTTGATGATCGGGATGCAACTCCTGATACAGAGTAGAAAGGCCTCACACAAAGTTGAGAGGAAAACTCCTAACGAGAGGAGAAGTAGTAAATTTATGTGTTAATTACTTAATTATACCTTTTTGACTTCGAAGTTTTTAAAATATGTTCAAAGTTAAAACCCGTGTATTTTAAAATTTGTGCCTAAGTTAAAAATTACAAATTAGTTATCATGGAAAAAATAATGTAGATTTAAATATTTGCAATTCCTTGGATCTGAGTAAATAGGAGATTAAAAAATATATTCTCTATTTTTCTTTTGGGATATGGCCAAAGAAAGAAGAATAATTTGGCTTAAATTATAAGGAGTGGGCCAGTGGACAAACAACTTTGTAAGAAGAAAACAAAGCTTTCTGTTGATTCTTTCACTTCTTTATATTTAAAACAACTTAGCCGTTAAAAGTAGTATATAAACTAATAATTTACAACACTTATCTGTGTCTGTATCTCATACGTCTGTTACTTTTTAGTTAAGTCTCCAGTCCCCAAAATTCCAATTGTGTCTAATCCCAAAGCAGATAAACAATTCCACACATGAATAATTAGTTAATTATTACATCATCTTTTGAACCTTCTTCCACTCCCACCCAAGGTCCCATACTCTCCTTTTTCTCCCCCAACTCTTAAAAAAGGGGGGAAAATGGCTTACAATATAGATCCACATATATTTGAGACTCGTATATGTTGTGAAAGGAAATATAATAAGACTATCACATAAAAATAAAATACCTCTTCCTTTTGTGTGGGTTTGAAAGTTAATAACTTTTTTTTATTTTTTTATTTACGAGTATCTCAAAAAAAATTATTTACAAAAAAAATTTCATCATAAAGTTTTAAAATTGCAATTTAGAGTCTATTTAAAAACAGCTTATTTAACTGAAACTGAAAACTTTTATAGAAAATACTGTAGATAAAGTGAAAAACTAGTTGGAATAGTACAATAAAACCCATTAATAGTACTAAAAAGTACAATGAGACTCATTTTTGTAGCAAAAATAAGTTAAATAATAAATAAAAAACTGCATTTTTCAGCCAATATCAAACACAACCTTAGTGTTAACTAAAATAGATGATGTTGATTTCACCATTTAAACATCTTATTTGGAAACCATTTAAACCTTACTTACGATTTCCAAATTGCAATATCGTAGGTACCCCAACTAAATTCAAAAACATATCTGACTTGAATTTAATTCTCTTTGGAAAAGATAATTTTGTTTACTCCCTCCATCCCACCTTGTTTGTCATGTTTAAAAAGTCAAATTTTTTAAGGGAACATCATTTATTGTCTTATCTACCTTCTAAAAATGTATTAGTTTCCAAAACTACCCTTAAATAAATTTATCAAAAAATTGAATTAGTAAATTAATAGCGGTATAATAGGAACATTAGTAAATTAATGACTTTTATTTTTAGAAACAGGACAATATTTTGGGACATCCCAAAATGGAATAGAGGACAAACAAAGTGGGACGGAGGGAGTATTATTTATTGTTTAAGGTAGACTTGTATTTGAATTTAATCTACACCAAAATAACTACAACTTATTTTTTGGACAAAAATAATCTCCTATTAAGTTCTAAGCAAATTTAGATGGCAATTAGACACTTTTCAGGATGTGATATTTTGGGTAATCACGATATTATATTATCCATTTCACATAAAAGTGGATCCACACTTATAGAATCCACCCCTATATAAACACACAGACACACACACAATAAATAAATAAATAAATAAATTATACCTAGAATTCACAAACTAACAATTTTTTATTATCTAGAATTCACAAACTAACGTATCACAAAAAATAAACATAATTTAAATATGCATAAATACTAGGAGGCATGGCATCTAGCGAAGGCCTAAATTGCAACACACTAGATCTTCATCAACACCTAATAGGCATCCCATAATTAATAGACAACTTTGGAAATTATAGATATCCAAAAGTACCACATTAGCTTAATTTCAGGAGAATCATTTCATCTTCTATAAGTTCTTTATTCCCCGTTACATCATTATCAATAGCATATTTTAGTAAGCAGCTATCATAGGTAAAATCCTCTATTCAGCCTTGTTAGGTGTGAGGTCTACAATTCCTCTTCATAACAGTACTTTTATGCATATTTGAAGCACAGTACATGCAGGTCTTTCCACCTCCATACATTACTCATAATCTTTTCAATATCACAATGATCAACCTCATAGTATTAAACTTGAAAGGAAATGAAGGAAATACATATAATATTGAAAACAAAAATCAAGAAACAGCGAAAGTATAGTAAAGGAAATATCAGCAACCTGAAGTTGGACAGGACTAGAATAAACTCTGGCAGAATTTAGCTCAGTCAGTTTGGTAACCAATGGCAACTTGTTGTAGTCCAAGAACTGTAATATTTTGTCCATTTTGAAGGTCCCTTCTGCAAATCCAAACAAATTCGTCACTCATTCCCTCAGTAAATTACAGCCAACTTGTGAAATTTTCAGGAAACATGTAAGGACCGAAGCATTAGACAAGTTTTAAGTGTCAGAGTACATCAAGAAATATCAATCCCTTTTGAATAATTGAAACGTGAGCATCATAAAGGAGAAATTTCAAAATTAACATATACACTTTTTTTTTCTTTTATAAATAAAATGTCACTAATTAGTCTTTCCAGGAAAACAGCAGGAGTAACAGATTTATCATCACCAAATCAGATACTTACCATATGGAGAGTATCTTTCTGGCTCACTTTTAACAATCCCCAGGAAATGTTTAGTATCTTTGATATCTGGGAAAAGAACTGTGGCAACATCAACGTTGCTTGTTTCAACAAACTGGATTTTGTTATCAGAAATTGCTGCTTTAACAAATTCACCACAATCAGGTCCCTGTGTATATCTCTTATTATGGAAGTCATGACTTATAAGAAACCTTATCCTCAAAAAAGATAAATAAATAAATAAGAAACCTTCAATTTCTTGTATTCATGAAACTTTGCATGCCATTATTAATAAATGAAAAAATTGTGATAATTTAATGTACCATATTCTACAACTCTTGATTTCTTACATTATATCACTATTAACAAATTCTTGACTGTCTACAAAGCTCAACTCAACTCAATCCAACTAAGCTAATTCCAATCAAATTGGGGTTAGCTTTATGAATCCTTCTTCAACTAATCAATGTCAGCCACATGCATCCCTTTCCACCATCCTCTCTTTCTGAAATCATATTCTCTGTTACCTCCCTATATGTATCCTTTACTAGATCCACTTATGTTATTTTAGGCCTCGCCTACATTTTACTACTTCTACTTGAATTAAATCACTCTTCCTCATGCAGCTAATCAGTATCTGTGCATTACTAAATTATCTTAAGTACTATTATTACTTTTTTAATTTTCGAAAAAAAATTTTTCCAAAAATGAAAATTAATGTATGCCCTCAGGGTATACATTAGTAAAATCTATTAAAATATATATATATATATATATATAAATATATTTATAACTTTGGCCTTATTAAAGATTGAAAGAGAAAGACCGAGGAGTCAAGTCAGAGAAAGGTCAAGAAGTCACTTATTGAGTTGTCTGTTTGTCGATTCCATTTCTTACTTTATCTAGATTTCCTCTAACTTTTGGCATTTAATTCTGATTCTTTTATCGTGTAATTGTTAATCAAAATCAAAAACACTTTGTTATAATATGGAGTAATAAATAAGTAAGATAAATATACGCATAAATAATAAATTGGCCCCCGCTTTTATCAAAAAAAAAAAATTGGCCCCCGCTAAATATACAAATGCATGATTATAATCTACATTTAAACCCCCTCAAAAAAATAATTTACATTAAAAAAAAATAAAAAAAATAAGCGGAGAGAGGGAGGTTTTTTTTTTTTTTTTTTTTTTTTTTTTTTTTTTTTTTTTTTTTTTTTTTCTTATAGTGAATTTCAAGTTATGGCAAGTGTGGAGAGAGTTGATAAGGTTGAATACAAAATTACACCAAAAAGTTTACTCAAAAACTAAAGTAACTTTTATAATTGATTCATTTTATTTAATTTTCTATTTATTCCCTTTTGTTGGGTATTATTTTTACATATTTTAGTAAGCCATCCTATTTTCTTAAATGCATAACTGGAAATAAAAATGGAAAGGAAAAAGAAAAGAAAAAGTAAAGTAAACAATACTCTTGTATCTTAATTCTTAAGCCATCCAGTTCTCTCGCTTTTGAGATGTTACAAAATAGATGTTGTCATATCTCAACTTTATTCTTTTTAGAATAAAATTTTTTTATTAGAAGTTTTTATATCTCTAATATAAATTAAAAATAAATTTTATAGAAAAATTATTATATTTTTACTTTACTATTATATAAATGTGTACTTATTAAATTTTAGCTGAAAGAAATATATGGTTAAAAATGAATGTTTATTCTACTTCAGTACATTTTTTCCTCTATATTTCTTATACATATGAAAGAAACGTATATCTCTTTGAAAAAATAAGATTAAAATGTCAATTTTATCCTTGAGAAGCAAGAAATAAAATGTGAAGGCTATATTTATAATAATAAAACTTATGGTGGGTTCTTATTGTTGAAATAGAGATTATGAGATTCAGACTTTATTTACACTACAAATCGATTGATGTTTTTAGTTTAATGATAAAGAATAATCATCATGTAATTTACTTCATAAAATTGAAATTCTATTGTTATCTATTAAAACATATATATATAATAAAAATGTGAAGGTTATAATAATAAAATTATAAATTTATTTTATAACCTATTTATTTCATTTTTCTCCAATATTTTTTAATAAATCTCAAAACATAAACTGGTTGTAGAAATAATTAAACTAGTAAATTTAAGGCTAGAACAAAATCAATTATGTTATTAACATTGACAATTTTGCACACCATCACTTATATAAAACTATAAATCTTTTTTGCCTCACTTTTTATGTTCTTTGTATATAGAATTGTTACTCATTTATTTGGGCCCACAACAAATAAGAAAAAAAAATCAGTCTCCCTTATTGATAAGTAGTTCGTCTAAGACAACTCATGTGAAATTGACAGAAATGTAGAGAAGAGAGTGGAGAAAGAGGTACGTGAGTAATCTAAGAATCTGCTGTGGTCGGTCCCAAAGCCACTTTAAAATAGTGCAAAAGTGAGATAAAGTTAACAAAACTCCTACTACTGGCTTCTGCTGTCTTCTCAGAATCCAGCTACGTCTCCGCGCTTTATGCTATGCTGAGCTAACACTTTCTTTGGAGTCTAGCCTAGCACTCATTAACTAATAACCATCCCATGTTTTCACTTATTACAATTCTGGATCAAATCTCTGACAGATCAGAAGTGTATTACATGGTGGGCCAACCTTAATTTTTTAAGCTATTCAGTACGGGGCTAGGACATGTCTGCCTGATAGTAAAAATGGTAATATAAAATCTAGGACCACAATTTTGTTAAGGAGGTTAAAATAATGTGGATTTTATTTAATAAACAAATTGTATAAAATAAATCTTAAAACTTATAAAAATAACAAAAGACTAACATAAAATTAGGTGGTTGACAAAAATTCTAATACAAAGTTGGGTGTTAACGAACACCTTAACATAACCTATAACCATTTTGTTATAACTCTTGCGTGCAAATCAAGAATCGTAAAAGAAAATAATAAGTTAATGTGAAAGTAATAAATTAGTATAGAATAATTATTTATAATTTGTCGTATAAGATAAATATGAAAAATAATGTGATAAGAGCATCCATATAAGGTCCTGTAAATTTTTTTGTCTATTTTAGTATAAAAACTTACATTTTCTATATTACACAACTGTTTTTTAAAAATACTTATGCCATATTATCTATTATACATTTTAGTTTAATATTATATATTTTTTTTCAATAGAGGGGGAGGGGAAGAGCAAGAAAGAGAAGAAATAAGATAACTGAATAAAATATTGACATGTACAGTAACTAGAGTATAAATTTACACAATTTTACATAAGTAGATATGAGTATTTTTAGAGTAAAATGTGCAAAATTTATGCATTTAAATAATGCAAGTTCTTGTGGTCCTTAGAATAATTCAAATTGTAAAATTTGCTACGGACAGTGATGTTAGAAAAGCATGCAGCATACCTCATTGGTCATTTCCTTAATGCATTTCTCTTCCTTAATAGAGTAGAGTCTTTTATTTCTTTAGTTAAAACATTTAATTCAAATTATACTTTAACAAAGATTTTTCTGAGCATCAACTATCAAGATCTTAACTTAACAACTAGCATAGTAACCTTTTTTTGGTGCCCTTTTATCAGTTTAGTTAAATTTGAAGTTCCTTACTTAAAAATAAAAAATAAAAAATGTGGAGGTTTTAACTTTGTATTTTAGTTCCTAACAACTAAGTTTCCACCGACTGAAACATTGATCATCAATCCTATTCTATCTTTTTGTTATTTGAGTTAAAATTTTATGTGTCAATTATGCCTTTTGATTTCAAAGTTTTTAAAATATTTTAAATTGAAACATTCGTCGTCATCATTATTGTAAGGATACTCTGTGCTATTTTCCCATTAAGTTAATATGTTCAAAGTTAAAACCCGTGTATCTTTTAAAAATTGCGAATTAGTTATCTTCGAAAAATAAATGTAGATTTAAATATTTGCAATTCCTTGGATCTGAGTAAATAGGAGATTAAAAAATATATGCTCTATTATTCTTTTGAGATATGGCCAAAGAAAGAAGAAGAATATTTTGGCTTAAATTATAAGGAGTGGGCCACTGGACAAATAACTTTATATCCCATCACACACAAAAAAAAAAAAAAAAAAAAAAAAACAACTTTGTAAGAAGAAAACAAAGCTTTCTGTTGGCTCTTTCTCTTCTCTATATTTAAAACACTAGACGTTAAAAATAGTATATAAACTAATAATTTAACACTTATTTATGTCTGTATCTCATACGTCCGTTCCCTTCTAGTTAAGTCTCCCATCCCCAAAATTCCAATAGTCTAATCCCAAAGCAGATAAACAATTCCACACATGAATAATTAGTTAATTACATCATATTTTGAACCTTCTTCCACTCCCACCCATGGTCCCATGCTCTCCTTTTTCTCCCCCAACCCTTAAAAAAGGAAAAAAAAAAAAATTGGCTTACAAAATAGATCCACATATTTGAGACTCGTATATGTTGTGAAAAGAAATATAATAAGACTATCACATAAAAATAAAATACCTCTTCCTTTTGTGTGGGTTTGAAAGTTAATAACTATTTTTTTTTTTTATTTACAAGTTTCTCAATTATTTACAAAAATAACTTCATGATAAAGTTTTAAAATTCCGATTTAGAGTCCGTTTGAGAACAGTTTATTTAACTGAAACTGAAAACTTTTTTTGCGGGCAGGAAGCACATCAGCTGCGTGCGTTGCGTGATTCTACTGTGTTTTTTGCACTTGACTAGGTGGACAGTTGACCGGAAGAGAACTTCGATTCGCCCGGCCAGCATAAAGTACAGTAAATAAAACTAAAACCTAGCTGAAATAGTACAGTAAAATCCATTAATAGTATTAAGAAGTACAATGAGACTTATTTTTGTAGCAAAAATAAGTTGAATAGTAACAAAAATAAGTTAAATAGTAAAAAAAATATTTTTTTCAGCCAATATCAAACGCATCTTTAGTGTTAACTAAAATAGATGACGTTGATTTTACCATTTAAACATTGTATTTGGAAACCACTTAAACCTTACTTATGATTCCCAAATTGCAATATCATAGATACCCTAACTAAATTCAAACACATATCTGACTTGAATTTAATTCTCTTTGGAAAAGATAATTTCGTTTATTATTTATTGTTTAATGTAGACTTGTTTTTGAATTTAATCTACACCAAAATAACTTCAACTTATTGTTTGGACAAAAATAATCTCCTATTAAGGCCTACACAAATTTAGATGGCAATTAGACACTTTTCAAGACATGATAATTTGTGTAATCACAATATTATATTATCCATTTCACATAAAAGTGGATCCGCACTTACATAAACCATCTCTTTTTAAGATAGATGTTATTTGCCATCCTTACACCAAAAAAAAAAATCTACCTAGAATTCACAATTTTACTATCTAAAATTCACAAACTAACGTGTTGTTAATTAAAAAAAAAAAACATAATTTAAATATGCATAGCAAGTTTTAGGATAAACTACTATTTTGGTCCCTAAATTTTATTAAAAATTTATTTTTCATCCCTAAATAAATATAAAAAAAAAACCTTTTTTCATCTTTAATTTTTTTTAAAAATTTTAATAGTATAAAAAAAATGAGGATAATATTTTTTTTTTTTATAATAGTTTAGAGACAAAAAAAATTGAAAAAAATTGAAATAAATAAAGTAAATCATTTTTAATAGTTGAAAATGATATTTTTAATAGTTTAGAGACAAATAATAAATTTATTAAATTTTTTTTGAGATATAAATTTATTAAAATTTAAAGATGAAAAGTAAATTTTACTAAAAAATTTAAATACCAAAATAATATTTTAGCGTAAGTTTTAGCCTTCTTTTACTTGTTGGGTGGGAGTGGGAGTGGGAAGCGGGAGTGGGAGGCAGAACCGGTTAGAAAATTACAAAACTTGATGTTAACTCTTTCCAGAATTCCACTCCCCTAAACTATACAAAACTACACACGTTACCGTCAAAAATAATAATAAAATTCTCATCTATTTACTTCTACTAATCTGTCTTTTTTACGTCTTTGATTCTTCCAACTTTTCATCCCAATCCCTATTTCTAAACCCAATCGAATTTGGGTTTTCGCTCTCTGCTCTCTGCTCTCTGCTCTCTGCGTGTGTCTGAAATTCAGAGAAGAAAGAGAGAGAGAGAAAAAAAAAAAAAAAAAACCAGAAACAGAAACATGGGTTGTAGTCAGTCGAAGATCGAGAACGAAGAAGCCGTGTCTCGATGCAAAGATCGAAAGCTCTACATGAAAGAGGCAGTGTCTGCGCGCAACGCCTTCGCCGCCGCGCACTCTTCTTACGCCACGTATCTCAAGAACACCGGCGCCGCCCTCAGCGACTACGCTCACGGCGAGGTTTCTCACCACCACCACCACCACTCGCACTCGGCCCCTTCTTTGTCTGTTGCTTCTCCTCCTCATCCTCCTCCACCGCTCACTGTCCCTTCCTCCTCCGCCTCCCCCGCTTTCCCGCCTCCTCCGCCTCCACCAACTATTGACGCCCAGCCGCTTCAGCGCGCGGCGTCTATGCCCGAGATTAAGATCATGAAGACCGAACAGGTGAAGCAGGTTGGGCCTACGATTATCGAAGAGGAGGAAGGGTCCGAGTCCGAAAGCGATGACCCACGTACCCGATTGAAGAGGAGGAGTAGTGGGAGTAATCGGAATAGGAATAGAGTGGTGGAGAATGAAGGGGACCCGCCGGTACCGCCTCCGCCGATGGAGGTCGAGGAGACGACTAGGCCGGTGCCGATGCCGCCACAACAGCATGATACTCCGTATGATTTCTTTTTCGGGGGCGTGGAAGACGTGCACCCCACGGGATTGGGCGACCCAGCGCCGCCTCCGCCACCGGCGGAGGAGGTTAAAGTGAAGAGTGTGGAGGTTGAGCGGAAGGTGTTTGAGGAAAAGCCTAAGAGAGTGGAGGAGACTGATTTTGATGTTGGTAGTGGTGGTGGGGGTGGGAGTACTGAGAAGGTTGAGGTGGCGATGAACAAGGCGCCGGAGTCTGTGGGTAAGAGTTTGAAGAGAGTGAAGCAGGTTAGTGGGGCTGAGGGGAAGAGGATGGTGAAGATGGGTACTACGAACTTGTTACAGATATGTGTGCAGATTGATGATCAGTTCTTGAAGGCATCCGAGAGTGCCCATGAGGTTTCGAAGATGCTTGAGGCGACCCGGTTGCACTATCACTCTAATTTTGCTGATAATCGAGGTAATGAGCTCGAATTAGTTGATGGTTTGAAGGGTTTTGTTTTGAGTTGTTGATTTCACTATTTTTGAGTATTCAATGCTCCACGTTTCGGTTGAGTTTTGTTAGTCTGTTTTTGGTTGTAAAATTTGTGTAGAAATTGGCTTTGACTCTGATCATTAGTGAATTACTAGTTGTTTTGTATTGAATTGATGGTGATCTCCCTTCTAGCATTAGTATATATTGATAGCAAAGACAGAATTACATGTTGCAATGCGTTGAGAGAATGGTTATGCGATTGCTGAATGATTTGTGATAGATACTTCTCCAAAAAAAGAGAGTGATATGTGATTGTTACTAAAAAGTAAAAATCTTGACCTAATAGCTGTTCTGTAATCTTTAGATTTTACTGATGTTTTGGTTATTCATACCTAAACTTTGTTGCTAATTGCTTGACAGGACATATTGATCATTCTGCTAGAGTGATGCGTGTGATTACATGGAATCGGTCATTTAGAGGGTTACCTAATGTTGATGATGGGAAGGATGACTTTGACGCAGAAGAGCACGAAACTCATGCTACGGTGCTGGATAAGTTGCTAGCCTGGGAGAAGAAGCTATATGATGAAGTGAAGGTATATTGCAGTATTTCTTTTCACTTTGTTTTTTCACACTTTGTCCTAAAAAAAAGGCCATACCCAGTGCGGTTCCCAGTACACTTTGTCCTTATAATAACCATTTTCCATTTTGCATGAACTGATTATTAATATTTTGCTTAATTATATATTTTGATTTTACAGAGACCTTTAACCCCTTCAGATGACTGAAGTTCTTAAAATGACCAGTGACATAATACAATCCTTGGTACATGCATTTTGGAAGAATGGCTCCAGCTGTTATATTGTATTGCTATTGTTGTTTTTGTGTGTGTGTGCAACTTGCTAAATTTATAGGCCTTCACATGTATGCTTGAGCATTTCTTGAGTATAAGTAATGAAAATTTTCTTTGAGTTGATAAGATTTGGTGCATGTAGATTATCTTCTAGTTATTACTTATAAAAAGAACTTCTAGTACGTTATCTCAGCATGCTTGTCAATTTGTCATGAAGTTGGTAATGTGCTTTAGGGGCATGATGCACAACATGAGACAAACAGATAGAGAGGTTGGGAATCCAAGGTAGGATTTGGATTGGTTAAAAATTTCCATGATGGAGTGCATTTAAAGTCATAGTGCCCTTTGCCAGCGCCAAAGGGATCTAGTTCAAATGGTATTTCTCCTTCCATAATAATGGAATGGAGGGTGAGGTTGAGGGTTTAAGTCCTGTCAGGTGCCTATGTAACATATCAATAAATAATAACACCCTTTGCAGAAATTAAGGCCTTGTTGTAGAACACTATGCTTGACAACAATGCATGCCTGTGCTTACTTTTGCTCCTCTCCCCTTTTTTTTGCTAAGAAATTGATCAAAGGAGAGGAGTAGATGAGGCTCAAGCCCACTCCAAAGAAGTTCTTTGGTTCACAGGGTAGTATACTTTTGCTCCTGGTTGAAATAAAATGACTGTACAGACAAATACTCAAAAAAGAAAAAAGAAAAACAATGATTGGGCAGACAAATGCTACATTATTGATGTGCTTTGATTAGATTATATGTAAAGGTTAACTCTTAACTCTTCAACCTTGTGTTTGGCTGATGTAGGACAGTTAGCTTGTGTTCGGTAAACATAATATTTTTGTTGATAGTAACTTACACATATCTTTTTGCAAATTTTTTTGTTGACTAAAAGTGCTGCTTGTGTAGTGCATTTATTTATATTTATATTACGAAGCAATCATATGCATTACTTATAAACTGTCTTATTTGGGGTTGAATGCTGCTGTATAGGCAGGTGAGCTTATGAAATTTGAATACCAGAAGAAGGTTGCTTCACTGAACAGGCATAAGAAACGAGGTAACAACTCTGAAGCATTGGAGAAAGCAAAAGCTGCAGTGAGCCATCTTCATACAAGATACATTGTTGACATGCAATCCTTGGATTCAACAGTTTCAGAGATAAATCGTTTACGGGACGAACAATTATACCCAAAACTTGTTCAGCTTGTAGACGGGTGAGTTGAAATGGAGAAAGTAGTATGCAAGCTTTATTTGAATGGTACCTGTTTGGTTGAATTGAAAAAAATATATTTGCTTGTTAAACACATGTTATCTCCTATATCTTGTTATATGGTTTTGATTATGCTATAGTAAATAAGAACAAATATGTATATGCTAGTGGCGTGGGTAGTAAGAGTACAGTAGACACTTTTACAGATCAAGGTGATGATTATGTAGAATAAATTAATCCTTCATTTCCTTTTGGCTGATATGGTTTGCATGATAATATACTCAATGTCAATGCCTTCCCATCCTCAAAACATGAGTTTCAAAAAGGTCAGAGATGTAGTGATAGTGATTCCCTTCAATATGAAGATGTAATGGATTTATCTTGTTCAACCAATCTTTGAGGAAACATGTAATCTCTTATCATATCCATATTTGGCTAGTTCTTTTTAACATTTTCATTGTTTTCATGTAGTACCATCTCTCACATGCATTTGTTTAAAAAATTGTTTTCTTGACCCCTAACCCCAACCCTTCACACACCAAAATTCCTGTGCGCACACACAGTCCCTACTTACAAATCTCTTTTAGATTATTAATTGTTGTATGAACTGCAGGATGGCCACCATGTGGTACACCATGCGATCTCACCATGAGAGCCAATTAGATCTTTTGAAAAATCTTAAGTACCTTGACATCTCCCAATCGCCCAAGGAAACTAGTGAGCACCACCATGAGCGCACATACCAGCTGTTGATTGTTGTGCAGGAGTGGCAGTCACAGTTTCAGAAGATAGTGAGCCATCAGAAAGAGTACATTAAGGCCCTTAACAGTTGGTTAAAGCTAAATCTCATCCCTATTGAGAGCAGTTTGAGAGAGAAGGTTTCTTCGCCACCAAGGATTCAAAGCCCCCCTATTCAGCGACTGCTCAATGCTTGGCAGGAACATCTGGATAAACTCCAAGATGAGTTTGCTAGAGCTGCTATAAGCAACTTTACTGCTGTGATAGATACTATATTTCGGCAGCAAGAAGAAGAGCTTAAATTGAAGCACAAATGTGAGGACACCCGGAAGGAGCTTGACCGCAAGAGCCGGCAATTTGAAGACTGGTATCATAAGTACTCACAGAAGAGGGGGGCAGATGAGTTGGAACAAGATGGGACAGAAGATAAACCTCAGAATGATCTCATTACGGAAAAGCAGTTTGCGATAGATGTATTGAAGAAGAGGTTGGAAGAGGAGGAGGAAGCCTATGAGAGGCAGTGCATTCAGGTGAGGGAGAAGACTATAACAAGTTTAAAAACTCGCTTTCCAGACCTCTTTGGAGCACTGTCAGAGTTTGCTCGTTCATTATCACAAATGTACAAAAGCTTGCGGTCCATATCACATCCTCAGAATTAAAGTCACAGCTCATCATGAGAATGTTTTATAAGCCTTGTATAATTTTGTCACTTGTGTCAGTAATGTGTTACATTACTTACAATTCTTGCAATATTTATTTGGGACGAGCTCTGAGAATCATATATAGTTGTGTTACATCAAATTGATTTTTGACATAATGTTATTAGTTTCTTGCAGCAATAAGAATTAGTATATGTTCTTTTAAAGGTGACACTGTGGTACCACTCTTTATTCCTATACCTTTGTTTAGAATTTGGTTTTTTAACATTTACGTGTGATTGAATATTATGGACCTCTGGTAGTGGGTCATGTGATCATGTACCAAATGACTTTTTTTCTTTTTCTCTGGGCTGATTTTAGGCACTTTTAGTTCTAATATTTTTGACCAATTCTCTCAAAATTGATTTCATTTTTATTATTGTCTAGTTTTTAAAAATTCATTTCTATTTTAGTCCCTGTCATCAACCAAGTAACGGAAGGTAGATGGAGTAACTTGCCTGTTGATGTGGCATTGACATATGGTATTAAAATATTATTAAAAAAATTTATTTGACATTTTTAATGTCACATCAGATTTAAATTAATAAAAAGTTAAAACAAAAGGCCAAATTTCTCCATTTTAACTCTCAAAAGAAAAAAATTTCTCCATTTTAATTTTAATTAAAAAAACAAACAAAAAAATAAATTTATTTTTAGTTTTAAGACCCAAACAACATAACCACTCAAAATCAAAATCAAGAGGACCCACAATCTCATGATCCCTACTCCCCACAAACCAAATAGCAAGAAAGTAAACACGAATAGAATAGTTAACAACAAAACACAGCATTTCCATATACCAGATCTGATGCAAAACCCATTAGATAATCAGATCAAACTGAAATCTAATCTAAACCAATTGATAACAAAAAGGCTCACAGATCCAAATCAAAATTAAGACACACAGATCTAAACGAAAATGACAAAGACAATTATTACCTTGTTCTTGGTGACGGAGTCATTAACTTTAACAGCAGGGAACAAGAGGGTACCATTGGCCTGCATCTGGTAAAGCCTCTTTAACTCCAGTGGTTGTCTCTTCAGACCCACCAACAAATCTTTGCTTCATCTTGTGGTACCTCTTAGGATTTGTCTTCAACCCATCTCTGATAATGGTCAGCACAATCTGGAACTTGGCATTGTCGGTGGAAGCTGGGTCAGGAAGAGTCCCATTCTTCTCAAACAACTCCTCGGATTGGTTTGGATTCGCTGGTTGTGGTGGGTTTGTTGTTGGTGTGGGTCGATTGCTTTGTTTGTGTTTGGTCTCTGTTTGGTCGGTTGGTCCGTTGATGATTTTGGCCTGGGTTGTGATCTGGGTTTCATTTGTGTTTGGTCTCTGTTTGTGATCTGGGTCTCTGTCTGTGTGTGGTCTCTGTTTGTGATATGGGTCTTTGTTTGTGTTCGGTTTCCGTCTTTTTTTTTTTTTTTTTTCTTTCGTTATCTGGGTTTGAGTTCTTGCTGGGTTTGAACTGGGAAGAATACGAAGAACAAGTTCTAATGTTCTTCAAGAAAAATACGAAAAATAATGAAAAGTAATTTTTTTTTAATTAAAATAATGAAGAACAAGATTTAAGGTTTTAAAATTTAATTTAATTTATTCATTTTCTGACATGGCATTTTTTAAAATTAAAATGTTAATGTGGCATTTAAAAATGCCAAATAATTTTTTTTTAAAGTGATGCTACATTCACAATACTTTTACAATAAATCAGAGGAGGTTAGTTGATATTGGTTCAAATTTAAACTTATCATTAAAATTACTTTTCTACCCCACCACTAACAATTCACAACAACTTACCACATAAGATTTGTTGTAAAAATATTGTAGACATAATATTTTCCTTTTTTAATAATATTTTAATGCCATGTCAGCGTCACGTCAGCACCATGTCAATGCCACATCAACAGGTAAGTTTCTCTGTTTGTCACGTAGTAGGGTTCCATTACTTGGCTGATGGCAAAGACTAAAATAGAAATAATTTTTTAAAAACAGGGACAACAATAGGAACGAAATTAATTTTGGTACCAAAATGAGAATTGGCTGAAAATATTAAGTGCATTTTCATCCTGATTTTATGGGAAAGAATATCCCCCCCTTCCTTTTTACATCAATATCAATCAATATATATATATATATAAATAGAGACCTCATACGGAAGTGTATGAACTCTTACCATGTGACACTCTAATATTGCATTTAGCATTTTTAACCTCTTTTCATTAAGGTTTTTTTTTTTTTTTTAGATGGGCTATAGTTTAAAATTAAATTTAAATCAATTCAACCCTTATGAAAAGCTCTAGCCCACTTTTAAAAACAAGGACGACAATAGGAACGAAATTAATTTTGGTACCAAAATGAGAATTGGCTGAAAATATTAGGACTAAAAGTGCATTTTCACCCTGATTTTATGGGAAAGAATACCTCCCTCCCCCCCCCCCCCTTTCCTTTTTCCTTTAATATCAATCAATATATATATAAACAGAGACCTCATGCGGAAGTGCATAAACTCTTGCCATGTGATACTCTAATATTGCATTTAGCATTTTTAACCTCTTTTCATTAAGGGTTTTGTTTTTTTTGTTTTTTGTTTTTTTTTTTTTTTTTTTTTTTTTTTTTTTTTTTTTTTTTTTTTTTTTTTTTACTGTTATTTAAAAGATGTGTTGTAGTTTAAAATTAAATTTAAATTAGTTTAAACCTTATGAAAAGCTCTAGCCCACTTATTACTTTACATATTATGATCCAGGCGTGATCCTTCCACCTTAATTTTTTTTCCCACATTCTCCAAAATACGGGCTAGTATCATAAAATAGGACACATTTTGAAAGACTCTTTACAATCTTCTTGATAAGACTCTTATTATTAAGTGCCACATCAATTTGCTCTTTATTCTTCCTATCGTGATATTGTACACTTTAATTAACCAAAATAATTAAATAATATATATATATATATATAAAAGTAGAAACCTTATGCGAGAGTGCATGGGCTCTTGTTATGTGGCGCTCTAATATTTCATTTAGCATTTTTAACCTCTTTTCATTAAGTTTTTTTTTTTTAATTGTTATTCAAAAAAATCACATTAACTTCTATGTTTCACTATTATTTAAAAGATGGACTGTAGTTTAATATTAAATTAAAATCAGTCCAAATCTTATGAAAAACCCAAGCCTACTTAATACTTTACATATTATGACATATTATGACCCAAGCGTGAACCTTTCACATTAATTTTTTCTCACATTCTTCAAAATATGGGCTAGCATCATAAAATAGGCACACATTTTGAAAGTCTTTCTCTACAATCTTCCTGATAAGACTTTTATTATTAAGTGCCACATCAATTTGCTCTTTCCTCTTTCTATTGTGATATTGTACACTTTAATTAGCCAAAATAATTAAATAATTGTGAATTCATTTAGGCTACGTACATATATTCATATAAATTTACCTTGATTAACTACCATAAGAAAATCTTGTGGCTTCTTCAACATCCAACAAAAGTCATGAACACATATGCCTCTGCATATGTTGTATTAAATACACTAGCTTAGACTTCTAGTTATGTAACTACACTTATTTTACATGACTATGTTAGGGACACAAGATCACTACCAATTACCTAGATCCTTGGACAACTCTACTTGCACACACACACACAATATATACTAGCCTCTGAGTACGATCTCACGCGCGTGCTAAGAGGCTTTTTTATTTTTTTGGTAAAGATTAATAATTTACATTTATTATAATTTGGAATTTATACTTTTTTGAATCACAAAAAAAAAGAAAAAAGGGTGAGTTTTGTAGATTTGAGGAGTTTTAAAACTAACAAAAGAGTGATTTTATTTTGTAGAGAGTTAGAGAGTAGAAGTAGGAATTTAAATTAATATAAAAGTAGGAGTTTATTAGAAGCAGGAAGACATTTCAACGTAGAAGTAGGAATTTATTATTTTTCTCAATTTACTATTTTAACCTCATTTTTAAGTTTTAGGTAGAGGTATGTTTTATAGTAAAAAAAACAATAACTAACTTTCTTTTGCCAATTTACTATTTTAACCAAATTTTTAAGTTTTAGATAGGGGTATTTTTGATAGTAAAAAAAGTAATAACTAACTTTCTTTTGCCAATTTACTATTTTTACCCTATTTTTAAGCTGTTGATTAATTAATTTAAAGGTATTTTTGACAGGAAAAAAAACAATAATTAACTTTCTGAATCCTCTTAATATATACAGATATATATATATATATATATACATATAAAATAAAAAAATAAAATAAAAAACTTGAGCGTTTACTTTCTTCTTGACACTGAAGTATTTGTTTCTCAAATTTTACATGTCATGAGTAGATTATGTGTTTGGCTTCAATCCTAGATCCGTGGGATCCATTTGTATTTACAGAAATCTAGATATGGATTAACAGATTAACAGAAATTGAGTTTCTTTGTTTCAAAAAAAGAGTTTCTTACTGATTTCTTTTTTAAAGAAATTAACTACACCATAAAAAATTTATAAAATAAAAATCCAAACCGTTTTTTTAAAGAATTTAACTACCCATTAAAAATTTATAAAATAAAAAACCCCAAATGTAGTTTCCCTTATTACCTTGATAGGTCGACCGTTTGGCCTATATTCCTGGAATCACTCCAAATGTTAAAAGACCACATAGAAACCCAAAAATCAAATTCATTTAATTTTGAAAATTTGCAGCAAAAATCTTTGAGATGCTACTTTTCATGGATACAAAAAGGGAACGGAAAAGGAAGCTTGATAGAAAGGAGAGTTGGTTACCAACTTTTCTCTAATAAAGCAAGGAAGGAGAGGGAGATACCCTTTACATGTAAACTGTGGCCTTTCCTCCCAAGTTCAAACAACCCAACCTGCAGTCTTTTGCCACACAGGTAATAATCATTTTTTTTTTCAAAAAAATGAGATGAGAAAGAGAAAGAGCATAATAATTTAGTTTTAGAGAAACAGAGTGAGAGATTTAGGGACTTGTTGAAATCGATGTCATGCCAAGCATGGAGAACATCTCCGTAGTGGAATTGAGGCCCTTTGAAGTCATTTGCGAAATCCTTTAAGATTGAGATTCAACCACATAGTTCTGGAAAGATTGGTTTTTTTTTTTGTTGTTTGACCAAATGTATAGGAAACAGAGGAGATTGAGGTGGAAATGAGAAGGGTCAGAAATTAGAATAGCAAGAGGTAAAAATAATTGAGCTTGTGTAATTAAGGAGACGTTTGGGTTTCCTAAGAGACATACTTGAAAGCTTAAACGTGATTTTAATCTTTTATAGTCAATTGATAAAGAAGAGTGAGGAGTAAAACAGATAAGGTGTAATAACTTTTAACCAAAAAAAAAAAAAAAAAAAACTTAATTTGAGGATTTTTTTTAACATTTTGGCATTTTGGGTATATAGTATTTACTTAACATAAGCTGTTGATTGCAATTTCCTTCTTAGATTTTAACTGTTACTTACCTGTCACAAGGTTCAATTGTATCTTGAAAAGTTTTGTGGTTATATGTTTGAAATTTTTACAAACTGCTTCAACTCCTATAACAACATTCATAACTTGATTTAGTGTCAAGGCATTGTCATACACGCATATATGCTAGATTGAAGTTTCTTCTGTTAAAGAAATAGGATGTTTTGGAGCACTTGTTTCAGTCGAGACATTTAGATATAATGGTTAAGTTTCCTTATGTGTACAAAATGACAAAGTTTGGATAAAGTTAAACTATAAATATTATTTGCAAAGTGGTCCTTAATTTTTTTGCCTAATTCTACCAAGTCCCAACTCATTAAAATTTTTTGCAATGACACCCTTATTTTCCTTCCACATCATTTAAAGGCCTGTTTGGGTAGTGCGGCTACGTCTGCGTTTTAGGCGTTTTGAGTGTTTTTTTTTTTTTTTTTTGAAGTCCAATGCGTTATGCACTGTTCATTGGCCATGAACAGTGATTTTAAGCCAATAAACAATGCTGAACAGTAATAAACAGTAAAAAAAATTATTTTTTTATTGTTTTCAATTTTCATTTTTCAGTTTTCAGTTTTCAGCAAAATAAGCTATATCCAAATGCACACTAAGTGTCCTCTTTTATTTTGTAGGTTAACCACTCATTTATATTGATAAGTTTGGATTTTTTTTGTAAAGGTGCATGCTAGGCTTGAGCATAGTAAGTAACTTTTGCTTAAAACTTTGTACTTGAGATATTGATAATTGTGTTGGGGTGGATTGTTGAGTTGAAGCAAGCGGGTGGCTTGCATGGTGGTATAAGGCGGTTTACGTTCATATTGGGAGAGTTTATTATTTTATGAAAATTTGGATGGATATTGTTGAGTTATATTTGTTGATTACTTTTTGAACTTCAATACTTGTAAGCATTCTATATTTGTGATTATGAAATTTGTAATGGGTGGATTGCTATGTGGGAGCAAGCGAGTGGTCTGCATGGTATTATAAGGTCGTTGCAATTGATATTGCGAGCATTTATTAAATTTGGAAATTTGGATGGATATTGTTGAGTTATGTTTGTTAATTACTACTTTTTTTTCCAATACTTGCAAGCATTCTATATTTGTGATTATGATAATTGTGTTGGGGTGGATTGTTGTGTTGGAGCAAACAGATGACTTGCATGGTGTTATAAGGCGATTTACATTCATATTGAGAGTGTTTATTATTTTTTGAAAATTTGGATATTGTTGAGTTATGTTTGTTGATTACACTTTTTGGACTTCAATACTTGTAGAGCTTCATGACTTAGTCTATTTGTGTGAATGAAGATATTGATAGACTTGGTGTGATTTGTTTATTATATTTAAGATTATATGTAATCATATTTGCATATTCATGAAACTAAGTGGTTTTGAAGTTGTTGTGTACTATAGAATAAGTTTATGTGTAGTCCTCTTTAGGGGGTTGTTGATTATTTCTTAAGATCTTAAAAGACTTAGTCCATTTGTGTGAATGAAGATATGGATAGACTTAATACGGTTTGTTTATTATATATAAGATTATGTGTAATCTTATTTGCATGTTCATGACACTAAGTGGTTTTGGAGTTGTTGTGTACTATAGGACAAGTTTATGTGTAATCCTCTTTAGAGGGTTGTTAATTATTTCTTAAGATCTTAAAGACTTAGTCCATTTGTGTGAATGAAATTTTAATGTTATAAGAATGTATTTAGAGCATGAGATTTTGCCATGTGGCACACTCTAGGAAGAGAATTGAAATACTCTTAAACTACATCAGAGATAAGAATAAATTTAAAAGTAGACTCTTTATTTCCTTTGGTTTTTCAAGACTACTTTGTTACATTTTTTATTCAATGTTCTAAATCTACTATTTGTTTCATTTGGTTCAATGTTTCAAGGCTTTTCCTCTCTCTCATACACAAAATTTTTTTTGCATTTACATTCATACTTTTCACTTCTACTCCTTTATATACACATGCTTACAACCTTTCCATGCCATCCCATGTCAAATACACTCAGAAAAAAAACAATGTCATTTGCTTTCAACCTTCCAACGACACCTACATAATTCAACATTGCAGTACTATCTGTATCTAGCCCATATGAGTAGGCTATGACCGAGAAAGGGGGCTTACATTTTTTATTCAGTAATGGTGGCTTACGGTTTTGATGTTGAAGTTGGACATTGTGGATTTTGTGAATGTTGTGATTTGCTTTGAGTCTTTGGGTGTTTGAGATTTTGGTTTGGGTAAGTTATAAATGCATTTTGTTTTAGAACTAAAGAAAAAGAAACATTATAATTGATTATTTATGAAGTTAGCTATTTTTTATATATTTGTGTTAGAACTCATACTTTGTAGGTTTCTTTATACATTTTTTACTATTATTTTGTACAGTATGAGCCATAGTGATAAAAATAAAAATTGATGATGATTTCAAAGTATTTTCACTTAAAAAATAAAAATAAAAATTATACTGAAGTCCAACTAAAGACAATTAAATTTTGATAAATGGATGTGTTTTTAGCCAATTTCTCTTTGTTTAATCGTGTTCTCTTTATGTTGATACTTACAAATGATTTCTTTAATTTCATTGAGATAATAAATTGGGTGTTTGTGATTGGGTTTTCCATATTTGGTTGTGAGAATAGAGTAGTTGAGGAAGTATTTGAGAAGTTACTTAAATTTATGTAATTTTAGGGTATAAAAGTATTTTATGCTTTAAATTCTTATTCATAGATTTCAAAATCATTTAATCAGTTTAAAAAATAAAATCTACTTTTAATAGTAAATATTATAATATGCTATAGGCTTATAGTGTTTAAATATATATAGGCTGGGTTTGGATCCACGTCCAAGTTTTGCGTTTTGCGTTTTGCTTCTTTTTTTTTTTTTTTTTTTTTTTTTTTTTTTTTTTTTTTTTCTACACGCGTTTCAGACTTTCAGGAGACAAGCGCAACAGTAGAGTACTGTTTAGTACTGTTTGGCCTGATTTTTTTGACTTTTCTGTCAATCAGTGGGTCCGTTCACTGTTCATGGACCCACAAATTTCATTTTTTATCAATTTTTTCATTAAAAATGGGTCCCACAGCACTATTCACACATTTAAAAATTATTTTGCTACAGTGTTTTCAGTTTTCAGTTTCAGCAAAATAAGTTCTATCCAAACACACCCATAATATGAATTAAGAAAATCAAGTTTCAAAGTATTCAACAATATTGTAGGCAAACATAAATATTATACAATAAAATAAGTATTATATATAGGTCTTAATATATATAAAAATAATTTCAAATGAATTTGTAAAGTAGTCCACACATTACGTGGGACATCATCTAGTAGGTTTTAGAAATAGGCTGAGGTTTACATCTTGTGCATAGAATCAAAGAGCATTGGACAAGACACCAAGCTGACATATAATTATTTTAATTATGACTAATATCATGTCTACGTCATGATCATCTCCAAATCCAATACACAAAAACAAATAAAACGAAACTTTTATAAATTACGGTCAATTTAAAAAGCACTTCGCCTTAAGCTAACTTTTGTTATATAATTTATTTTTACTCCTATACAATATATCAAAATAATTAAATAATATAAATTATGTATTTATTTAAATAACTATATTTGATTGTAAACTACCTAAAACTACTAAGTCGAGTTTGGAATCACACGTGAAAAAAAGACTTCAAAGTTAAAACCTGTGTATTTTCCATCACTTTGGACCAAGTGTCAAGAGGTCATGGGTTTGAGTACTAAGTACTAATCTATACTTCAAAATGCATTAATTGTTGTAATAGGGTCGAGAAGTAGCATGCCATATTGGTATTGGTGTACCCATAGGTTTACTAAAAGACTCAAGTGGCAATGTACCACAGGGCATGTGGCAATGACTACACACATGAGCCCCATTTTTTTCTTTCACCCTAAAAAAAAAAAAAAAATCCTCATTTATTCTTAATGAGTTCAGGAAAAGAACAAACAATTCGAAACAATGATGTTATCGTTTCATGAGCAAATCCATAAAAGATAAGAATTAATTATTAACAACCAATTTAACAAGTTATGGAAAAAGGTCATATAAATTATACATTTTCCTACCATTCTTCATTTCCATTGTCTCTTTGAAGGTTTTGAATGGTAGACACAAAATTTCAAAATTTCTTTCTTTTAGGTATGAGAATTGAAAATAAATTAAAGTTGAGTGATATACAAGAGGGTCTCTTACTGGGTTTCTTTGTGACTCAACGAAATAGTAGAATAGCTCTAAATCATCAGTTTCCCCCACTGCAACATATCTTATACAATGCCATTGTCACAATTGTTACATTTCCAATTATACATACAACCATGGAAAATTAGAAAAAAGAAAAAAAAGAAGACAAATGTGCTTCATGAAAATAGTGAAGAATTAATGTACAAACTCACCCAGTTTCCAGTTTGAATGGAAGTGTTCCAGGATAGCCTGGTAAAGTGTCCAAGATCGTCTTTGAACTTCGAAGATGTTACAATGCTTGAGAGAAGTAATACAAGAAGTACATGAAGACACATCAAACCAACATACTTGCCATTAACGCACGAAGCTTTTAGATATATTGATTCGGTTGCCATATTTGCCATGCCTTAATTAGTTGTGGTGGGTGATAGGGAAACCAAGAATGTGCCAAAAAATATTGAAGGATATATGAATATTACTCGTACCATTTGTTTCTAACAGATAATAGTGAATATCTTTGAATAATGTTGGACAAAAGAAAAAGTAAACTAAATTAGAGTAGGAAAATATATATATTTTGAGATATTAAAAATTAGTTTAATATTTTCACTGCACATTTAAATTTGTAGCTTTCTCAAGGTAAGAGTTTTTTTAATAATGAAAACCAAAACTAAATGCAAAAGAGTAACATGACTATGAAAATTAACTAATTTGTGTTGTGTTCACCGATTGCATACCATAAAATGAAAATACATCTAACTCTTTCATTGTTTTCCACTCATTAATAATGCAACACTAAAATATGCTGTGGGCAAGTGCGTATGATTGTGTGTTATAGATGATTTAAAACCATACTAGAATATGGCTTTACATTGCTTACCAAATATTCTCTTTACTTATGTATCCAAAACAAAAACTATCCAACTAAATTACTCAAAACTAAATCATATTTAAGTCTCTAATTTAAAAAGAAAAAAAAAATTACTCTTAGGGATTTCAGCAATTTGATAGTGGTGGGAGGCCAGTACAATAGAGGTGGTGGCCTCTTAGATTCCTCTTTCTCTCTCTCTTAAAAATGTTTTATCAATCTCAGGTATTTTATTTTGGTAATAGTGAAATAGTGCATTTCATTTAACAATCCATAAGATTTTTGTGTCTCTATCTCTTCCTAAGGCTTTATTTGGTTAGTTATTATTATTAGTCCTTAATTATTATTTTTTTAGCTTTTTTTTTTAATACCAAAAGAGTTTGTATGCTAAAAGACATGAAAAAGAGAGAAAATGTATGGTGTAAGCTCCGAAAATTATTGAGATAATAGTAAAAAAAAGTTAATGTAAACTTTTGGGTAACTGTAAAAAAAAAAAAAAAAAAAAAAAAAAAATGCAAAATGCAAAATTACAACACCACATGACAAGACCTCATGTACTCCTACATGAGATCTCTGCTTTTATATATATATGACAAGGTTTAGCTATAAAGTTGGATAAAAATCAATATATATATATATATATATATATGAGTTGGGTTTTGATGGAGATCAAGGCACCGTTTCGAAAGATCTCGTTCAAGTACCAATTGGGCCGGTTACAAGAGCACGAGCAAAGAAGTTCAAGGATGTACTCAACAGACTCATCCAAGAGTTATGGGCTCAAGAAAATTCGTGGAGGCCCATTGAGTATGATCCACGTGGGCAACAAAAAATCATCACCTTGATTCAAGTTCTAGAAGGATCCGATCAAGGCTAAGAATTGGCATGAAATATTTTGGGTCTATGTAAAAAACGTTATTCTAGGTTTAGGTGATTTATTTCCTTATTTTTAGGTGCATTTAATGTTTTTTAGGTCAAACTTTATTCCTAATATGGTTAGGTATCAATTAGGAGTTTTTTTAGAATATATTTTCTTGTCTGTCAAGTTTTAAGGAGCCCTTAAATAGTCATCTAATTCTGTAAACGTTTTTCATATATTATTGATAAAACTTGTGAGGTTTATTCTCTTTGGTTCTTTGAAGAACTACTCGAACTTATCGAGAATTCCTGTGGCGTTCATCTCGACTTATCAAACAGAGTTTCCACCACCGTTTGTGGCGTCTTCCTTATACCGAGGTTCTTGTTTGTCATAAACAACGGGTCGAGGTCTCCCATTTGAATCTGTCCATAGAACGATCTTGGGTTCCCTTTCGTTGTTGGGTCTCGTTATTCTTGACGGGGTTCACATCAGGTTCAAGTTACACTTGGTGTAACTTTAAGCAATGTTACACCACTCAATATTTTTTAATTAGATATGAATTTTGAAAATCCACCATTAGATTACATTACTTTCATATATTCTTCATACTTGCCAAATTTCAAGGTGATCAAAGATTAATAGTCATGTCTTCAATTAATTGTTTAAATTCAAGTTTTTGTAGATTAAAATAATGCATAAAAGATGAGTTTTTGGATTAAATGGCAAATTACATCTAATTGATATGAAAATTGGCATGCATGTTAAGAACATATAGAACATGTAATTCAACAGTTGGATTTTCAAAATATGAATTTAATAATAAGTTATTAGGTGATGTAACATTTCTAAGAGTTATACTATGTGTAATATGAACTCAATCATATATATATATATATATATATAATTAATGTGCAGGTATATAATGGGATTTGTGTTATTCTCCTCATAACCCTTATATCGATTCAGCAAGCTACAAAGGTTATAGATAAATATAGATTTTTTTTAGGAAAAATATAGATAGATATTGACTTATAAAGAAACACAATTGTGTGCATTAAGTTTAAATGGGAAGTTGGGTAATTTGTAGAAATGATACTTGGGTCTAATTGGATACCCAATTAAAATCCAATTAACATTAGTTTTAATTAGGTCTAATTGGGTTACTACCCAATTAATAATTGGATGGGTTTAGTTCTTATTTAAGTTGGTGGGTTTGGGTTGATTTTATCAACCCAACCCAACCCATGGACAACCCTAGGCATTACCATTATCAACCAAAACCAAAAGCCTATTCAATAGTCTCTCTTTCACAGACTCACTAACTACATGCCAATCCTTCTATAAAAAATTTTTGATGCTGTTAGATTGATCCGTTTAGCTTGGTACTCACACACTCAACACGTATTTATACTACTATTTAAGGGGTTTCTCCTATTTGAGATCTTTAATTTAGATGCCCAAAATACCCTCAAATTCATCTGTTGTTAAGGCTTAAATTATAGGGTTAGACATGTAAAATTAGTAATTTAAAAACTCCTAATTTTTAGCTAAATTAAAAAACAAAAATACAAATTTTCTCCCACCTCCACATTTCTCTCTCATGTTAGTTGTCAAGTACTAATACAGCTTCTCCTTTTTGAAAAATATAAAAAATAAAACTACTTTCCCCTCCCCCACAAACGTACCATTTTTTTTACCACTAAATTGTTTTTTTCCCATCTCTACATTTCTTTCTCACATTAGTAGTTAAGTACTAATACAACTTCTTCTTAAAATAAAAAATAAAATAAAATTGCCATGAGTAAAATGTGTAAACCCAAAAAATAAAAAATAAAAAGACCAAAATACCTATAAAACCTCCAAAATTACCAAAATACCTCCTAAACCTAAAAATGACATAAATACCCCCGAAACCTTAAAATTACCCCCTAAACCTAGAAAATGACCAAAATACCCCCATAACATTGAACATGACCAAAATACCCTTAAAACCAATGACCAAAATACCTCCCTAAACCCATAAAATGACCAAAATACCATTGAAACCTTAAAAAAGACCAAAATACCCCCTTAAACATTAAAATGATCAAAATATCACTGAAACCTATAAAATTTTGCTCATTTTTTTTTTGTTTACTTACCCGACTATGTACTAAATTGGATTGGTAGTAGATGCTTAACAATATTGGTGGACAATATTACTTAAGAAAAAAAAGCATTTAGCAAGAATTGAATACAATTTTTTATTTTTATTAAGAATGATCTTAATTTCAATAATTGAACAAATACTATCTACAACAACACTACAAATCATAGCAGATTTCAGCAAAAGGCTGGACTTAAACAACTTAAAAAATAACTAAGAAAAATTCCCCAATTTCATTTAAATAAAGAAAAAGGGAACATGTTAGATGAGATTTTATTTAGAATAGAACCTCGATAACCTATCTACAAATAGAATTTGTTCATTCTACGTTAGTTTTAACAGCTTGGGAAGCATTTCATTAAAATTTTTTGGTACAAGCAGGAGGGTTCTGCTTGCCCGAAATAGCGGGTTGGACATTAGTACAAGTGGAAGTAGCAGATCCTCCACCTCCCTTGTATGCGAGATCAATTTCAGAAAGCACCACTTGTTGGCATGGTACACTCTTACTGAAAATAAGATTCACAGCTTCCTTTGTTGAAGAAGTGCCTCTAATTTTCTTGAAACTAACATTGCTGATCTTAACTTTGGAGGGAGACTGAAAACAAAATAGAAAAGCGCACCCAAGAATTTGATATTAGTATTTGTAATTATTTTTACTTTTTTTAACCTTTAACATCAAAATTTATGTATATATTTGTGATGTTTATAATAACCTGGTTTGAGCATTGATTGTTTGGGCAGTAGTTTTGATCAATGACGATAGGATTGGCAACATTGTTCATGACAACATTCTCGAAATGTATATCAGAAGCAACTCCAGAAGGGGAAGAAGGCCATGTTTTGATTCTAATGCCATTATCTGTATTGCTAAGTGTGGCACCAGTAACTCTGATTCCTGAAACAGGTTGTTCGTTCTGGTACTTTCCAAGACTTCCAATGCTAATACCATGGCCAGGTCCACAAGTTACTTGGTTAATAGTAACATCTTGGTTTCCATCACCAATGGAGATGCAATCATCACCTGTTCCAATATTGGCATCGGTAATGGTGATTTGAGATGAACTTCCCATGTGGATTCCATCGGTGTTGGGGCTATCTGCGGGTGCAGTTATGGTAACATGTTGGAATTGCAACTTCTTGCATTCAAAAAGGTTGATGTGAAAAAATTTGCTGTCTTTCGATGTAATGTCTTGGACTATTGAATTTGTGACGTAGTTGAACCTTATATTCTGTTCATGTTTACAAGTTAGATAAAATAAAACACTAAATATGAGGGCTTGAGTTTCATTTAAAAACATTTTAATCAATAAAATGCTAACGGTTCTTTGATTATATATAAATAAATAAATATTTGTTTGTTAATAAATGTGATCATTAAATAATAAAAAATAATAATAATAATAAGAAAAATGGTAAAGTCATAGCAAATATTATTACATAAAAACTTACAAACTAATGTGTTTATGAACAATTCTTCATAGACCACAAGTTTTTGTCAAAAGATGACATGTGCGATTGTGATTGGTGAATTATCACTTTTAGATTTATCCATTATTTTTTCTCTGTCTAAAACACAAAATATGAGCTCTTGAGTTTCATTTAAAAACATTTTAATCAATAAAATGCTAACAATTCTTTGATTATATAAAAATAAATAAAAATTTGTTTGTAAATAAATGTGATCATTAAATCAATATAAAAAAAAAAAATGGTAAAGTCATAGCAAATATTATTACATAAAAACTTACAAACTAAGGTGTTTATGAACAATTCTTCATAGACCACAAGTTTTGTCAAAAGATGACATGTGCGATTGTGATTGGTGAATTATCACTTTTAGATTTATCCATTATTTTTTCTCTATCGCTTATAGTCACACAGGATAGTGTTGTGGCACAAAATGTTGTGTCCATACTCCATAAACTTTCTCATATATAAATTTTAAAATTAATTCTTTTTTAAGTTGTGACACATCACTATACAAAACTTGTCAAATTATTTGTAAAACATCATTTAACATATATATCTTTGAATTATTTTTTCGTAAGGGGTTAAGTTTGTAAAGTTGTAGTGTCTATGTATATCTACGTAAAAAATGATGGAAATGTAAATGCTAATTAATTAAGATTGAAATCTTACAACAGGAAGTACATTGCAGTTTTTGTCTTTGTTACACTTATTCTTTTGCCATGCTTGTTGTCCTTTGCCATCAAAAACTCCTCCACCTAACACAGTGAGACCGTCGATACTTTCAAAAACAACCCAACCATCTTTACCGTTGAAGGAGGCAACATCTGATGGAGCTTGTAGGGTTCCTTGAAGGTTAAACTCAATAGCACCTTTGCATGGACCCAACAAAGTCACTAAACCTAGTTTGTATGCCCCTACTGAAATCACAACTTTACTTCCTGCTACTGCGCATGCAGCTTTCCAAGCTTTTGTCAAAGCCTAAATACATTATAAAAAATCAAAATCAGTATATAATAATAATTTTGCATGTTAATGTTTTATCATCTAGTCATGACATCGATCAGTTTCTAGTGTAAACAGAGTTTAAATCTAAGTTCTCTTATTCAAAGTTAAAAGGCTTTACTAGTTAAGTTAACTGGAACACGCTCTTCATGTTAATTAAGTATAGTTGATTACACTACACATATTTATACCTGGGTAATATCAGCATTAGGTTGTGCTCCATATGATTTAACATCAAAGACTTGCTGGGCATTGGTGGATGCCAACACCAATAGCAAGGAAATTGTTGCAATGCTTAAATTCTTTCCCATCTTATTGTTCTTTATTTCCTTTCTATTGCCAATTTGTTGTACGAAATGATAGTAACCACATTTGGTTTGAAGCTATTTATACTTCAATACTTGAGCTCCACACCATTGAAACTACTCAACTAATATTAACTATTTTAATGCAAGGTTGCTAAGAACTCTCTTGTATATACTTCAACTTCTATACTATTATTAGTTTTTGTGCTTTCCCCTCCACTAATTAATTATTGTTTGTTATTATATAAGATAAGATTATTTTACTTTTACATATCATCGTAACTTCTTTGCTTTAAATGGCATGCTGTAAACCATAGACAAGCATGTTGTCCAAATAACTTCTTTGGGCTACAATCGATAGTGATAGTATCAAAGCAAAAAAAATCCAACCATTCTTTAACCACTTGTAGCCCAGATCAGTTAAGGCAGTAACACAATAATGAGTATTTTTGGGTTTATTTGATTTCAACCCATACAATTGACTCAACAAAAAATGAGAAAAAGAGAGATGAGAAAAAAAGAAAAAATACATTGATCAAAAATGATATTTTTGCAAACATATCTATTATGTGACCAAAAATTAAACATCTTGTATTAGTTATGTGACAACATTTGGAACTTGAGTTTCACAGGAAACATAAAACCAAAAAAAAAAATCATCAAAGCTATTTTTTGCTGTGAATCTAATCTAACACAGATACACAAATATAACTTCATATAACCAATTTGTATGCTTTAAACACACACACACACTCTTACGCTTAAAAAAGAAAAAAGAAAATAGACTTACTTAAGGGCAAAAGAAGGTTTTTCATTCTGCTCATACACATTTGGGTTGGGTTTGTTGACGTCCGAGCTAGGGAATGTTTGTTTGAGCACAAAAGAGTGGCTAATGGAACAAAAAATTTTGGGGAATGGATTTTTTTCCCCTTTTGCACAACAAGAAATAAATAGGGAAGAGAGAAATTAGTGTTCTCCAGAATTAATTAGGTACGTTGACATTATCAACAATAATATTAATTGGATAGTTGAGTGTTTATGCCATTAGATCTCATAATAATCTATGATTTAAAAAAGATTGGGCTATAAATCAATCAAACAGTTCGAGCTCAATTAGGAAAATAACATGTTTTATATTTGTTTGTTTAGAAAATAAGTCAAGTCCAGACTCAAGTTTAAGCCTAACTACTAAACAAGTAAAGCTCATATATAATAATGTATTCATAAAAATGATGATTCAATTTTGATAGGAACCCCTATATAGATAATAATTGTTGTAATGTTGCATTTAGTTAGTTGGTTGGTTAGTTAGTTACAATTCCAAGCATGTTAATCACACTTAACATATGTTGAAATTATAATGAAATAAGGCCATGTGGGCCAACAAAATAGTTTTATGGTTCTATAAATACCTACTTGTAATCACATTTCCATTATTGTAGAATAAAACCAACTTATTGCTAACTGTATTAGTGCATCTTTCTCTCTTAATCTCTTTCTTTCTCTATGGAGGGTGACTATTTAGAATTAAGTCAATTTCCTTATAATTCCTATCTATCCCCATTAGGAACACTAGCTTCCTAACAAGTGGTATCAGAGCCGTCGATCATGAGACAAGCAATTGTGATCGAAGAAAACTTTTGAAAGAAATACAACAAATGGGGAACAAAACTTTAGAGGATGTCAAGGATATTTCGAAAAAGGTCAAGGCCTTGGCTAAATCTAAAAAAGCTATGAAAGTAGAGCTCTCAAGATTGCAAAAGGATCTTGAGAACATGATGTGTGGTTTCTTTTTTTGGATAGTACCCAGGCCCAAGGTGGGAACAAGGATCCTGGGCCTTGTACTTGTTGTTTGATGGACTGGGCTTGGTTCACCACAGCTATATTAGGTTGATTACGAATCAAGTTGTTCACAAAACATGGATCTTACAACACATACATATTCATACATGCTAATATATACATATTATAAAGTAAATGGCTAATGAACAGTAAAGAAATAAAGAAAAAGCATGTCAGAGATCCTTAGAAAGATGAATGATATTTCATTATTTTTGAGTTTTGGTACATTGGGCCCTTTTTCCACTAGGATATGTCACAAGGTCCAAATAAGTTCAAAAGTCACAAACTTAAATTGCTTTTTGTTGGCTTCTAAGACTTGTAAGGTTTGAATCCCTTTGAATTTAAGTGTATCCTACAGTGCCTATCTTAGGATCCCTCACAGTGTTTTCCCTCTTTTCTCATTTTTTGAATTTTAAAGAAGTTTTTTAGAGGATCTTTTTGCTTTGATTCCATATTGCTGAATGAATTTTGTTGATGGCTTGATTCCCTTTTATAGTACCTTCCTAGGGTTTTTGATGTACCATTGATTCCCTCCATTTGCTGTTTTGGGTACTAGAACCAATGTTGTGTCAGCAACATTGGTGGTTGGTCATTTCCTCCTATATTCTTCTTTTAGGGTTTCCATCCAAAAAGTCCCTAGTTGACCTTCCTCTTTTTTTTGGGGGGGGGGGGGGGTGTTCTAGGGGCTGACTTTTAATCTCTTTTTCCAAGGCTTATAGAGAGGCTTTTCAGAACCCCCCTTTTGGCTATCTCATCCTTTGTCTTTTTTCTCTAAATAGGTAGATTCCCCCTTATCAGTCTGAAAGATTCCCAGCCACCTTCCTTTATGGTTCACCTTGCTACTCTTCTCGAGGTACCGGGCTTCCTTTCATAGGTGCTGGTTCCTAAGTCATTAGCTGTTTCCAAAGTCTTTTCTTCTGAGTTGCAGGCAGCTGATGGGACTTGTCTTTCTTCGTTCCTTGTACCCATAAGCATGCTTCCCTGAGCTATCCAACTCCCAGCTGATTGTTTCCTACACTTCCTGAGGATCCCTTCCCTGGTTCTAGCAGCTCCTCGGTATCTTGGTCCAGTCTCTTTCTGGGCTTCTTGGGGGTTCCTCTTACAGAGGCTTTTCTTCCTTCTCTAAGGCCCAAGGCTTACCCATTCATGAGTTTAGGCTTCCTTTTACCCATTTTAAATAGGCCTTGGCTCATGGATTAGGAGTTTCCTATCCTTGAGGGCTCATTAGTTTTGGATTTCAATAGTTGTAATATTTTGGACCTTAACATGATGGAAGAGGAGTTGCAACTTCTTGAAGGTACAAGCGACAAGTTTCAAGTTGTTGAATCAACAAAAACTGCCTCTAAATTAGAGATGCAAACGAAATTGAAATTGGTCACTTGTTAAGCCAAGAGCATGAGGTGGGGCTTTTGAACCATAAGGCTTCACCATCTCTTGATGTAGAGCAAACAGAGCTTGAAGCCATGTTAGATGTATGCAAAATGGGCAATTCTTTATCTCTTCCAAAGTAAACATCAAATCAGATGATTGTTTTTCAGCAAATAAAATTGATATGAGATCATCAAATAATGTGTTGCCAAAACATGAAGCGTGGGTTCCATCATCAATTCTTGGAAGTAATATGAGATCATCAACTTTCATTATTGGTCCAATGCCAAACCTATCAAGTCGATCAGTTTTGTAGCCTATCACATCTATCAAGATTTGTATATAATTCCATTTGACTATGATTTGGAGTGTAATGGAAATGAGGCTTTCCAACACAAATCAAGGAAGGAGCATTCCCTTGATCAAATTGTTTCAGGACCAATCTGGAGTGCAACAAGATTCACTATGATTGGTGCAATCGCTTTTTGTGATTCTTGGGCTAATGATTGAAGAGTAAAGGTTGAAAGAATTCTTGCTAACAATATGATCAAATGCTTGGAAGTATTTGATGTGTGCAACGGTCAAGATACTTTGGCGAATTATGTTAGTGGTTGATTTCCCCTCATGAAGGTGTCATTTCAAGCAACACCTTGTGGACAAGGGGTTTTGAAGGGGAGGGAAATGATAGGAACCCCTATATAGATAATAATTGTTGTAATGTTGTATTTAGTTAGTTAATTGGTTAGTTAGTTACAATTCCAAGATTGTTAATCACATTTAACACATGTTGGAATTATTAATGCATTTAGGGAATAATAGGACTATTAGGATAAGGCCATGTGGGCCAATATAATAGTTTTATGGCTCTATAAATACCTACTTGTAATCACATTTCCATTATTAAAGAATAAAACCAACTCATTGCTTAATGCATTAGTGCATCTTTCTCTCTTAATCTCTTTCTTTCTCTATGGAGGTTGACTACTTTGAATTAAGTCAATTTCCCTACACTTTCCATCAATTCCATAATAATAATAATATTTTTAAATTAGTTTTATGTTATGCCCTATTTGGTTTCAAAATAAGGGATACCCTATAGGTATATACCAGGAACCAAACTTATGGGCAAAACCAAGTAAGATTTTTATTTTTATAAATTGAGTATATTCTTAGATGAAATGCATTTTATTTGTAATTTAGTAGATCTAAGATGTGCAGTGTGTTAGGAAATCAAAACAAGTGATATCATTGAATATATGAATATTGAACTCAAAAACAAGTGAAGAAAAGTTGAAATAGTGAACCTCGACATTAGTCATGACACAAGCTCACCACTAGCATCTATCGAGATTAAATGATGGAACTTGACACAAGCTTGATACCTCTCGATCTATTTAGATATGCATATCTAGAATTCTCATATTAGAATTTTTGCCCATGATGACCTCATGCGAGAGTGCATGAAGTCTTGCCAAGTGATGCTCTAATTTTGTATTTAGCCTTTTTTTTATTTTTTTTTTATTTTTTATTTTTTTTACTGTTACCCAAAAGTTCACATTAACTTATTTTACTATTATCTCATTAATATCTCATTAATTGTCTAAGCTTACACCACACCTTTCTCTATTTTTCATGTCTTTTAGCATACTCACTATTTTAATATTCATAAAAAAAAAAAGAAAAAAAAAAGGTAAGGACGAATAGTAATGACTAGCCCAATAAGACCCTGGAGAGAGATAGAGAGACACAAAAATATTGTGTATTGTTAAATAAAATGCACTATTTCACTATATATTACCAAAATAAAAGACCTCAGACTAACAAAACATTTGAAAGAGAGAAAAAGAGGAATCTAAGGGGTCATCACCTTCGTTATACTGGCCTCCCACCACCATCAAGATACCGAAACTCCTATGGGTATATTTTTTTTATTATTTAAATTAGGGGCCTAAGTATGATTTAGGTTTAGATAATTTGGTTGGATAGTTTTTGTTTTGAATATATAAGTAAAGATAATATTTGGTGCGCAATGTAAAACCATATTCTATCATGGTTTAATTTTAAATCATCTATAAGACACATGTATACACACTTGGCCACACCATTTCTTAATGTTGCACTATCGATGAGTGGAAGATGGTCAGAAAGTTGGACATATTTTCATTTCATGGTATTAAATATGTGAACACAACACAAATTAGTTGATTTTCATGGTGCTGTTACTTTTTTTGTATTTATTTTTGGTTTCGTAATTTAAAAAATAATAATTTTACCTTAAGAAGGCTACAAATATGTAGTGAAATTACTAAACTAATTTTTAATATTCAAAATGTATATATTTCTTGTAGGGGCCTTTTTTGTGTATGGTGTATTGGGCTGCCTCCTGCAGTAATGGGCTGGGCTGCCTCCTGCGGTGATGGGCCCGAATATTTCTGAGTAAGAGAGTTGGGGCCGGTCCAATTGTAACTCAACTTGGGCCGGTTTGTGCACAAACTTATGCCTTGTCTGCCAGGAGTAAACTTACGGCAAGCAGAACTGCTGCAGACGAGTTACGGCAGGCAGATATAATAATAACCAAAATAGAGTGTCCTAATTATTTAAATAAATGACTATGTATTCCCTACTAATAAAACATGATTACAATCATAATGATATCAATCACAGAGAAAAAATGAAGAAAATAATACTTGCTAATCAAATGGGCATAAATTAAGTTTTAAGCTTAGTCTGCCACAGCAAAGTCAAAGAGGAGAGAACGCCTCTTCTCAATGCAAATAATCCTCCAAGAAAAAGATCTTGCCGTGGGGATTAATGGCTTTGAGGGAGTCGGACCTAAATGGTTATTGCCTAAAAAGAAAGAGTCCTTGTTTGCGTTTTGGAAGAAAGTAAGATTTGAAGGGGGAGAGAGGGAAACCAATCTATTGGTACATGCCTATTGAACTAACTCTCATTTTTCCTTAGTTTCCTTTCTTTTCTTCTCTGTTTTCTTTCTTATCTTTTTTCTTTTCTTCTTGCTTTGTTTTTCTTTTCACTCCGTAAAATACTCTGTTTTTCGATCCTTTTCTCAGGGCATGACAAGGGCCCTTTTATAGCGCCTGCTGTGGCTAGTGTTTTACCGTTTTGCCCTTTAACCGCCTTTGTCTGGTCTGGGCGTACTTGCTAACCACCAGGACTGTGCAACATCCACCCTTGCCAGACAGAGGCAGATTTGTTTTGTTCCTCTGTATACCGTAACATTTCTTCTTGCCACGGTATAAATGCTTTCTCTCTCTACTCTCAAGGCATGCACCCAACGGTTCCCCCTCAAACTTGCCTCTTTTGGGTGGTCTATCATCCCAACAGGACGTACCTCCCAAAAGGGCTTGGGCAGGAACCGCAAAATAGACATTTTCCCCTCTCCCCACCACCAAACCATACCCCCTTTACCTCTTACCTCTGGCCCATGGCCCCACCATGTCCTATATTGGCTGGGTATAGGTTGGTGGTGCCTGGGCCTTGCGCGTGCTTCCCTTCCAGATTTGTCCAATAGTCTGTCTACTACTCATGCGTCTGCCGTGACCTGGAGACTCTTTGTCTGCGTTTCCTGACCCTTCATGTGGGCTTTTATTTGGTTTCTCGCTCCATTTAGGAGCTGGGCTTCGTATGATGATGGGCCTTACATTTCTTTGGCCCACTTTTGATTTTCTCTATTGCTTGCCATGTTGAACTGTTATTCCTGCCGCAATAACTTAATCCTGCTAGACCTCTTTTTGGGCCAGCCGTTTATCCCTTTTCTTAGTGGCCTGTCATGGGCACTGTTTTGCTTTTACTCATGGGCTCCTATGTCCCTTTGGGCTTTCCTTTGGGCATCCATGGCCCAATTGCTTTCTTTGGGCTTCCTCAGACCGTTTGCTAATTCCACACTCCCATGGGCCTTTTACTAACTTCATTGGGCTTCCCCGGTCCAATAATCTTATCCTTATCTTTGGGGTTCATGGGCCTACCATAAACCCTTTACTCTCTTAGTTTGTATTGCCTTGGGCCTGCGACGGCCCTTTCTCACTTTTCTACCTCATACTCTGCCCATGGGATGCTATTTCTTTCTTTCCTGGCTTCTTTGAGCCCGCTTGCCTCTTCAAGACCCATTTATTTATTTGTTGGGCCTGTGATCCATTATTCCTGTCGCTTGGGCCTAATGGGTTTTTTGCTATTTATCTTATCAATTCTTTGTGGCCCTCATTATTGGGCTTTTCTGTCTGCCTAGGCTTCCACAAATGACCCTCAACATTTAGCCCCCTGAACATATGAAACGTTCCTGCGATTCATATGTGAATGAAAAGTCGTTTCTGCCCTTCTCTCATCTTTTTTCTTCTTCTCTTTTTTCGCGGGTCTTTTTTAAGCTATAGACCCCCTTCTTACACACACACACACACATATATATATATATATATATATATTCTCCTTCCGCGAACAGGGTTGTCTTTTCGAATTTCCCAGTTTAGTAGTTATTTTCAAAACAGAGCCGCCGCTTCATTAATTTCATTCCTTTCTGATGGCTGACACGTCACCTCCTTTCATGCTGATATTAATGACCTGAGTATTTAAGGAAGAATCCTTCTGCACTTTAATCACAAACTCTTTCTTTTCCTAAAACATACACTCTCCGTCTCTTACTCTCCTTCTTCCTTTCAAACACCCATACCCATTTTCTCCGACTAAGCCTCCTCACCATGTCGCCGGTGAAAAGTCAAGGCTCTTCCTGCCGCAAAGGGAAGGCAATTGCTTCCGATTCTCCTGCCGTTCCTGAGGAGATGGAACATTTCGATTCGGAGCGGTCCATTGAGGAGGAGACGAAGCGTGACCCCGACAGCGAATGCGCTCCTTTAATTGACCCGTGGTACGAAATCAATCCTCACTTCCCAAAAATCCCTGGTGACTATGTACCGCCACCACCGGGTCATGTATTGATTACCCTTGTCCGACGAGACCCCGACGTTTCTTGGGCTCCTTTAGCATCTTTAATCCCCGATCTGTCCATTCACCAAGGTGTTTTGCTTCCTGTACCCCTTCATTTTGAATTTGGGTCCGACACATCCTCGGGTTGGTAGGAATACGTTGACAGTGAGCTTTCCGACATGGGTTTATGGGTTTGTTGCAACGGCCGACGTCTTGAAGGCTATAGTCTCATCTCGCTGCTTGTCGAATTTTCGGGATCTCTATAACCTCCGTCATTTGGTCCATTGATGGTGCACCACCACCCACACTTTCTTCTTCTCGTGTGGTGAACTCACTGTAACACTTGAAGATGTGGCTAACCAGTTGCTCCTGCCTATTCTCGGCGATGCCGATCCTGCCGCCTTAGAGTTTTCTTCTGAGGAAGAGGCCATTGAGGCTGAACTGAGGAAAAGGATGACCGGAAACGCCAAGTTGTCCTACTGGGTGAGTTTTTCCTCTAAGTTTTCTGCTGCTGCCCGCCGTGCGGCTTTTATTGCATTTTGGCTTTGCAAGTTTGTTTTTGGGTTCCACCCCCACTATGCCATAAAACCTTTGTACTTTCGTTTGGCTATCAAAATATCTGCTGGGGTGAGCCTGCCGCTGGCTCCTATGTTCCTGGGGCACTTGTATGTTCAATTAGATATCCTCCGTAATGATGAGAGTTAGGCTGGGTCCTGCCATATTGTCACTTCTTCCGTTCATTGCACTATACTTCAGCAGTTGTTGTTTGAGCGTTGTGCTTAATACTTGACAAAATGTAGACCCGCTCGGTTTGCCAGAGAGAAGTACCAGAGTTGTCCGAGAGTGATTACTGATTTTTGTGGCAGGTTTGAATCCGATTTCCCGCTTGCTTTTCGTTGGTCTGGTTTGAAGCCGATTGGCTATTCTGTAGTTGAATCTTTTAATGAGGGCGTGGGTTTCTCTTGGAGAACCTATAGAAATTTGGGTGCTGATTATACTTGTGCGGATTTTGTCATGGGTTTGTTTGTTGACACCATTGGGACCACTACCCCATTGGTCAGCTTTGATGAAACTGGGATTACCTATCTTGCTGCTACCAATGCCGGATGGCTGCCTTACCTAGCCGATGAAGGCATTAGATTTGTTCACTATCCTGCCAACCGGGTGAGAAGGTAGTTTGGGCTGGATCAAGACATCCTCGATGACATTTCTTCCCTCATGGGAGCTCCTACTTCAGTCTGTCCTTTCCTGCGGCACACTGCCTTTGACTTTTGGAAGAAGCGTTTCAATGCCATTACAGTTCCCGGTTCACTAAGGGAGGGTGTCTGCACTTTTCCCATGCACGGTTACTGGCATGCAGTGATGGATTCATTTGTGGCTGAGTTAGCGGGGAGTTGTGGCTTCTCCCTTATTCCTCCTGAAGGGCTAGGTGTGGTTGTCTCGGTTAACCCTTGCCTGTTGCTTCCCTTTAAATCCGTTTTGGCGTATGCTAGAAAACAGAGCCGGTCAGCCATTTTTGAATGGGACGCAGAGAAGAAAGGATGGGTCTGGCACACTGGCGACTATCCCCCTGGTTGGGAGAAAAAAGTTAAGGTAATCAATCTCTCTGTACCGAGCAAGAAAGCGCCTGCCAAACCCAAGTCTGCCGGCAAAACCAAGCCTGCCACACTACTGCCTCCTATAGGTGCTCTGCTGGCTAGCAGGACTCATGGTAGCAAAAGTAAAACTACTCCTCACCCCGTGTCTGCCACTGAACGGAGGGTAAGTTATTTCTCCATTTTTTCCTTTTTCGACAAAATTTCTTAATTTTCTTGCGGCTAACTCGCCAATTTCTTCTGCCTCTTTCCTTTTAGTCCAAGCATAAGGAAGACTCATCAGTTACCCGCCCCATTTTACTCGATGAGCCTGAATCTGAGGTGAGTCCCTTTTCTCCACTTCTTTCTTCTTTCTTTTTCGCATGCCTCTGCCACGAGTCTTTTGTTTTTTTTTTTTTTTTACTTAGTAAATTTTTTTTTTCTTTTTAGGAGGAGCCTGAGCCTCTATCCATATATCGTCCCACTGCCGAGGAGATTTTCGCCTCCATGGGTGTGCCTATGGAAGGCTTTTTGATGGGGCCGAGGCGGTATTAGCAACGCCTGCTCCTTCTACTGCTGCACACAAGACTCCTGCCAAAACTCCCACCCCTTCTGTCGAGCTGGTACCTAGAGAGGGTACTCATGTCAAAGGGGTTGGTGAGACTACACCTTTGCCTGCCGAGAGACCCACTTCTTCAGAGGGAGTCATTCCTCCTGCCGCTGTTCAAACCAAAACCACTTCTCCCGTTCTGCCGCTTGTGATTTCGACTAGTGACCCTTTTGTAGCTATCTCCCAGGCTGCAAAGGGTGGTGCCTCACTTGTTGTTACTCCTTCCTCCATTTCCGGCTCCGCTACCCATGGCCCTGATTCGGACTTATCCTCAGAGGGGTCCGATGACATTCTTGAGGATCCTGATGATGCACCCGTGCTGAAAAAGAGGATTTCCGATTATGATGAAGAGGGGAGCGCTTCGCCGGAGCTTGACTTTATGGGTATGTATCTTCCTTCCCTTTTTTTTTTATAATTTTTTTTTATAATTTTTTTTTTTTGTATTTGCATTTCATTTGTATGCTTATCTCCCCGTTTGTAGAGACTTCTGAGGGGCCAGAAATTGCAGCAGGCGTGGGAATGACTGCTCCTGCCGCACCCGTAGCACCTATTCCTGCCGCACCTTCAGTACCTGTTTTAGCCGTACTTACTACTTCTGCTTCTGCTGTGCCTACAGTGCTTGTTTCTGCTACACCCGTAGCCCCCATTCCTGGTAATTTTGGCAATTTTCCTTCTCTTCTTATTTCACCTTTTTTTGCAAGTCTTCTCTACCCGTGCCATTTTTTTTTTTTTTTTTTTTTCATTTTGCCTTGCGTTTCCCCTTTTTTTTTTTTTTTGATAGGTCCACTCCCTACTATCCCTTCTCAGTTTGAGGCGGGTAGTAGTTCTACCGCCGTCCCGGATGATGCTGCGTCCTTCTTTGTCTGCTTTGACCAGCCGGAGGTTAACGACCTTGGTCCGGCAGACTTCTAGGCTTCCGGTCCTCCTTATGTAGACTTTTATGGCTTCCGAGTCCCTGAAGACTGCGTCTCGTACTTAGTGATAATCTACAGCCGTCACGGCAATTTTATGCAGGAGTTTCGCCTTGGTCGTTCCTCTAGGGAGCATTTCTTGAAAATGCTGGGGTGTGTGCTGAATGATGTCAAGCATAACTTCATTGACTCTGTTTCTGCCGGGAGGATCCTGCAGTGGAGGGCCGTGATATAGGAGCTCATCAATGTGGGTTTCGCCGTGGAGTTTATTCTTGAACATCTACGTGAGATTGCCCGAGCCTTTTTCATGAGGAGAGTCCAGCCAGCCGTCAAGGCCATAGACGCTCGTATTGAGCTTTTGAAGAAAGAGGTGGCTGATTTGGAGGGTCGCCGTGAGCGTCTTCTTTCCGGCATTAGTGGGCCCAGTCGCTTTGGAGATCAGAGTCTCATTTCTGGACTTCATTGATGATTGCACCGTTTCCTTTCCTTTTCTTTGTTTTTCTGTTTTTGTTATGTCACGCAGAACACTTATATGTTTCTTGCCGTAGTTACTTGGCTTGTGTTTGCCATAGTTTGGGTTTGTAATAATGCTACACTTTGCTACTTTTTCTTTACTATTGTTATGATATGATGCTAATACTTCGTACTTTTTCATTGCATACTCATGAAAGTACGTTACAATTTCTTTTGTGACATAGTCACTTGGAGGAATAAAAAGAAAAGGTAAAGGAAACATAAACAAAAAACTAAGGAAAAGGGGTCAACCACATAAATTTCTTCTCTAAGAAAAATAACGCTTTAGCCATTTTCCATTGATGGGATCCATTAAGTCCCTGCCATCCATTTGAGTTAGGCGATAATACCCACTTTGATGTGCTTCCCTTATCACAAGGGGTCCCTCCCATTTTGGTGCAAACTTGGATGGTCCTGCCAGACCTCGCCTGACATAGTCTGCCACTTTTAACACTAGTTGTCCTTCTGCAAACACTCTTTCCTTGGTCATCCTGCCGTAGGCTTCAGTCATCTTCTGCCTGTTTCTCCGGCTGCGTTCCTGGGCTTCTTCCCTCTTTTCATCAAGTTCTTCCAGGTTCTCAAACCTTTCTGCTGCGAAGATTTCTCCCTCTTTTTCTTTTTCTCGCATCTGCATAACCCTTAGGGATGGTGTCATTATTTTTGCCAGACTCACTACTTCAGTTCCGTAGACTAAGGAAAAGGGTGAAAAGCCTGTGGCTGATTTTGGTGATTTTCTGTATGCTTAGAGAGCATCTGGCAGGTGCATTGCCCATCCTCCCGCATACTCTTGGCTCATCTTGCTGATGATCTTTATGAGAATTTTGTTTGTTGCCTCTGCCTGCCCGTTCCCTTGAGGGTAATAGGGTGATGACCTGTGGTGCTTGACTTGGTAGAATTCTAGCATTCTCCTTACATCACTGTTGACAAATGGTGTGCCATTGTCACTGATGATCTTGTGGGGCACCCCAAACCTCACAATTATATTTTCTTTGATGAAGTTTGCCACTGCTCCCCTTGTGGCCTTGCGGAGTGGCACTGCTTACACCCACTTAGTAAAATATTCTATAGCTACCAATATCCATATGTGCCCACGTGATGGCGAGTTGACTGGCCCTACCAAATCTAGCCCCCAAGTGTGGAAGGGCCATGGGGTGACCATGCTGTGCAAGCCTTGTGGATGGGTATAAATCAAGTTGGCTTGTACTTGACAACTGTGACACTTCTTTACAAATTCTGCCGCATCTTTCTTCATGGTTGGCCAGTAGTAGCCCATTTGTAGCAGGCATCTGTAAAGCTTTTTCTTCCCCTGATGTTCACCACATTCCCCTGAATGTACTTCTTTTATCATCTCTTTAGCCTCTTCAGGGCCCAAACACCTCAAAGGATCTCCATCATATCCTTTTTTGAAAAGGACCGTGTTATGCAAGAAATAACGTGTTGCCAACCTCTTAAGCTTGTACCTTTCATTGTGCATTTGCGACAGGGCGCCTTCTATTAGGTACTGCATGAAAGGGCTTCTCTAATCCTCGCTGATGAACACAGCGTAACTTTCCTCCCTGTCTGCCGTAAGCTGGCAGGTCCCACATTGGGTTTGGACTTGATCTGCGTCTTTACCCATGCTTGGCCAATAGAAGCCCGCCCTCTGGAGTCTGCGGTAAAGACTAACTTCGTCGCAAGACCCGCAAGTCTTGTCGTGTATTTCTTTCAATTTTCTCTGGGCATCCTCCTGGCCCACGCATCTGGATAAAATCCCACCTGGCATCCTGCGGTACAACTCTTCTTTTACCAAGACATAGTCTTTTAATATCTTCAATTCTGCTGCGTCGTCTCCCTTCACCAAGGCTTGCTTTATGGGGATTCGCCAATCCCCTTCACCCTGTTCCTCCCAGAACTTTTCCTTCAACACCTCAATGATGGATTCTTCCCTCTTGCTGACTTCTATATTAGTGCTACTCCCTTTGAAGATTATTTGCGAACCCAATGCGGCTAACGCGTCTGCAAACCGATTTTCGTTTCTCGGAGCATGTTCTATCTCAAAAGTTGAGAATTTCTCTTCCATTCTCTGGGCCATTGCTCTGTACGGGGCTAGGCTGGGCTTTTTAAGGAAAACTTTGTTGAGGTCTAAAAAATCACAGTAAAATAAGCCCAAGAAAGAATAAGCTAA